>NC_069500.1:189866824-190199324 GCF_027579735.1 Bombina bombina
TAACAGTAAAACCCCCCACCCACCAAACCCCCCAAAATAAAAAACCTAACACTAAAAAACCTAAACTACCCATTGCCCTGAAAAGGGCATTTGTTGGGCATTGCCCTTAAAAGAGCATTTAGCTCTTTTACAAAATGCCCACCCTAATCTAAATTAAAAAAACCCCAATTTATCGGTCCTGTCCGACGAAGTCTTCATCCAAGCGGCGACCTCTTCTTTCTTCTTCCAGGAACAATCCGTCATGGAGCGGAGCAGAGCGGAGCTGAAGACCGATGACCGCGGAACTAAAGACCGGCGACCCTGGAGCCATGGAGCGTGGATGATCCTCTTCGTACGATCGCCGCAGTACACTGGATAGTGAATTCAAGGTACGCGATTAAAGATGGTGTCCCTTGAATTCCTATTGCTTGATTTGATTCTTCAAATTCAAATCAACCAATAGGATGAGAGCTACTCAAATCCTATTGCCTGTTCAAATCTGCCAATAGAATGAGAGCTACTAAAATGCTATTGGCTGATTTGAAAAGCCAATAGAATTTCAGTAGCTCTCATCCTGTTGGCTGATTTGAACAGCCAATAGGATTTGAGTAGCTCTCATCCTATAGGCTGATTTGAATTTGAAGAATCAAATCAGCCAATAGGAATTCAAGGGACGCCATCTTTAATCATGTACCTTGAATTCACTATCCAGTGTACGGCTGCGATCGTACGAAGAGGATCCTCCACGCTCCATGGCCGCCAGCTTCGTGGTCATCGGTCTTCAGCTCCGTGGTAATCGGTCTTTTGCCCTGCAAAAAGCCCTTTTAAGGGCTAGTGGTGGTTTATTCTTAGATTAGGGGGTGTTTTTATTTGGGGGGGCTTTTTTATTTTCATAGGGATTAGGTTTAATTTTGTAAACTTTGGTAATTTGTTTTTTTATTTTCTGTAATGTTAGCCTTTTTATTTTTGTAATCTTAGCTTTTTTATTTTTTGTAACTTTAGTATTTTTTTAAGTTTAGGTAATTTGTGTTCATTTAGGGGGTGTTAGGTTAGGGGGCTTAGTAATTTAATTAGTTATTTGCATTGTGGGTGTTGGCGGTTTAAGGGGTTAATTGGTTAAATTGGTTTATTGCGATGTCGGGGCTTTGCGGTTTAAGGGATTAATAGGTTAATCATGTTTATTGCGATGTGGGGATTTTGCAGTTTAGGGGTTAATAGGGTAATTAGGTTTATTGCGATGTGGGGGTTTTGCGGTTTAGGGGTTAATAGGGTAATTAGGTTTATTGCATGTGGGTGGTTGAGGATTAAGGGATTACTTTATTATTTTGCGATGAGTGGGTTTGCGGTGTATGTGTTAATACTTTGTGTGGGAGGTTCGTTTTTTTTTGTGTTATACTTCATTTGCCTTCGCTGCATCCCGGTGGATTCCGAAAATGGCAGGGTGGTAAACGAATCCACCTTACGCTGCTATTTTCGGAATTCACCTGGATGCAGCAAACATTCTGTTGGCTGCCTCGCACTGCCAACATTCCATTGAGGATGCGTGCGCAACTATCGACGGACATTACAAACGCAATTATAGTATACATTTATGGTGTTCTGTTGGCAAGTTGAAAAGCATATAGGTAGGCTCAGAAACTGCAGATTGGTAGCCGTACATATATGCCTCATGTTATTGGCTCACCCATGTGTAATGTTAATTCTTCAACAAAGGAAACCAGCAGAATGAAACAAATTAAATAATAGAAGTAAATTGTAAAGTTATTTAAAACTGTATTCTCTATCTGAACCATGAAATAATTTTGGGGGGTTTCATGTCCCTTTAATGCTGCATAAAATTAACCTGCAACTCTCCTATTTTAAGTGCCTTGTACAAACTATGCAATGTGAAGGGCTAACTCAGTTCTTCATAATGCATAGTTAATGGCCGGATTCCTCATTTTGGACCTGCGAAGACGGCGTGCGACAAGCGGAGGAAGTGCTGGAGCGGCTGCCAGGATTAAAAGGTAAGTTTTTGAAGAAAACAGTGAAATGTCAGTTTTGATGAATTAAAGTGCCCTTGTTTTTAATAGGATTATTAAAAACAAGGGCACTAATTCATCAAAATGGACCTTCACTTTAAAGGAACATGACACACTTTGAGATTGTAGTATAATAAAGTGTAGTAAAACAAAATGTTTAACAGCATTTCATTTTTTATTGATCCTCCATTTGCTGATATTTAAATGGACATGAAATCCAACAGAGTTAGTCATGCTCATCATAGCCACTTAAAGGGACAAGAAACCAGAAATGTTTCTCTTTCATAATTCAGATAGAGTATACAATTTTAAACAACTTTCCAATTCACTTCTGTTATCAAATTTCTTTAATTTTCTTGGTATCCTTTGTTGGAGAAGAAATGTACTACTGGGAGCTACCTGAACACATCTGGTGAGCCAATGACAAGAGGCATATATGTACAGTCACCAATCAGCAACAAGCTTCCAGTAGTGCATTACAGCTCCTTCCCAAAGGATACTAAGAAAATGAAACACAGATAATTTAAGTAAATTGGAAAGTTGTTTAAAATTGTATACTCTATCTGAATTGTGGAAGTTTTATTTTGACTTTACCTTCCCTTTAAGTGGGTTTTCAAATTCTGAGAATTGGTAGTGCACACTTCAAGCTTCAAACCTAACCCTGCCACATAGCTCTGCATAACTGGCCTCCCCAAAGGTGATCAGATAAAGAATTGCAAAAATAAAAAAAAATTCTAACAAAAACAGACAATGGCTAACTCCATCTGCTCCAATAACATCTTCAAATTAGGCAGGTGCGGAGGGGGAGTTTGGGTTGAACAACAACTGAAACAAACAAGGTGTTAATGGATTAAGAAATACTTTCACCTAGTATGTTAATTGTAAGACTGTAGAAACATCTAGGGAGGTAGGTAGAGGTAATAGACGGGAGCATACGTTTCTACACACTCCATGGAACGTGGTACTATTTTCAAAGTTTGATGAATTAAGACAAATCAACATTCCCAGAATGCCATTTAAATTAAAAAGAATCGTCCCTCTTCTAGTTTCTGTTTGCTACCATAAATGTTAATTTTCTGTCATTTTTCAATCAAAGTTTTAAATATTACAGCGTTAGAAATAACAACAACTCACCATTATTTTGGGGATTTCCTTGTATCTCATTCTTCTTTTTTGAAGCAGCTGTTTCATCTTTAAGTTCTCGGATAGTTCCTTCATTTAGACAAATATCTACATGCCTGTTAAACACTAGAAGGTCTCTCGTATCTTGCTTTACATTACAGACTGGACATATAAATATAGGCTCTTCCAGTACCGCAGGTGAATACGGCTGATTTGCTACATCACAGCACTGTTTGGAGAACAGTTCATGTTCATATGCGTTTCTCATATCAGCTTCATTCAAGGTGATACTCCTGTGATTAACCGGTGTTTGTTTATACTCATTTATATTGCTTTCCACATGATGGGGATTATCTATAACTTCCTCATTTTCAATAATACAGTCTTCTAATGTATTACAACCCCTTGTGTCTGCCAGCTTATTCATTATATTGTTTTTACAAACATCAAGATTTCTCTCTTCTTTAATACAGAACAAGCCGCTGTTATTTCTCATTATAGTTTCTTCAACATTACTTATTTTAGTGGAATTTGAAACAGGAGTTTTACTTAAACAATCATCAATATGTTTATTAAATTCTTCAAGGCCCCAACCACTTTTTTCCTGAAAGCAAATTGGACATGTAAGTCCTGGTCTCTGACTTGGTTGTTCTAGCACAGATATTTCCTTCTTTTCCTCACTAGGCAAGGTTGATACAATATTTATAGCTGTGTTTTTGGATCTGTGTACGTTTGTAAGAGGCTCTTGTGCTTTTTGTTGTCTGGCTACCCGTTTCTGATCAAAGAAACTTGTTCTGTGAGGAGTTGGGGCCTGTGTGTTCTGGGTAGCTTGCTCTAACATTGCAGAAGACTCAGGTTTAGGAGAGATACCAGCCTGTAGGAAGTTCACAATGCTTTTCTGTTGATGCTTTTTCTCCTCTTCGCTAAGAAATCCAGACACCCGTACACCTATTAATATAAAATATAGTACTAAACTGCCATTGTTTTTGACTTTGGACCTGTGTCAATTTACCTGTTTGAGAATTTTTGAGTAGCATATTGATATTTTTTGTGCTCAATTTCAGCACTGTAAAAATTAACAACAGATTGGCTGTTTTAAACATAATGGAAATATGATTTGACAAAAAATATACTGAATCAGAGCACCAAGACAAGTGTAAAAATATACAAAAGTTTAACAGTATGTTGTGGTTTGCAATTTATGTATGCACTTTATCTGTGTGCAATAAAAAAACATAATTTATGCTTACCTAATAAATTAATTTCTGTGTGAGAGTCCACAATCCATTATTCATAGGAATTACCTTCCCTACCACCTGGAGGAGGCAAAGATTCCCAAACCTAAAGAGCTCTATATAACTCATGGGAACTAATACCCAAGCTGTGGAGTCTACAAGTAATAACCTAAAGGGAGCGATTTGAAAACATCTTTTTCACTGAGAATCAACACCTAGTTGCACAGAGACTCAGAATCAACATTGGAAACCTTGCCTCCCGAGGAAACTAGACCCATTGTACTCTTAAAAACCTCCATAAAATTGACAGGATCTTTAGAAGCACAATATTGATTCCCAGTTTCAGTAGAGACTGGAACAGAACTTGCTCTTTTAAAAGAAAGGTTAGTACATAGAACAGACAAAACTTCTCTCCGAGAGTCTCGAGTCTGAATTCTGTCTGATGTTAACAAAGAAACTTGTGCAGTAGACAGAGTAATAGGACAGGTTGAAACTAAACCTCTTAAGAGACTTAACCTGGCACATACCAGAAACACTGGATCGGGGGCCACATCTTCATGTATTTTTAGTAGCAGGAGTAGTTTTCTTAGCCTGCTTAGACTTATTACAGTTAGCACTGGGTCTCCAAACTGAACCAGAAGTGCTTTGTTTTTTATCAGAGGTAAATTCACTCATTTATGCCTTATTCTTGCGAAAAGGAACAGAAACGATTAAAAGGCCTTAGATTTTTTTTATCTTGAGGTAGAAAGTCCCCTTTCCCCTGATAACAGTATAAATAATAGAATCTAAATCTAAACCAAACAATATCTTACCCTGTAAGGAAAGAGATGACTTTCTAGATTTAGACACCATTTCAGCAGACCAGGATTAAAGACATAAAGCTCTCCCGGCAATAACTGCCAAATACATACTTTTGACATTAATTTTCATAATATAAAAACAGCCTCAAAAATAAAAGAATTAGCATTCTTAAGCAAACTTATAAGATTGTCACAAACAGAATCCTAAAAACACTGTTTATAAAGACTGGATAACCAATAAGTTGATGCATCAGCTATAGAAATGGCTGGCCTAAGTAAGTAATCTGCTTGTAAAAAAGCCCTTCTGTGAAAAGACTCTTACTTCCTGTCTAGAAAATCTTTAAAGGAAGTACAATCTTTCAAAGGAATAGTAGTACGCTTAGCCAAAGTGTAAATAGCCCCATCAACCTTAGGAACAGTTTACCATAACTCAATTTTAGGCGCTGGTAAAGGATCTAATTTCTTAAACCTTGCAGAAGGGTTAAATGAATTTCCAGGCTTAGACCATTCCTTAGAAATCACGTCAGAGACAACATCAAGAATAGAAAAAACTTCAGGAGGTTTAACAAAAAAACAAAAAACTAAATTTATGCTTACCTGATGGATGTATTTCTTTCCGGTTATGGTCCACGACGTCATCATTTACTGTTGGGAATATCACTCCTGGCCAGCGGGAGGAGGAAAAGAGCACCACAGCAAAGCTGTTAAGTATCACTTCCCTTCCCACAAACCACAGTCATTTGACCGAAGGGAAATCGAAAAAGGAATAATACAAAGGTGTAGAGGTGCCTGACGTTTAGTAAAAAAATAACAGTCTTAATAAAAAGGGGTGGGGTCGTGGACTCACTATATCCAGAAAATAATAAAATTTATCAGGTAACCATACATTTCTTTCCTAAGATATGGTGAGTCCACAACGTCATCATTTACTGTTGGGAACCAATACCCAAGCTAGAGGACACAGATGACTAGGGAGAGAGAACAAGACAGGCAGACCTAAACAGAAGGCACCACCGCTTGAACTTGGAAAATTTTGAAAAAGTATGCAGAAAAGACCAAGTTGCTGCCTTGCAAATCTGTTCCACAGAAGCTTCTTTTCAAAAGCCCAAGAAGAGGAAATAGCCCTCGTGAAATGAGCTGTAATTCCCTCAGGAGACTGCTGACCCAAGAAGTATCAGAATCCTTCTGACCCTTACGCTTTCCTGAGAAATAAACAAACAGGGCAGAGGACTAGAATTATGTTTGTGTAACAAACTTTCCTTATGATAAGAAGGATTAGGACATAAAGAAGGAACAACAATCTCCTGAATAATATTTCTATCTGAAATCACTTTAGGAAGAAAAGCCCAACTTCGTACGAGAAACACCTTATCAGTATGAAAGATAAGGTGAGGCAAATTACACTGCAAAACCGAGAGTTCCAAAAGTCTCAGAGCAGAAGAGATAGCGAAAAGAAAGAAAAACTTCCAAGATAACTTAATATCTATGGAATGCAATGGTTCAAACGGAGCCTGCTGCAAAACCTTAAGAGCAAGGTTAAGGCTCCAAGGAGGAACAACAGACTTAAACACAGCGTATTAGAAAGGATAAAGTATGAAGCAATGTTAGCACTTGCCTTCAGGTGCTCGCTGCCAGCCCCGGTTCTCCCAAACTGCGTATAGAAGCAGAAAGTGTTGGAAATTGCGACGCTGTGTCATCTCCAGGGAACCAAGCTGCCCATGTCCTCTGAGTCAACCTTGTTGCTTTCACCTCCAAAATAAAAGAGCTCACAATAGTGTAGCAGATTTCAGACTATGTAGTAGGCGCACAAACTGGTTATACTCACAAGATTGCAGTTAAAATAAACCTTTTATTAAAATCATCACAAAGTTGTCTTCAGGTGCAGCTTCAGGTTTCGGCTAAAAGAAGCCTTTATCAAGAGCATAAAGTTAAAACAATTTCTGGAACAAATGGTTTTAACTTTACGCTCTTGATAAAGGCTTCTTTTAGCCGAAATGCGTTGAGCTGTATTTTAAATAAAACCTGAGGCTGCACCTGAAGACACCTTTGTGATGATTTTTTTTTTTAAATCAAAGATTTTTTATTAAGGTAATTGGTCAAACATAAGTCATATACAAGCAAAAAGAAACATCACAAAGTATTCATGGCGAAAAATAAAAGTAAATCATGATGGACATATTAGGAGCATGTATACCCTACTATATTACCAGAATACCTCGGATATATTTATTATACGATTTACATTGATACCTTATTTTTTAGTTGTTTAACAAAATATTACTACAGTACCTCATTAGTAAAGAGTTCTGTCCATTAGTATGATACTTTCAACTGCCAGATATAGAATAAAAAACATTAATGAGAGATACAATTTTACTCCTAAAATTACAAAATACAAATTAAAATGTAGTAGTATTAAGAAAAAGATATAATATATAATATAGTTAACACCATAAACCTCGTTTCCTCACTTTAGCTCGTAAGGTCACACAGTAACCTATTCACAATAATGTTACATAAGAGGAAGACTGGCTTAAATATATAAGAATTAGCGGATTAATACCGCAGTGGTATTTACCAAATTGGGTAAATAGATACATTGGATTACTGGGTCTAACAAATCAAGCCGGTTATATTTTGTTGGCTTGTATAGGATTTTTGACATATGGAGCTAAAATAGTAGTTATAGATGCTAAGTCTGGGCAGGCATATCACTAGGCTAAAGAGTTATGCATCAATATGGGCCGACAAAGTATTAACACTTGGTGGGTAATGGGATTATACAGGAACATATCCATTTATATATTGGCTTCGCTCAGATATTTAATGTTCCTTTCAATGTTAAAATATTTGGCGGGGCTAAAGAAGTCTTATTTTGGAGGTATAGAGTGTACTGCAGCCACCCTAATGTGTGGGGACTCGCATAACGAACTACTTATATTCTAATGTGATACTCCCCCACAATACATAGACCCCTCATCAGTATCTCAAGTTGCTGGGCTACAATATTCATGAGCAATATGTACAATTATCAGCTTGCTGAAAAGTGATGTTATAAAGGCAAAACAAAACTAAACAATAATTTGCACAAAAGTTGAAGCAGGAGAGGCAGGGCAAACGACATATCAGATCATAGATTTCAGGCTACTATAGTATAAGTATTTTCAGAGAGATCCTGACACTTTAATATCACATAAACAAAGAGACCAGATCTCTATCATGGTCAGCCTTGCTCGTATGTAAAAAGAGCATATTTAATAGTTCTGTTTACTGTAAACTATTCTGCGACATATAAATCTGTGTGCCATTTTGTAACATGAGGATAAACGACAGTCTCCTGCAAAAGCTAAAGAAAAACCTAGCCCAGCACAAACATATGTGTAATAGTATGGTATAGAGACCTTGCATAGCTGGTCCTGGCTTCACAATATACATAACATAGTATAAACCATATTGCAGCATATCAAACTATAAAGAGTAAACATAACCAAGCAGCTAACAATAAAGGAGAACAAACAAAGTGAAGTCTTCATATATGTAGAGCAAACCCATCGTGGTAGAACTTATTGGAGTCCACCGATACTAGTATAAAGTTTCTCTAGCCTATACCTTGCACAAAGTCTGTCTGACAATACCGGTGAATGGCTGTTCTTTCAAATGAAACACTGCTCCAGCGGGAGTCGGCCGCAGCTCCCCGGAACTGGTCGTCATGTATATGTTCCGGCTTTTGAACTTGACGGGTAGGTTGGCTAGAGAATCGTGTATACTGGCATATTAATAGAAGCTTCCTTTCAAAGATGGGATCCACCCGCCTTGTACTCTGCCTATATACAATGCAGCATGCGATCTCGGTAGCCATATGATGTTTAGAACCTCTGTCCTCCACCAACTCTGTACTATAATCAGAGGCCATATCCGTACTCCTCTCTTCCACAGAGGAGGGCTGTTTTAGGGAGGGTGTTCTCTCGGTCTGCTCCATGCTAAAAGACCTGCAGCTTTCTATGTGTTGGGCGCCATCTTGTATGCATGGGTATCTGATCGTGGTCAGTAGATCGTGATATCCCTCATCTACTTTATCTTCAAGCTCCTTCAGAAGTATGCTTATAAGGGACTCCATTATAATGTAGAAAGAGACAAATGTTACCCAGCTGTATGTAGACCCAGGGGGGGAGGATGGCAGTTCAATGTCTCAGAGCCGGAATCGCTATCTCGATCAAATAGGTTCTTCAATCAGGTTGATCTCAAAGATAATGGTATCCACAGACTCATGACTTTCACCTTTATTAGAAGATCACTTTTTTATTAGTAGATGGCATGTTGATCTAATGTTAGCTCAAATAGTATGTAGCATGCCATCGGAGCTGTTGGTTTAAGCCTCTGGTTTCCACTGCAGCTTAGGCACGCCCCCCCCCTTTGTGATGATTTTAATAAAAGGCTGATTTTAACTGCAATCTTGTGAGTATATTCAGTTTGTGCGCCTACCACGTCTGAAATCTGCTACACTATTGTGAGCTCTTTTATTTTGGAGGTGAAAGCAACAAGGTTGACTCAGAGGATGTGGACAGCTTGGTTCCCTGGAGGTGACACAGCGCTGCCATTTCCAACACTTTCTGCAGACTTAAACACAGGCCTGATTCTAACCAGGATCTGACAAAAAAGATTACACATCTGGCACATCAGCTAGGCACTTGTGTAACAAAATAGAAAATGCAGAAAAATGACCCTTCAGAAAACTGACTGACAAACCCTTCTCCAGACCTACATGAAGAAAGGACCAAATCCCAGGACCCCACCACCAAGAGTAGCCCTTGGATTCACACCAATAAAGGAAGACACGCCATACCTTATGGTAAAAGTTACCAGGAACAGGATAGTGAGCCTGAATCATGGTCTCAATGACCGATTCAGAAAAACCACACTTATACAAAACTAAGTATTCAATCTCCAAGCCAAGAGCTTCAAAGAAAACAAAATGTGGATGAAAGAATGGACCCTGAATTAGAAGGCCCTTCCTCAGGGACAATCTCCATGGTGGAAGAGATAACATCTCCACTGGGTCTGCATACCATATCCTGCGAGACCTTGTAAGAACTATGAAAATTACAGATGCTCTCTCCTATTCGATACGAGCAGAGACTCGTGGAAGGGGAGCAAACAGTTATGTTAGACTGAAATCCCAAGGAACTGCCAAAGTATCTATCAGGGCAGCCTGCAGATCTCTTGACCTTTAAACGCACCTTGGAAGCTTGGCGTACAGCCATTTGACCCAACTCAAGAACCCCCCATTTGAGGGTTAACCTGGAGAACACTTCCGGAAGGAACACCCACTCCCCGGAATGAAATGTCTGACTGCTCAAGAAGTCCACTCCCAGAAGATAGACAGCAATTTTGAGCATCCACCAACTGAACAATCCACACCACCCCCATCATGGCTAAGGAACTCCAGGTTCCTCCCAGGTGGTTGATGTAAACCACTGAGATGAAATTGTCCAACTAGAACCTGATAAACCGGGCTAAAGACACTGAGACCAAGCCATCAGAGCATTGTAAATCGCACTCAACACCAAGATGGTTATGGGGAGAGTAGACTCCTCCCGAGTCCCAAGCTCAACAAGCTGGCTTCCGTGGTCACTATTACCCAGAAAAGTCTCCGGAAGCATGCATTCTGAGACAGATGCTCCTGAGAAAACCACCACGGGAGAGAATCTCCACATGATTCCCGTTCCACTATCAGAGAATGCCTAGCAGCAGAATTCTCAGATGGATCGAGCAAAGGGAATGATGTCCAATGAAGCGACCATTAGACCAATTACCTCCGTACATTGAGCCACTGAAGGCCGAACAGTAGACTGCAGCGAGAGGCAAGAATCTTTGATTTTCTGATCCCTGTCAGAAATCTTTTCATAGATAGGAAAACTATTATGTTCCCCAAGAAAACTACCCCTGTAGCTGAAACAAGGAAACTCATTTCCAGATAGACTTCCCATCCGTGGGAACGTAAAAAAGACAACAAAATCTCTGAATGAGAGTTAACTTGTTGAAAAGATGGAGGCTGAACTAATATGTCGTCCAGGAAGGGCGACACAGCAATTATCCGAAACCTGATCACTGCCAAAAGAGCCCCAGAACCAATTAAACAATTCTGGGAGCCGTGGCAAGGCCAAAGGGAAGAGCCACAAACTGAAAGTGTTTGTCCAGAAAGGCAAATCTCAGGAACTTGAAGACACGCGTCTTCCAAGATTAAGGTCATCAAGAACTGACCCCCTTGGACCAAAGGAAGAACGAAACCACTTTAAAGGACGGTACTCTGAGAAAACTTGTTGAGACACTTTAGGTCTAGAAAATAATGAAAAGTTCCCCTTTTACGGGAACCACGAACAGGTTTTAATAGAATTCTAGACCCTGTTCCCTCACAGGAACTGGAACTATCACTCCTAGGGAAGAAAAAAATCCCAAACGCAATACAAAAGAAAAAACCTCTCTATTATCTGGTCCGCAGATAAACATGAGAAGTGGAACCCGTCTCTGGAAAGAAAGTATTTGAATTCTATTATGCAACCCTGAGAAACTATGTCCGCCACCTGTCTGAAACATCTCGTATTTATGTTTGTAGAGAAACAGAGAAATTCAGCCACCCACTTGGTACGATGCCAGATCGGGGGCAAACCCTTCATGCAGATATAGACTCAGCTGTAAGTCTCTACTCTGAAAAAATATCGGGGGGGGGGGGAGAAATTCTGCTAGACCAGGACCAAACACAGCAAAGACAGATTAAAATTAAATCAGACAAGGCGTCGCACCCAAAAGATGCCGCACTTGACACAGTGGCCATAAGCCTCCAGCTAGTCCATTGATCCTTAAAAGAGTAGCTATCCTCCATAGGGATCGCAGCTCTCTTAGCCAGAATAGAAATAGTAAATTCAACTTTAGGCACCGTGCGCCATAAATCTTAAACACAGGCCTGATTCTAACCAGGATTTGACAAAAAAGATTACACATCTGGCACATCAGCTAGGCACTTGTGTAACAAAATAGAAAATGCAGAAATCTGACCAGTGACAGGAAAACATCCTGTAGGACAAAAGACAGAGAAAGATATATCTGTCTTCTCCTATTCCTGCGGAATAAACTCTGTTGCACAGTCTCAGGAAACACTTCCACAGGGAAAGGACATTAAAGTAACGTATTAAGGTTACAAGATAATTTAGGATTGACGACAGGATTGACGAGTCGTCCAAAGTAGCCAAAACCTACTTTAACAATACACAGAGGTGTTCAAGCTAAAATCTGAAGGGTACTATTTCAGCATCAGATGAAGGAATTATACTGTCCGAATCTGAGATTTCACCCTCAGAGGCTAGCGGTGTATCCTCCTCATCAAATTTATGAAGTGGGACACCTGTGTAGCGGAAGATAGGACAGAAACCTTACCATCTGAATATCTTATATATCTTATAATTCCCTATAACATAGGAAAAGCAGATAATGCCATAGATACCCAAAGGATACCTGTTCAACAGTTTCTGCGGGCAAATAAACTCCTCCAGGCGAAGGAGATGAAAAGCAGGGCACTGTATGTGTAGCCATTAAAGGCTTGGGATATATGAGGAGAAAGCTGTGGCTATGCCTAAACGGCATCATCCTGAGAGACATGAGGCTATCAAAAAAATCTTTGGATTAATTTAAGGCATAACATACACTTGTCCATAGGAGCAGAACTCAAGCTCCATGAACAAAGAAGCAGACAAAATTGCAAATAAAATACTTAAAATAAGCGCTGTCACTTTAAGGGAAAACTGTTCCCTGTTCCCATATTTATACTCCTGTATAACAAAAAACATTACCCCAATACCCTCTAACTATAGAAAGTCTTTATTGGGACGAGATATAAAAAGGCACTATTACTTAAAAAATTGATAATGAGAAGTAAATCCCATTCATGAGCGTCTTATACATGAATCATGTGCAGCAGCATTAACGAGGTAAGGGAACATCGTGTGCGCAGTAAAAACTCAGACTCTAAATACACTTCGAACATTTAAACTCCTCTTAACTATAAGTCCGCCTAACTGCTTTAAAGCCACCACTACCCTACTGAAATTCAGGATTCCACAGCACCATATGTCCAATAACAAATCTTTTATTGAAGCATAAACAGCAGCATAACAATGCGATGTTTCGGGATCACAATCCCTTAATGATGCATGATTAAGGGATTGTGATCCCGAAACATCACATTGTTATGCTGCTGTTTATGCTTCAATAAAAGATTTGTTATTAGACATATGGTGCTGTGGAATCCTGAATTTCTACTTTGTGGGCTGCAGGTCACCAGCTTGTCCACTGTGCATCATACACAAGGAGGTCTGTACCCTATTGCCGGTCTCTTTACGGACTATTTACAACTACCCTACTGAAGAGATTAATGTGGACTACGGCTAGAGCCAATCTTTGAAAAAAGGAAAGAACAGAGTAAACCTACTCTGGCTTTCTATACTAAGTAAAATAATGCTTGAAGCGAAAGAAATATAATTTTCTTTACACACCAAAACTCCTCCTCCATGCACCAAGGCAAAGAGAATGACTTGGGTTTGTGGGAAGGGAACTGATACTTAACAACTTTGCTGTGGTGCTTTTTGCCGACTGCTGCTGGCCAGGAGTGATATTTCCAACAGTAAATGATGACGTTGTGGACTCACCTTTTTTTTTAGGAAAGAAAATTGAATTTATATGATTAAAAGGTTTGTTATCAGAAGCTTTTTTACCCCTAAAGGAAACAAGACAGAATACGTTCAACTTTAAACAAACAAGAGGAAATATCAGGCTCAACATCAGATGAAGATTCCTCATCAGCTGAAGAAACTTCACCCTCTGAAGACATAACAGTATCCAGGGCCGTCTTTAATATTGACTGGACCCTGGGCAAAAAAATTCTTGGGCCCCCCCACCCCATGTAATTTCGCTCTCCACCCCAACATCCCAAAAAACAACTAAATCAATTTATTTTATAATTGTTTTCAAAATTATTAGCCCAGCAGTGGATCATCACTGCTGAGCTAATCATTTTAAAAAATGAAATAAATTGCAATATGTGAAACTGGACCTAAGCAGTATTAATAAGTAAATAAATATATAAATTCCTCCACTGTGGATTCATTTAATATTCTTTTGAATGTGATTCTGGTGTGAGTTTAGCTGGTTAAAGAGATTTAGGGCAGCCAACAGGAGCAAAGCAAGTTAAAGACTGAGGAGAAAGCATGTAGGTGCAGACAAATATAAGTTTACTGACTAAAACAGCAGAACTACTATGGGAAGCTGTAAAATCTGAGACAGAGAGAAAACAAAAACTATAAAAATAAACCTTACATTAATGTGTGAAGTATCAGCATGACACTATACATCAGCCACAGCAGCACACGTCACTTCTTTGCTAGGAACAAGTTCCCTCTCACCCTGCACTAGACAATGCTGCATGGGGAGGGGCGTGTGTGCACTCACTTATTCTTCCCACTGACACCTTTCTACAAAGCACTGCTCCCCTAAAAAACTTCAGTTAGTTGATCTTAGGGCCACAGCAGAAAGAGCAGGGCTAAGGGGACCAGCAGACTGGATGCTGTCTGCCCAAGGCTGCATGGATACAGTGAGAGATGTGTCATACAGCCTCAAGACTAAAGAGAGCAGTGTATGCAGCTGCACAGATGCTCAAATCCTCACGTGCCTGCTGCTCCAGCTTTCTGCTGCATGCGTCTACAGTCAGCCCTACCCAGAAACAACCCCCACCATCAGAGCAGTTACCTGGTAACAGTGGTAACCCCAGTAGGACCTTTTCTGATGCAGTTGGAATGGCTGGATACCGAGTTAGGGCTTTGCATTCAGTGCTGCACAGTGCACATCTAAAACAGCACATGGCAATAGCTTGGCATGTCACATGACAGCGGCACGGTCTGGCACAGTTTTTAAAAAAAAAAAAATATATATAAGCAGAGTATTTTTAACTGTGAAAGTATTATGACTGAATGTGTGTGTTCCCCATGTCACATCAGCAGTCTGGTATGAACCATAAAAAAAAAATTTTTTTTTTTTTTTTAGGACTCTTGGGCCCCTCAACAGAGACTGGGCCCTGGGCAGCTGCCCCTTTTGCCCTGTGTTAAAGACGGTGCTGACAGTATCCCTGGCCCCAGGGCACATAGTACTGGTAGAAGGAGAAACCTGTAATGACCATAAACGCTTGTTTGCAGGCGGAAAAGCAGCCATAGCTTCAAATACTGCTGCTGTAATTGGCTTTCTCAATTTAGGTGAAAGTTTCTGAGCATTCTCCTGCAATGAAGAAACAGAAAGGACATTATTACCCACAAAAACAGCATAAGCTTGGTCTGATTGCAACAACAAATTTAGACATGTCACATAAATGAGTTGAGGAAGTTACTTCAGCATGCTTACAAGTAAGCACACCTATTGATAGAAATTTGATCAGGGGACTCCGTTACCGGGGTAGAAATAGGAACAGAATCAGAAGGCTCCATTATAGCATGAAATAATGCATAAAGCACTATAATCCCTTAAAATAAGCACTTTAAGGAATGGAAAAACCTACCTCCTTCCTAAGTAGCTTAAGTAATAATACACGCAAAACTGAACTGTCAAAAAAACAAAAGCAATACAACATTCAGCTTATATGAACGCGCACAAAAACAATTGACTTCTATGAGGAAAAAAGCATGCAAAAAACATTACATGCGCATAACTGACGAGTGTGCACTAACCTGATGAGTGACAGCAAAAAATACCCCTGATACTAAACTATGGAGCATGCACTAACCCAACGGACGCTAAGCCGATGTGCGCAAACCCAACACCCTGGAACCCGAAGGCTGATGCGCGAAAAACAAAAACTATGCGCCTACAAAAACTGCTGTGTGCAAATAGCAAAGAAAGATTCTATTCCAGGGACATATATAAAGAACAATATATACTGTATATATATGAAAAAGTAGTTAGTGGTTAGGTGCGAGTTAACTTGTACTTAGTTTAGGAGATTGAACGCTGTTGTCCATACAGCATGAAGCAGGTTGTGCATCCGGAGATCAACACTCAACGTGTCCACTCTGAGCAGTCTGCTCTAAACACATTAATAAAGAAAGTAAACTCCCAAAAGTATGAAAACTTGTAAACCGTAGAGGACAAAATTGTAGCAAAAAGTGAAGGCTGAGGTTAAACACTATGCACCAGCACCTTAAAAAAAAAACCATTGTAGAAATTGTATTTGGTATACATTAAAAAGTCACACGAAAACTATACAGATACAAACTCAAGGGTATGTGAAAGACAAGGAGAGGAGTGACGTCAACTGACGCGTTTCACGCCGGTTGGCGCTTTTTCACATAGTGCCCATAACATAGTCATAGAGTGTTTTATATAACAATAAAAAATAACACTTACCAGTAGACAGTTGTCCAAGACATCTAAGTAGCAGACAGCCAAACCAGTACAGAAACATATCAGTAGGGGTTATGGAATAGGAGTATATTGCAGAGCTATAAAATGAGGCAACAGACAAGTCCTGCAACCAATTATGGAAATTTTATGAAGAAATCCCCATGAGGTGAATAAAATTATCATAAACAATACCCCAAACACATCCTTCTGACAAGCACTGCATGCTGAGGAGAAACTGGGTCTCAAAATACACTGAAAACTGAGAAAAGACTGCGGTATGTGTGAGGTAGGAGGGGTTATATAGAGCTCTTGGGGTTTGGGAACCTTTGCCTCCTGCAAAATGCAGGTAAGGCAATGCCCATGAATAATGAATTGTGGACTCTCACCACCTGTATGAAAGAAAGACTATTTTAATTTTTTTTGTTCATTGCGCATATGTATGGTGTAAGTCTCAAAGTCTAAGCAGCAGATGTTTAGTGTGTTCTCTAATGCTGCCTGTCAATCAAATAGAGCAAGGAGTGTACTAACCAATCAAAGCTTGTATATGGTAATGGAATGTATACCAATTGCATTTAAATAGTAATTAATAGAAACTTTACAGCTACATAATAGTGTTACTAGATCACTTTTCTATACATTAAATATTGCTCTTTTCTTAGGAGTGGTCTTATTATTATAAGTGCAAAACCCTTTAACCAAGCTGCTTGGGACCGGAAAAGGTTTGGATTTTGGAATAGTTCGGATTTCAGAATATTTGTATATGTGCATCTTTAAAATTGGGCAGGTGGAAGAGGGGATGTGTCTATGAGGAAACAACAATAAGTTATATCATTTAGGCAATATTTACATGTAATGCTTATACATGCCACCTAGTTTTATATCATTTGAATAGTTCTGTATACATAGTACCGTCAGAAAGATAGTATAGTACTGTAATCAGAAAGGTAATAGATGTTGCTTTAAAATAAATTTAGACTAGCGTATGCATTTTAGAACACAAAAAAACAATCAAAAGACACAGACAGAAATGACTGACTTTGGGGCAGGAAAATTGTCATTTTTAATACTTTTATATTTAAGAAAATATTTTGAAAAAGTCTGGATTTTGGAATAAATCTGGATTTGGGGATTTGTACCTGTATTGACTATATTATTATATAAAATATGCTTAACTACAGCTCACAGAATGCACATATGAAAAAAGTATCCATGATATATAAATCTGTAAAAACTCAATGTTCATCATAAGTTCTAAATTCCATTTCTATATTGACACAAATGCATAATTGCCTAATAAATAACCTTGCTAAAGATCTATTCTCGTCTTACACAGAAAACGCATAAAGAGAATATTTATGTATGCAAACAAAGCAGTAATATTTACCCATAAGCCGCAGTCTCAAAGGTTCTGGTGATGCCAAATCCATCTCTGAGCTGAGAATTTCTCTAGCAACAGCGTATATTTCCTCTTCAGTGGAAACTGCAGACATTACAGTTGAAGCTCTAGTCTTTACTTCAAAATGAACATTTTTTAGCTTTAATGTGACAGTTTTACCCTGTGAAAGGACAGCAGACAGTTCCCAATAAAATATTACAATGCTGGTGTGTAGTTGTTGGCTGACTAATCAGAATTCACACAAGGTTTATATAGTTAAGCAATAGTACACCTAATAACTAAATTCATGCAATGCTCAAATTCTTTAATAGTTATTAAGATAAGAGTATTCTGGCCAGTAGGATAGAAAATAATAATAATAATAATAAAATAAAAAATAAATATAGGAAAATAATGCAAAGACCAAATCTAAAACTGGAAATATTTGATGCCAATTTGAATGTGTTCTGAAAGTAGAATTATAGCTCAAAGCATGAGAATGAGAATATTCAGGCCAATACCAAGTGTCTTTTTGGCCACATAAAAAAAACAAACTTGTTTTTTTATAAAAATGTACAAAAGGATGCAAAGAGATTTGCAACACAAAGAAAAGACTGCAGGTTGCTGGACAAGTTAAATACTTGAAACCCACTAATTAAAGTGTGATCAGACTAACAGATAAAAAGGCAAGATATTATAAAATATCACAAACATACCCATTTATACAAAATAACTTTATTGGAGAGAAAAATGTGAGTCCGACTGGACTAGTACTCATGCACACACACATACTGTTAAAACTTGCTGAAACTCAGATAGGAAATTTCTTATACAAAATGCACAAAATAAATTGTGGTTTGTTACTACCAAAATGTGTATATGATATATATATATATATCCAGATAATTAACTCTTGGCAGTGAACAAACTAAATTATGACAGTAGCAAGGTGAAATGTCTGATTGGTTTGTTAGCCTTACAAAAAGCACCACATTGTTGTAGGAGATGAGCAACAGGATGTATATATTCATGTTCTTGAATATAAGTCTGTTTAATACTTACAAGAACACGCAGTATAAATGTATTTGTGGCTCAATCTTATACTACATAATAGTTACAATGTTAGTTAGCTTTTAGGTACAAATGTTGCAACTTGTAGTTGTTTAACTCTCTTGTGTGAGGGGTCAGCGGTTTTAAAACTGTTTACTGGTCATAAGGAGTGGTGTATGCCTTTAAAGCTGATGAAATTAACAGCTGTCTTAAAGTTTGCAACCGATTGTATTCCCACTGTTATTTAACACCAGAATAGGGTTATTACCATCAGATTTATATGTCTATAGTTGCAAAGATTTATTTATTCATATAGCATGTTCTGACTCACAATGTGACCCAGCAGATCTGTGTCTACGAATTTGCAACAAAATTCATTACTGCATTTACTTAACACCTAAAAAGGGTTATTACCAGGAAGATTATAAACCGACTATTGCAAAAGTTCCATAGAATTACACACTCTGAATCACTGTATAACACCACCACCATTAAATAATAGCTCATTACACCAAAAAACAATGCGGAGTCCTAGAGACAGCTCCTACTTTATAGGAGGCCAATCTAGATACAAGTTAGCAAATAAAAAAGTTTTCAGGCTAAGCTTCAGAAAGGTCTCTTCTATAGCGGAGACCTGATTAACGTTTAACTGTCTGTATATGTTGAGATCATATCATATGTGGCATTCGAATATTGACTGAGTCAGCTTTCTAAAAGAATAGAGGTTCCACAACCTTGTGGTAGTGCCTCTGATGCGCGTTTCACATAACGCGTTATGTGAAATGCGCGTCAGGGGCACTACTATATAACCCTTAGAGCTTTTTTTAGCGCTCCTGCACTACTCTATTTGATTTTAATTGGCTGGTAGTTGTCACATGATACGGGGAAGGGAAAATTGGATTAACTATGAAATTTGCCAGAAAATATTCTACTGCTCATTTCAAAATTAAAAGTGTTATTGCGTTGTCTTTTTAATGTGTATTTGTCAATTATTCAATTCTGTTGTATTTAGTGGTTCTTTAAGAATTGGACTCAGTATATATATGTCAAACACAATTACATAAAATCAGGCAAAATAATAAATGTACCTTTAGAAGTCAAAAGTACAAAGCATTCAGGTAAGTTTTTAGATAAAACCCCCCCATTAACATATGACTACAGTGGATAACATAATTTATGCTTACCTGATAAATTCCTTTCTCCTGTAGTGTGGTCAGTCCACGGGTCATCATTACTTGTGGGATATTTGCTCCTCCCCAACAGGAAGTGCAAGAGGATCACCCAAGCAGAGCTGCTATATAGCTCCTCCCCTCTACGTCACACCCAGTCATTCGACCGAGAACCAACGAGAAAGGAGAAGCTAAAGGGTGCAGTGGTGACTGGAGTATAATTTAAAAATTTAGACCTGCCATAAAAAACAGGGCGGGCCGTGGACTGACCACACTACAGGAGAAAGGAATTTATCAGGTAAGCATAAATTATGTTTTCTCCTGTTAAGTGTGGTCAGTCCACGGGTCATCATTACTTGTGGGATACCAATACCAAAGCTAAAGTACACGGATGACGGGAGGGACAGGCAGGATCTTTATACGGAAGGAACCACTGCCTGAAGAACCTTTCTCCCAAAAACAGCCTCCGAAGAAGCAAAAGTGTCAAATTTGTAAAATTTGGAAAAAGTATGAAGCGAAGACCAAGTTGCAGCCTTGCAAATCTGTTCAACAGAGGCCTCATTCTTAAAGGCCCAAGTGGAAGCCACAGCTCTAGTGGAATGAGCTGTAATTCTTTCAGGAGGCTGCTGTCCAGCAGTCTCATAAGCTAAACGTATTATGCTACGAAGCCAAAAAGAGAGAGAGGTAGCAGAAGCTTTTTGACCTCTCCTCTGACCAGAATAAACGACAAACAGGGAAGACGTTTGTCGAAAATCTTTAGTCGCCTGTAAATAAAATTTCAGGGCACGAACTACATCCAGATTGTGCAGAAGTCGTTCCTTCTTTGAAGAAGGATTTGGACACAAGGATGGAACAACAATCTCTTGATTGATATTCCTCTTAGTGACTACCTTAGGTAAGAACCCAGGTTTAGTACGCAGAACTACCTTATCTGAGTGAAAAATCAGATAAGGGGAATCACAATGTAAGGCTGATAACTCAGAGACTCTTCGAGCCGAGGAAATAGCCATTAAAAACAGAACTTTCCAAGATAACAATTTTATATCAATGGAATGAAGGGGTTCAAACGGAACACCCTGTAAAACGTTAAGAACTAGGTTTAAACTCCATGGCGGAGCAACAGTTTTAAACACAGGCTTAATCCTGGCCAAAGCCTGACAAAAAGCCTGAACGTCTGGAACTTCTGACAGACGTTTGTGTAACAGAATGGACAGAGCTGAGATCTGTCCCTTTAAGGAACTAGCGGATAAACCCTTTTCTAAACCTTCTTGTAGAAAAGACAATATCCTAGGAATCCTAACCTTACTCCAAGAGTAACCCTTGGATTCGCACCAATATAGGTATTTACGCCATATTTTATGGTAAATCTTTCTGGTAACAGGCTTCCTAGCCTGAATTAAAGTATCAATTACTGACTCAGAAAATGCACGTTTTGATAAAATCAAGCGTTCAATTTCCAGGCAGTCAGCTTCAGAGAAATTAGATTTTGATGTTTGAAGGGACACTGAATCAGAAGGTCCTGTCTCAGAGGCAGAGACCAAGGTGGACAGGATGACATGTCCACTAGATCTGCATACCAGGTCCTGCGTGGCCACGCAGGCGCTATTAGAATCACCGATGCTCTCTCCTGTTTGATCCTGGCAATCAATCGAGGAAGCATCGGGAAAGGTGGAAACACATAAGCCCTCCCGAAGGTCCAAGGTGCTGTCAAAGCATCTACCAGGGCCGCTCCCGGATCCCTGGATCTGGACCCGTAACAAGGAAGCTTGGCGTTCTGTCGAGACGCCATGAGGTCTATTTCTGGTTTGCCCCAACGTCGAAGTATTTGGGCAAAGACCTCCGGATGAAGTTCCCACTCCCCCGGATGAAAAGTCTGACGACTTAGGAAATCCGCCTCCCAGTTCTCCACTCCCGGGATGTGGATTGCTGATAGGTGGCAAGAGTGAGACTCTGCCCAGCGAATTATCTTTGATACTTCCATCATCGCTAGGGAGCTTCTTGTCCCTCCTTGATGGTTGATGTAAGCTACAGTCGTGATGTTGTCCGACTGAAACCTGATGAACCCCCGAGTTGTTAACTGGGGCCAAGCCAGAAGGGCATTGAGAACTGCTCTCAATTCCAGAATGTTTATTGGCAGGAGACTCTCCTCCTGAGTCCATGATCCCTGAGCCTTCAGAGAATTCCAGACAGCGCCCCAACCTAGTAGGCTGGCGTCTGTTGTTACAATTGTCCAATCTGGCCTGCTGAATGGCATCCCCCTGGACAGATGTGGCCGAGAAAGCCACCATAGAAGAGAATTTCTGGTCTCTTGATCCAGATTCAGAGTAGGGGACAAATCTGAGTAATCCCCATTCCACTGACTTAGCATGCATAATTGCAGCGGTCTGAGATGTAGGCGTGCAAAGGGTACTATGTCCATTGCCGCTACCATTAAGCCGATCACCTCCATGCATTGAGCCACTGACGGGTGTTGAATGGAATGAAGGACACGGCAAGCATTTTGAAGCTTTGTCAACCTGTCTTCTGTCAGGTAGATCTTCATTTCTACAGAATCTATAAGAGTCCCCAAGAAGGGAACTCTTGTGAGTGGAAAGAGAGAACTCTTCTTTTTGTTCACCTTCCACCCATGCGACCTTAGAAATGCCAGTACTAACTCTGTATGAGACTTGGCAGTTTGAAAGCTTGAAGCTTGTATCAGAATGTCGTCTAGGTATGGAGCTACCGAAATTCCTTGCGGTCTTAGTACCGCCAGAAGAGCACCCAGAACCTTTGTGAAGATTCTTGGAGCCGTAGCCAATCCGAATGGAAGAGCTACAAACTGGTAATGCCTGTCTAGGAAGGCAAACCTTAGATACCGGTAATGATCTCTGTGAATCGGTATGTGAAGGTAAGCATCCTTTAAATCCACTGTGGTCATGTACTGACCCTTTTGGATCATGGGTAGGATTGTCCGAATAGTTTCCATTTTGAACGATGGATCTCTTAGGAATTTGTTTAGGATCTTTAAATCCAAGATTGGTCTGAAGGTTCCCTCTTTCTTGGGAACCACAAACAGATTTGAGTAAAACCCCTGTCCGTGTTCCGACCGCGGAACCGGATGGATCACTCCCATTAGTAAAAGATCTTGTACACAGCGTAGAAACGCCTCTTTCTTTATTTGGTTTGTTGACAACCTTGACAGATGAAATCTCCCTTTTGGGGGAGAGGATTTGAAGTCCAGAAGATATCCCTGAGATATGATCTCTAACGCCCAGGGATCCTGGACATCTCTTGCCCAAGCCTGGGCGAAGAGAGAAAGTCTGCCCCCCACTAGATCCGTTCCCGGATCGGGGGCCCTCAATTCATGCTGTCTTAGGGGCAGCAGCAGGTTTTCTGGCCTGCTTGCCCTTGTTCCAGGACTGGTTAGGTCTCCAGCCTTGTCTGTAGCGAGCAACAGCTCCTTCCTGCTTTGGTGCAGAGGAAGTTGATGCTGCTCCTGCCTTGAAATTACGAAAGGAACGAAAATTAGACTGTCTAGCCCTAGGTTTGGCTCTGTCTTGAGGCAGGGCATGGCCTTTACCTCCTGTAATGTCAGCGATAATTTCTTTCAAACCGGGCCCGAATAAGGTCTGCCCTTTGAAAGGTATGTTAAGTAACTTAGATTTAGAAGTAACGTCAGCTGACCAGGATTTTAGCCACAGTGCTCTGCGTGCCTGAATGGCGAATCCGGAATTCTTAGCCGTAAGTTTAGTTAAGTGTACTACGGCATCTGAAACAAATGAATTAGCTAGCTTAAGTGTTTTAAGCTTGTTTGAAATCTCATCTATAGTTATTGAGTCAAGAGTCTCTTCCAGGGACTCGGACCAAAAAGCGGCCGCGGCCGTGACAGACGCAATACATGCAAGGGGTTGCAATATAAAACCTTGTTGAACAAACATTTTCTTAAGGTAACCCTCTAATTTTTTATCCATTGGATCTGAAAAGGCACAGCTATCCTCCACCGGGATAGTGGTACGCTTAGCCAGAGTAGAAACCGCTCCCTCCACCTTAGGGATCGTCTGCCATAAGACCCGTGTGGTGGCGTCTATTGGGAACATTTTTCTAAATACAGGAGGGGGGGAAAAGGGTACACCGGGCCTATCCCACTCCTTAGTAATTATCTCTGTAAGCCTCTTAGGTATAGGAAATACGTCAGTACTCGCCGGTACCGCATAGTATCTATCCAGCCTACATAATTTCTCTGGGATTGCAACGGTGTTACAATCATTCAGAGCCGCTAATACCTCCCCTAGCAGAACGCGGAGGTTTTCAAGCTTAAACTTAAAATTAGAAATGTCTGAATCCACTCTATTGGGATCAGAACCGTCACCTGCAGATTGAAGCTCTCCGTCCTCATGTTCCGCATACTGTGACGCAGTATCTGACATGGCCCTAGTATTCTCAGCGCACTCTGTTCTCACCCCAGAGTGGTCACGCTTCCCTCTAAGTTCTGGTAATTTAGACAAAACCTCAGTCATAACATTAGCCATGTCCTGCAATGTGATTTGTAATGGCCGCCCTGAAGTACTCGGCGTTACCATATCACGCACCTCCCGAGCGGGAGATGCAGGTACTGACACGTGAGGGGAGTTAGTCGGCATAACTTTCCTCTCGTTGTCTGGTGAATGATGTTCAATTTGTACAGATTGACTTTTATTTAAAGTAGCATCAATGCAATTAGTACATAAATTTCTATTGGGCTCCACTTTGGCTTTAGCACATATAGCACAGAGATATTCCTCTGAGTCAGACATGTTTAACAGACTAGCAATTAAACCAGCAAACTTGGAAATACTTTTCAATTCAATTTACAAATAGTATGAAAAAAACGTACTGTGCCTTTAAGAAGCACAGAAGTTATGACAGTTGAAAACAATAAAACGGATAAACTATGAAATCAAATTCTTTCCGTTAAAATTACAATTTTAGCAAAGGATTGCCCCCATTAGCAATGGATAACTGACCCTTAAAGCAGAAAATATGTACAGAATATACGTTTTTTATCACAGTCAAAGAACAATCTCACAGGTCTGCTGTGAGTGATTACCTCCCTCAAAATAACTTTTGAAGACCCTTGAGCTCTGTAGAGACGAACCGGATCATGCAGGGAAGAAAAACAGACTTGTGACTGAATTTCTGATGCGTAGTAAAAGCGCCAAATTAAGCCCCTCCCCCTCACACACAACAGTGAGGGAGATCAGTAAACTGTCATAAATTAAATAAAATGCCCGCCAAGTGGATAAAAATAGTGCCCAAAACAATTTTTCACCCAGTACCTCAGAAAATTAAACGATTTAACATGCCAGCAAAACGTTTAACATCAAATAAATGAATTGTCATAGAAAGCCTGCTGCTAGCCGTTCTCACTGCAAGATAGGCTAAAGTTTTATGCATACAGTATCATTCCAGTGAAGTGCCATTCCCCAGAATACTGAAGTGAAAATATACATACATGACAGCCTGATACCAGTTGCTACTACTGCATTTAAGGCTGAACTTACTTTATATAGGTATTTGCAGTATTTTCTAGTCAATTCCATTCCTCAGAAAATAATATGCTGCTACATACCTCTTTGCAGGTGAACCTGCCCGCTGTCCCCTGATCTGAAGTTTACCTCACTCCTCAGATGGCCGAGAAGAGCAACATGATCTTAACTACTCCGGTTAAAATCATACAGAAACTCAGGTAGATTCTAATTCAAATTCTACCTGAGAAGGAACAACACACTCCGGTGCTGTTTTAAAATAACAAACTTTTGATTGAAGTTATAAAAACTAAGTATAATCACCACAGTCCTCTCACACATCCTATCTATTAGTTGGGTGCAAGAGAATGACTGGGTGTGACGTAGAGGGGAGGAGCTATATAGCAGCTCTGCTTGGGTGATCCTCTTGCACTTCCTGTTGGGGAGGAGCAAATATCCCACAAGTAATGATGACCCGTGGACTGACCACACTTAACAGGAGAAATAAAGGTTTACACACTCTTATGAAATTGCAAGTTTTTGAAAAGTAAAGACAGAAATAACATCAATGGAATGTTACCTGTAATTCCAGCAAACAAAAATCCAGAAAAAGAAATACTTAAAGGGACAGTCTGCTCCAAAGGTTTTATTGTTTAAAAAGATAGATAATCCCTTTATTACCCATTCCCCAGTTTTGCATAACCAACATGGTTGTATTAATATACTTTTTACCTCTGTGATTAACTTGTATCTAAGCATCTTCTGACAGCCCCTGATCACATGACATTTTATTTATTTTCCACTGATTTCATTTTAGCCAATTAGTGCAGTGTCTGCCACAAGCCACAGGCGTGATCACAATGTTATCTATATGGTTTACTAGCTCTCCCCTGTTGTGAAAAGCAAATAAAAAAGCATGTGATAAGAGGCGGCCTTCAAGGGCTTAGAAATTATCATATGAGCCTTCCTAGGTTTAGTTTTCAACTAAGAATACCAAAAGAACAAAGCAAAATTGGTGATAAAAGTAAATTGGAAAGTTGTTTAACCCCTTAACGACCAACGACGTATGGGGTACGTCCTGCAAAAAAATGCAGTTAATGACCAAGGACGTACCCCGTACGTCGTTGGTCTTTGAAAGCCCTGGAAGCGATCCTGATCGCTTCCAGCCGCTTTCATGTTATTGCAGTGATGCCTCGATATTGAGGCATCCTGCAATAACAGTTTTGAGCAGTCCGATGCAGAGAGAGCCACTCTGTGGCCCTCTCTGCATCAGCCATTGATCGCAGTATTCGTTGGTGGGTGGGAGCTTACCAAGGGAGGCGGGTGGGCGGCGATCAATGGAGGAGGGGGGCAGGATCGCGTGTGGGGTGCGTGCCAGAATGCGCGCGCGTGCACGAGGGTGGGTGCGCGCGTGTGCGGGTAGGAACCCTACACTATGGAACAAATATAAGGAGGAGATATAAGTGGGAGAGACTCAGTGGGATAAATAAATAAAATTAGTAATCTGGGAGAGGGTTGGGGGTTGTGGGGGGGCAGCTGCACTACAGAAAATAGTTTTTTTTTTTTAAATAAAAATAAACCAAAACGTTTTTAATTTGAAACTGGGTACTGGCAGACAGCTGCCAGTACCCAATATGGCGCTCAATAAGGCAGGGGGGGGGGGTTAGAGAGCTGTTTGGGGGGGGATCAGGGAGGTTGGGGGCTAAGGGGGGATCCTACATAGCAGCATATGTAAATATGCTCAAAAAAAAATTAAAAAAAAAAAAACGATAGCTTTTATTTTAGTACTGGCAGACTTTCTGCCAGTACTTAAGATGGCGGGGACAATTGTGGGTTTGGGGATGGAAGAGAGCTGTTTGGGAGGGATCAGGGGGTGTGATGTGTCAGGTGGGAGGCTGATCTCTACACTAAAGCTAAAATTAACCCTGCAAACTCCCTACAAGCTACCTAATTAACTCCTTCACTGCTAGCCATAATACTCGTGTGATGCGCAGCGGCATTTAGCGGCCTTCTAATTACCAAAAAGCAACGCCAAAGCCATATATGTCTGCTATTTCTGAACAAAGGGGATCCCAGAGAAGCATTTACAACCATTTGTGCCATAATTGCACAAGCTGTTTGTAAATAATTTCAGTGAGAAACCTAAAATTGTGAAAAATTTAATTTTTTTTTTAATTTGATCGCATTTGGCGGTGAAATGGTGGCATGAAATATACCAAAATTGGCCTAGATCAATACTTGGGGTTGTCTACTACACTAAAGCTAAAATTATCCCTAAAAGTTCCCTACATGCTCCATAATTAACCCCTTCACTGCTGGCCATAATACACGTGTAGTGCGCAGTGGCATTTAGCAGCCTTCTAATTACTAAAAAGCAACACCAAAGCCATATATGTCTGCTATTTCTGAACAAAGGGGATCCCAGAGAAGTATTTACAACCATTTGTGCCATAATTGCAGAAGCTGTTTGTAAATAATTTCAGTGAGAAACCAAAAGTTTGTGAAAAAATTAGTAAAAAAGTGAACAATTTTTTGTATTTAATCGCATTTGGCAGTGAAATGGTGGCATGAAATATACCAAAATGGGCCTAGATGAATACTTTGGGATGTCTACTAAAAAAAAATATATACATGTCAATGGATATTCAGAGATTCCTGAAAGATATTAGTGTTCTAATGTAACTAGCGCTAATTTTGAAAAAAATGGTTTGGAAATAGCAAAGTGCTACTTGTACTTATTGCCCTATAACTTACAAAAAAAGCAAAGAACATGTAAACATTGGGTATTTCTAAACTCAGGAAAAAATTTAGAAACTATTTAGCACGGGTGTTTTTTGGTGGTTGTAGATGTGTAACAGATTTTGGGGGTCAAAGTTAGAAAAAGTGTGTTTTTTTCATTTTTTTCCTCATATTTTATAATTTTTTTTATAGTAAATTATAAGATATGATGAAAATAATGGTATCTTTAGAAAGTCCATTTAATGGCGAGAAAAACGGTATATAATATGTGTGGGTACAGTAAATGAGTAAGAGGAAAATTACAGCTAAACACAAACACCGCAGAAATGTAAAAATAGCCTTGGTCCCAAACGGACAGAAAATGGAAAAGTGCTGTGGTCATTAAGGGGTTAAAATGACATGCCCTATTTGAAACATGAAAGGTTTTTTTGGACTTGACTGTCCCTTTAACCTCTGTGATTATCTTGTATCTAAGCCTCTTCTGACAGCCCCCTTATCACATAGCTATTTATTTATTATCTATTGACTTGCATTTTAGCCAATTAGTGATGTGTCCTGCACAACTCCACAGGCATGAGTGCAATGTTATCTATATGGCACACGTGAATTAAAGAAAATACTAAAGATCATATGATCCCCAGAGGTGCGCTAGTGCTTTAGATGAGCTGTTCTCGGAAACTGTATGATGGCTGTACTTAATCCTTGTAGAACTGTGGCTGCACTCTCGAAAGTATTCTACGGAATACCCAGCTGTAGATGAAAAAAGAGACAAGAGAGGCGCCAACCATAAAACAGTATCGTCAGGACAATGATCCAGGAGCCCCCCCCCGGTGTGCAGGATATACTCACAAGAGCCGCGGCACACGTACTGTGCCTGTTGAAGCAGATCGGGACTGTTCTGAGTCGCCCGACAGACACACACAGGAGCCGGTGCACGTGACTTCCGGATCTCCAATCACAGGCCACTTCACCTGTCAGGTCCGGATCACCGATAGCTCACTGGAAATGGATGTGTTGTGTCTCAACCAGGAGAGACACTAATGGTGCATATAGAATACACCGTGACAATGATAAGCGGGCAGCAAGGTATCTCAAATAAAATAAGGGTTTATTTGGATAAAAACATTCACAGCAACGCGTTTCTCAGCAGAATTGCCGTTTCATCAGGCTGTATCAATGAATACATAATCACACCTTATATACCTTGCTATACCTGTCTAAAAGGGCGGATCTAACATAGAGTTCCTGTCTGACTAATCATTAACTATTTAGTAGCTGTTCACATTTAGATACAGTGGTTGGTAGTTAAAAACCTTACACTTCTTAACTATAGTGTAAGGACATTAAAAACTATTAGTTAGTACATATTATAAACAATAAAAATCAAAATTGAAAGCAGTAACATTAAGAATAGCAATATACAGATGACACACAATAATATATTGATATATCGATTGACTGTTACACCACTATTAATTCATATTCGTACTGACTACTATAAATATACATACAAATATATATATATATATATATATACATATATAGAAGTTGTGTTAACTGGTGACTCTGATCTACTGACTATAATAGATGGTCTATGTGATAACATGGGAATAGTCATATGAATTATTAATTAGTCTTGTGGACATGTGATATCTTTTACTGACGATTTAAAATATGAATTGGGTTAGGAATATAAAACACACATATAACTGCAACATTATCATATAGGGCCTCAATGATAAAATAATAATATTATATGGCAAAATACCCACTATATGCTGGATTAGGTCGCACAATGTGGGAATAGATTAACATATATTAAAGGGACCACAAAATTGTGAGGGAAATAGTGATTGCTTCAATATATGCCTTATTGAACACATTCCAGTTTCACATTTATATAATCGATTGTCCAGACTCAGACAGAGGGAGACCTACTGGATACATACCCTTAGAACTCTTCATCCAAATGGCATAAATCTAAATATAGATTTGGCAGCCTTTTGAGAGGGATGGGTGTCCAGTGGGTCTTCCTTCTGCCTTTTATCCTATATGATTATTCCCCTATTGTTGGGGTTTTTCTATTTGTATTTTTATTTCTATTTTAATTCAAAAAAATATATGTCCTTTCCCTCACAATTTTGTGGTCCCTTTAATATATGTTAATCTATTCCCACATTGTGCGACCTAATCCAGCATATAGTGGGTATTTTGCCATATAATATTATTATTTTATCATTGAGGCCCTATATGATAATGTTGTAGTTATATGTGTGTTTTATATTCCTAACCCAATTCATATTTTAAATCGTCAGTAAAAGATATCACATGTCCACAAGACTAATTAATAATTCATATGACTATTCCCATGTTATCACATAGACCATCTATTATAGTCAGTAGATCAGAGTCACCAGTTAACACGACTTCTATATATGTATATATATATATATATATATTTGTATGTATATTTATAGTAGTCAGTACGAATATGAATTAATAGTGGTGTAACAGTCAATCGATATATCAATATATTATTGTGTGTCATCTGTATATTGCTATTCTTAATGTTACTGCTTTCAATTTTGATTTTTATTGTTTATAATATGTACTAACTAATAGTTTTTAATGTCCTTACACTATAGTTAAGAAGTGTAAGGTTTTTAACTACCAACCACTGTATCTAAATGTGAACAGCTACTAAATAGTTAATGATTAGTCAGACAGGAACTCTATGTTAGATCCGCCCTTTTAGACAGGTATAGCAAGGTATATAAGGTGTGATTATGTATTCATTGATACAGCCTGATGAAACGGCAATTCTGCTGAGAAACGCGTTGCTGTGAATGTTTTTATCCAAATAAACCCTTATTTTATTTGAGATACCTTGCTGCCCGCTTATCATTGTCACGGTGTATTCTATATGCACCATTAGTGTCTCTCCTGGTTGAGACACAACACATCCATTTCCAGTGAGCTATCGGTGATCCGGACCTGACAGGTGAAGTGGCCTTTGATTGGAGATCCGGAAGTCACGTGCACCGGCTCCTGTGTGTGTCTGTCGGGCGACTCAGAACAGTCCCGATCTGCTTCAACAGGCACAGTACGTGTGCCGCCACTCTTGTGAGTATATCCTGCACACCGGGGGGGGGGGGGGCTCCTGGATCATTGTCCTGACGATACTGTTTTATGGTTGGCGCCTCTCTTGTCTCTTTTTTCATCTACACGTGAATTAGCAGTCTCTTGTTGTGAAAAGCTAATTAAAAAGCATGTGATAAGAGGCTGTCTGTAGTGGCTTAGAAACAGGCAGAAATTTAGAGGTTTAAATGTTATAAAGTATATTAATATAACAATGTTGGTTGTGCAAAGCGGAGGAATGGGTAGTAAAGGCCTTATCTATCTTTTTAAGCAATTACAATTTTGGTGTAGACTGCAACACCCTGATTGCATAAGTCTGCACACCCTGACCAACTAAATGCTTTGTGGAAGCACCTTTTGCATTTAATACAGCAGCAAGTCTTTGTGGAGAAGTCTTTATTAACTTAGCACATCTAGACTTTGGAATTGTAACCACTCTTCTTTGCGAAGGAATCTCCTGTGTACAGGACTCTAGGCCATTCCAAACATTTTTGATGGAATTGAGGTCTGGGGTCTTAAACCATGCCTTGGTTGACTTGGATGTGTGCTTTTTGTCATTATCATGCTAAAATGTGAAATTCCTCTTCATCTTAAGCTTTCTGACAGAGGCCAGCAGGTTTTGTGCCAAAATATCTTGAATATTTAGAGCTAATCATTACCCATCTATTTTGACAAGATCCTCTGACACAGCTAAAGTGAAGCAGCCCCAAAGCATGATGGTACCAACTCCGTGCTTCGAAGTCGGCATTGTGTTCCTTGGAAGATTTGCGCCAAACGTATTTTTACTATTCGAAAAGATGAACCTTTGCCTCATCAGACCATAGCACATTTCCCCACATGGTTTGGTGTGACTGGATTAATCTTTTGGCATGATTTAGACGGGCTTGGATGTTCCTTTTTGTAAGAAAGGGTTCCTGTCTTGCCAACCTAATCCATAGCCCACATATTCACAGTTTAATTAGCAACTCTTTGCAGACCATGGCTCTCCCAGTAGGATGCAACCCCAAACATTCAAGGAAATCCTACAGCAACAGCTGACTTTAATATGGGTTTAATCAGAATCAGTTTCATTGATGGTAGGTGCATGCTATTTACCTACAGGCATGAATTAAAATGTTATTGGTTAACTGTGAACACAGCTAGAGCCCCCATTTATGCAATCAGGGTGTTGTAGGCTTTTTCCCCTCAAATGTTCCTAAAAATAAACTTAATAATTAACTATTTGTTTTTCTGTGGATTTTTGTTTGTTGGATCAAATTGCAGATGGAAAAAGTCTGACATTTACATTATTTCCGTCTTTACTTTTCAAAAACCTGCAATTTCATAAGGGTGTGTAGACTTTTCATATCCACTGTACAGTTTAAGTGATGGTAAATTTCAGAGTATAAGAACGTTGCAATGAAAAATATATTAGTTTGCAAGTAAAACCACATAATTATTTTTTTAAAGTGTATTTATATTTTATAATAAAAGATTTATAATCCTAATTGGTATTTTCTGTTCCTCCGCCCCCCTTCATTTCCTCTTTTGGCTGGGTTGTGATGTATAGAGCAGTGGAATCCACTCTGTACATAGGCTTTCTATAGGCTTTATAGGGGATGGACTTTTAAAATGTCAAATGACACACATGTTGATTGGCTGTTCACTGAAATTGTCATAAGTTTATCTATAACATTGCAATAGAAGCAATACTATATGACCTAATTTTTAACCCTTTCACAGATGGATTAAAAACTAAAAAGGTACATATATACTTTTTTAATGGCAAAGATTACATATATGGCATTTGATTAGTAAAGGTTTACCATCACACATACCTTGAGCCCTTCTCTCTTTATATCCTGGGCTAGATCTCTGCATAGTTCTTGACACAAACTGTACTGTTCATCTGCTGCACTTATCTCACTAAATGTCCTGTAAGTAAAAGCAGGAATTTGTTTTGGATGTATTAATTTTTTAACGTTATATGCAAGATAATTTAATTCAGTGATATATCTCCAAATTAGTTGTATATATAACACAAGGTTTCATATTTCAATATTACATTACTGTAAAAAATTAATAATGCACAATGGAATGGGGGAATTGTTTTCACAATATATGATAAACTGATACTTTAACTATTTAGTTTACAGTATTGTTTTTATTTAAAAATAACGTAAAAAAAAGTTTCTAACAGCAGCAAAAATTAAAATCTAAATACTTTATTCCATGAGTTAAAACTTGATATATGGCAATGTGCTAAGCCGAAACGCGTTAGCCAGCTCTACCTGTATGTGTTTTAACACATTATTGTTTACGGAATCTATCAAGTTTTAATTCATGGGATAAAGTATTTTGATTTTTTATTTTTGCTGCTGCTGGAAACTTTTTTTTCGTAATTTTGGATTCACTTAAGGGTATGGAGGAACCCTTTTCCTTTAATGCAGCAATTGGAGTAATCTCTACAGGAGTTAATGACAAAATTCTTGCAAACCCGGTTATAACTGTTTGTTTATGTCACTTCCCGCTCAAACTAACGGATTGTTTGTTCGGTGAGAAGGAAGGTGGATCGCGGTGACGGCGTGGTCTCTCTCCCTCTGGATCCCGCACTAGCCACTTCTAGGAAGAAGTTATCCCTGCCTGTATGGTATAAGGTACAAGGGGGGCTACTGTGGTAAGTTATGGAACTGTGACTAAAGTGATATTGAAAGTTGTGTGCTTCCATGACACTGCGGTTTGCATTACTCTGCTTGAACAGCAGTGCTCCTGACAGTCTTACAAAGCAAGCTTGTGTTTGGTTGATTGTTGTTTTTATTTAGACACTTTATATCAAATAAAGTAAACCATTCTTAAACTTTTTTTTAAATATATTTACACCTTTCGTTTGTTAGGAGTCTTTCTATATTGTTGGTTACAGACGACCATTCGCATTACAAAATATTTACTTGAGGGAGTCTGTAGTTTTTGGAGAATCTATACCATAAGTTACAACACTGCAGAAAACCCCCCCAAAAAACAAATAAAATATGAAAACTTACAGCACTAAATAATGCCCCACCTTCTTCACTAGTTAGCTGATCACTAAATTTAGGGCTGGTTGAAGCTCAATATATACACATTACATTACTTATTTCTTCACTCGTATTCATTACACTATTTTGCTAAGTATCTGAAGAATTATTTAACTAGGTTGGGTGTTTCAAAGTTTAGCTACAACATTTTTGGTATGTTTTAAAAGCGATCTTACCCAGGCACATGAGAACTTTTTACGTTTTTGGTTCCAACATCGTCATTATTCAAGGATTCATATTCTAATATGAAATCCAACAAATTACTAAATAAATAGCCTTAGTCAGAGAATATAAACATTTAAGTTTGTACTCAGTATAAGCAAAACATTCAAACAAGCTATGGCTGGAATGGGAAAGTCAAAATTAAACTTGCATGAGTCAGATAGAGCATGTTATTTAAAGATACTTTTAAATGAACTTCTATTTTCAAATGTACTTTGTTCTCTTTATATCGCTTGTTGAAAAAAAATATGCACATATCCTACACTAGTGAGAGCTAGCTGCTGATTGGTGTGTGCACACTTGTCTCTTGTGATTGGCTAACTAGATGTGTTCATCTAGCTGCCAGTAGTGCAGTGATGTTCCTTCAGCAAAGGATAAGATAATGAAGCAAATTTGATAATAGAAGTACATTGAAAAGTTGTTTAAAAGTGTTTGTTTTATCCAAATCATGAAAGAAAATATTTGGGTGTCCTGTCCCTTAATATGTTAGGATAATAAAAGGGGCTTACTTTAAAATATAAATGCTTTCAGTCCCTTCCATCTTCATATGTTATAAACCAGATATTTGAAACTATTTAGCATCATTCTCTATATCTCTTTTCATTTTTTCATTTTTTATTATTTACTTTTTTGGGGGGAAGATACAATACAATGATATCCATAACTTGTCTTTGACAGGGTATATTGTTTGTGAAGAAAAAGTCCATATGCAGAATAGTCCAAAACTTCTGGAGAAGACTCAACCTCAGCATTTTGTTGATAAGTTACAGAAGCAAACTATTGCATTGTTATATAATATAATAGTACTAAAAAATAAAGCATATAATCAATTAACCATCATTTGAATAAACAAACAGTAACTAAGGACTTTCATAATAAGTAAATACTGAAGCGTTATCTTCTAGCCAATCTCTAACATTAAATTACTATGTCTATTAAATGTTAACTAATAAAAAAAAAATAATAATAATAATTTAATAAGCAAAACTATTCACATTATACATAAAAAAACTGAGGTTGAAAAAGATTTCTCCATTGCACTTAAAGGGACATTATAAACAATTTTTTTCTTTGCATACATGTTTTGTAGATGATCTATTTATATAGCCCATAAAGTTTTTTTTTTAAACAAAAAAATGTATAGTTTTGCTTATTGCTTAACATCGCTCTGATTTTCAGACTCCTAACCAGTCCCCAAAGTTTTATGTGAATACCATCAGCTACCTTCTCCAGCTTGCTCCTGTTTGTGTAAAGGGTCTTTTCATATGCAAAGGAAGGGGGAGGGGGTGTCTTATTTGCCACTTGCAGTGGGCTTTCCAACTACCTTTTCAACAGAGCTAGGCTGAGAGCTTCTAAGTAAGTTTTTAAACAGTTTTATACAGGATTTTTATATCAGTATCTGTGCGTCTTATTCTTTATAGTAGTGTCTATTACATGCGGTTATATGAAAATGAGTGTATACTGTCCCTTTAAAGCAACAAATGATCAGTCCTTGGAATGATAACTTACCTTTCTGTGCTAATGCTTTTCCTTTCTCCATCTCTGAAAAGAGAAGGCAGGTACATTTATTTCTAAGAATTTGATGTGCTCCAGATATACATTATCATACATTCTTTAACAAATCCTCTATTTTGGAATCATATAATATTTATATTATTTCTTGCATTTCCTGCATACTTATTGACTACAATATTTACTTCAAAGGCCTATTCCCTTTTTATGTAACTATATACTTCACTCTCCATTTGATAGCCATGGTTAGCTAAAGTTTTTCTGCAGAAAGAAAAAAGTTGCCCAACTTGAATATTCAGACGTACTATACAGTTAAAGGGATAGGAAGGTCAAAATTAAACTTGCATGATTCCTATAGAGCATGTCATTTTAAGACACTTTTAAATTCACTTTTATTTTCAAATGTGCTTTATTCTCTTGTATATCCTACACTAGTGGGAGCTGCTGCTAATTGGTGCCTGCACACATTTGTCTTTTGTAAATGGCTGACTAGATGGGTTTATCTTTGCTGCCCAGTAGTGCAATGTTGTTCCTTCAGCAAGGGATAACAAGAGAACAAAGCAAATTTGATAATGTAAATTGTAAAGTTGTTTCAAATTGTATGCTCCATCCAAACCATGAAAGAAAATCTTGGGGTTTCCTTTCCCTTTAACTATTTTGTATAATTTTTTTTGAAGGTTGCAGGTTTTTCTCTTCACTATATCTTATACAGAGACGGTTTGCAGCAATCAGAAACCATATGCTGAGTTTTAATAAAAATAAAACTGCTGTCCATATGTGCTGCTGTACAAGTCTGTTCCTGGTATGCTTTTAAGTAGTTCAAAGCAGCAGTTCACTGGCATGAAGGAGTATTTTTATTTACCAGAACATATACTAATATACTGGTTAGGATACATATATAGAATATTATATATAAAAATGGCCAGAAGGCAAAAGTTGTTTTTTTTCCCCTGTAACAGAATCCTCAAGAAGTGGTAGTGTAAAATGAAATCAGCAGAAAAGCAATCAAACACTTATAAATCAGAGAAAACGTGAAATGTGCATATTACAGAATAGCTATGTCAGTTTGTTATTATATTAATTATGTAAGGCACACACAAGCATTATATTTGTCAGCAAATTCAACTCAAACTGAGATTTTAGCTTAAAGGGACACTGAACCCAAAAATTGTCTTTTGTGATTCAGATAGAGCATGGACAGCACTTTTTTATTGGTGGACTAATTTATCCACCAATCAGCAAGAACAACCCAGGTTGTTCACCAAAAATGGGCTTGCATCTAAACTTACATTCTTGCATTTCAAATAAAGATAACAAGAGAATAAAGAAAATTTTATAATAGGAGTAGATTAGTAAGTTGCTTAAAATTACATGCTCTATCTGAATCACGAAAGAAAAAAATTTGGGTTCAGTATCCCTTTAACATGCAAAATGATGGTACTCTTAAACCAGGATGTGACAAAGAGCAACAAAAATGCCTAAACAACTGCTACTGTTTAATTGCGCAGTTGAGATACAGGGAGTTGCATTAAGTGCTGATATAGTGCAAGAGATCACTAAAGCCATTTGGGCTATTCTTCTAGTGACAGGAGCCTCATTTTAGTTTATGTCTGTATGTTCCCTGGTTATGTGAATTATGTGTATGCTAAAAGCCAGTGGGCTATGAAGGTGCAATGTACTTAGCTGTCAGCACATTCGTCTACTGTGCTTACCTCAGATGCAGAAGAACTTTGAGTAGACAGGCACATCAGACGCGGTGTAAGCACAGTGCCAATAATCTCACAAGGTGCAGCCACTTTAGACCAGGGGATTAGCAGATAAATCAGCACTTCACCTGGGGGATCTGCAATATCACACAAGGAGCAGCACACTGTAGACTGTAGATAAACAGATAACTCCACATTTCACAAGGAGGCTGGTGACATCTCCACACTGGGAAATTTCCACTGCCTGGCTGAAAACTTTTGTCTTCCCCTCTGTCCTCATCATAAGTACATGGTGGTGGGGGGGTCGGGCCTCAGATTTAACCTCATTAAATCTTGGAGGAGAAAACAAAATGCATGCTTGCCTGATAAATATTTTTCTTTCAGGATGATAAAAGAGAAAAGGAAAGAGATAGAAAGGAAAGACAAAAGCAGGGTCTATTGAGGTGCAAATTAGAACTGTCGCCCAAAAATTTAAATCGAGCTGGACCTATGGACTATTATCATCCTGAAAGAAAATAATTTATCATCAGGTTAAGTATAAATTTTGTTTTATTTTGTATAATGATGATAGTCCATAGGAATCCATAACATGTAAGTTTCAGTACCCAAGCTGAGAGACAATGTTAAGGAAAGGGCAGTACCTGAGGCCTAAATAACTTTCTGCCTAAAGCTGATTCCAAAGAAGCCACAATATCAAAAAGGGAAAATTTGGATAAATATGTAGAGAAAACCAAGTTGCAGCTTTGCAGACTGCTCCAAGGATACATCATTTTTGAAAGCCCATGAAGTAGCAACTGATCTGTGGAATGAGCTTTGATATGCTCTGGAGGAGACTTTCCTGCCACCAAGTAAGTCTTGTGAATTACCTATTTGAGCCAAGAAGATAAAGCTACTGCAGTAGCCTTCTGACCCTTACAAGAACCAGAAAAGTGAACAAATAAGCTAGACCTTTAGCTAAAATCTTTAGTAGCTTGAAGATAAAACTTTAATGCTCTGACAACATCAAGATTATATAAAAAGCTGTTGCCCAGAATTAGAGAGATCCAGACACAATGAAGGAACAACAATCTCCTGGCTGATATTCTCTGAGGAAACAACTTTAGGAAGAAAAGCATGTTTTGTATGAAGAAGGACAGCCTTATCCTTATGATAAACCAGAAAAGGAGATTCACAAGATAAAGCAGATAGTTCTGAGACTCATCGCTGAGGAGATGGCTAGTAGAAAAGAACTTTCCAAGAACTTTCCAACAGTTTGATATCTATGCATAGGTTCAAAAGGAGGACTTTGTAAAAACAAAACGTATTATTGCCTTATAAATTAATTTCTTTCTTGGTAATGAGAGTCCATGAGTCCTAATGCTTGGGAATTACATCACCTGTCCACCAGGAGGCTGCAAAGACACCCTACCAGAGCTGTAAATAACATAATTTATGCTTACCTGATAAATTCCTTTCTCCTGTAGTGTGATCAGTCCACGGGTCATCATTACTTCTGGGATATTACTCCTCCCCAACAGGAAGTGCAAGAGGATTCACCCAGCAGAGCTGCCATATAGCTCCTCCCCTCTACGTCACCTCCAGTCATTCGACCAAGGACCAACGAGAAAGGAGAAGCCAAAGGGTGTAGTGGTGACTGGAGTATAATTTAAAAAATATTTACCTGCCGTAAAAAACAGGGCGGGCCGTGGACTGATCACACTACAGGAGAAAGGAATTTATCAGGTAAGCATAAATTATGTTTTCTCCTGTTAAGTGTGATCAGTCCACGGGTCATCATTACTTCTGGGATACCAATACCAAAGCAAAAGTACACGGATGACGGGAGGGACAGGCAGGCTCTTTATACAGAAGGAACCACTGCCTGAAGAACCTTTCTCCCAAAAATAGCCTCCGAAGAAGCAAAAGTGTCAAATTTGTAAAATTTGGAAAAAGTATGAAGCGAAGACCAAGTTGCAGCCTTGCAAATCTGTTCAACAGAGGCCTCATTCTTAAAGGCCCAAGTGGAAGCCACAGCTCTAGTGGAATGAGCTGTAATTCTTTCAGGAGGCTGCTGTCCAGCAGTCTCATAAGCTAAACGTATTATGCTACGAAGCCAAAAAGAGAGAGAGGTAGCAGAAGCTTTTTGACCTCTCCTCTGACCAGAGTAAACGACAAACAGGGAAGACGTTTGTCGAAAATCTTTAGTTGCCTGTAAATAAAATTTTAGGGCACGAACTACATCCAGATTGTGCAGAAGTCGTTCCTTCCTTGAAGAAGGATTTGGACACAAGGATGGAACAACAATCTCTTGATTGATATTCCTGTTAGTGACTACCTTAGGTAAGAACCCAGGTTTAGTACGCAGAACTACCTTATCCGAGTGAAAAATCAAAAAAGGAGAATCACAATGTAAGGCTGATAACTCAGAGACTCTTCGAGCCGAGGAAATAGCCATCAAAAATAGAACTTTCCAACATAACAACTTTATATCAATGGAATGAAGGGGTTCAAACGGAACGCCCTGTAAAACGTTAAGAACAAGGTTTAAACTCCATGGCGGAGCAACAGTTTTAAACACAGGCTTAATCCTGGCCAAAGCCTGACAAAAGGCCTGAACGTCTGGAACTTCTGACAGACGTTTGTGCAACAGAATGGACAGAGCTGAGATCTGTCCCTTTAAGGAACTAGCGGATAAACCCTTTTCTAAACCTTCTTGTAGAAAAGACAATATCCTAGGAATCCTAACCTTACTCCAAGAGTAACCTTTGGATTCGCACCAATATAGGTATTTACGCCATATTTTATGGTAAATCTTTCTGGTAACAGGCTTCCTAGCCTGTATTAAGGTATCAATAACTGACTCAGAAAAACCACGTTTTGATAAAATCAAGCGTTCAATTTCCAAGCAGTCAGCTTCAGAGAAGCTAGATTTTGATGTTTGAAAGGACCCTGTATCAGAAGGTCCTGTTTCAGAGGTAGAGACCAAGGTGGACAGGATGACATGTCCACCAGATCTGCATACCAAGTCCTGCGTGGCCATGCAGGCGCTATTAGAATCACTGATGCTCTCTCCTGTTTGATTCTGGCAATCAATCGAGGAAGCATCGGGAAGGGTGGAAACACATAAGCCATCCTGAAGGTCCAAGGTGCTGTCAAGGCATCTATCAGGACCGCTCCCGGATCCCTGGATCTGGACCCGTAACGAGGAAGCTTGGCGTTCTGTCGAGACGCCATGAGATCTATCTCTGGTTTGCCCCAATGTCGAAGTATTTGGGCAAAGACCTCCGGATGAAGTTCCCACTCCCCCGGATGAAAAGTCTGACGACTTAAAAAATCCGCCTCCCAGTTCTCCACTCCCGGGATGTGGATTGCTGACAGGTGGCAAGAGTGAGACTCTGCCCAGCGAATTATCTTTGATACTTCCATCATTGCTAGGGAGCTTCTTGTCCCTCCCTGATGGTTGATGTAGGCTACAGTCGTGATGTTGTCCGACTGAAACCTGATGAACCCCCGAGTTGTCAACTGGGGCCAAGCCAGAAGGGCATTGAGAACTGCTCTCAATTCCAGAATGTTTATTGGTAGGAGACTCTCCTCCTGATTCCATTGTCCCTGAGCCTTCAGAGAATTCCAGACGGCGCCCCAACCTAGTAGGCTGGCGCCTGTTGTTACAATTGTCCAGTCTGGCCTGCTGAATGGCATCCCCCTGGACAGATGTGGCCGAGAAAGCCACCATAGAAGAGAATTTCTGGTCTCTTGATCCAGGTTCAGAGAAGGGGACAAGTCTGAGTAATCCCCATTCCACTGACTTAGCATGCACAATTGCAGCGGTCTGAGGTGTAGGCGTGCAAAGGGTACTATGTCCATTGCCGCTACCATTAAGCCGATTACCTCCATGCATTGAGCCACTGACGGGTGTTGAATGGAATGAAGAACACGGCATGCACTTTGAAGTTTTGTTAACCTGTCTTCTGTCAGATAAATTTTCATTTCTACAGAATCTATAAGAGTCCCCAGGAAGGGAACTCTTGTGAGTGGAAAGAGAGAACTCTTCTTTTCGTTCACCTTCCATCCATGCGACCTTAGAAATGCCAGTACTAACTCTGTATGAGACTTGGCAGTTTGAAAGCTTGAAGCTTGAATCAGAATGTCGTCTAGGTACGGAGCTACCGAAATTCCTCGCGGTCTTAGTACCGCCAGAAGAGCACCCAGAACCTTTGTGAAGATTCTTGGAGCCGTAGCCAATCCGAATGGAAGAGCTACAAACTGGTAATGCCTGTCTAGAAAGGCAAACCTTAGATACCGGTAATGATCTTTGTGGATCGGTATGTGAAGGTAAGCATCTTTTAAATCCACTGTGGTCATGTACTGACCCTTTTGGATCATGGGTAAAATTGTCCGAATAGTCTCCATTTTGAACGATGGAACTCTTAGGAATTTGTTTAGGATCTTTAAATCCAGGATTGGCCTGAAAGTTCCCTCTTTCTTGGGAACCACAAACAGATTTGAGTAAAACCCTTGTCCCTGTTCCGACCGTGGAACTGGATGGATTACTCCCATTATTAAAAGCTCTTGTACGCAGCGTAGAAATGCCTCTTTCTTTATTTGGTTTGTTGACAACCTTGACAGATGAAATCTCTCTCTTGGGGGAGAGTATTTGAAGTCCAGAAGGTATCCCTGAGATATTATCTCTAGCGCCCAGGGATCCTGGACATCTCTTGCCCAGGCCTGGGCGAAGAGAGAAAGTCTGCCCCCCACTAGATCCGTTCCCGGATCGGGGGCCCTCAATTCATGCTGTTTTAGGGGCAGCAGCAGGTTTCCTGGCCTGCTTGCCCTTGTTCCAGGACTGGTTAGGTCTCCAGCCTTGTCTGCAGCGAGCAACAGATCCTTCTTGTTTTGGAGCAGAGGAAGTTGATGCTGCTCCTGCTTTAAAATTCCGAAAGGAACGAAAATTAGACTGTCTAGCCTTAGGTTTGGCTCTGTCTTGAGGCAGGGCATGGCCTTTACCTCCTGTAATGCCAGCGATAATTTCTTTCAATCCGGGCCCGAATAAGGTCTGCCCTTTGAAAGGTATATTAAGTAATTTAGACTTAGAAGTAACGTCAGCTGACCAGGATTTTAGCCACAGTGCTCTGCGCGCCTGAATGGCGAATCCGGAATTCTTAGCCGTAAGCTTAGTTAAATGTACTACGGCATCTGAAATAAATGAGTTAGCTAACTTAAGAGCTTTAAGCTTGTGTGTAATCTCATCTAATGGAGCTGATTCAAGTGTCTCTTCCAGAGACTCAAACCAAAATGCTGCTGCAGCCGTGACAGGCGCAATGCATGCAAGGGGTTGCAATATAAAACCTTGTTGAACAAACATTTTCTTAAGGTAACCCTCTAACTTTTTATCCATTGGATCTGAAAAGGCACAGCTATCCTCCACCGGGATAGTGGTACGCTTAGCTAAAGTAGAAACTGCTCCCTCCACCTTAGGGACCGTTTGCCATAAGTCCCGTGTGGTGGTGTCTATTGGAAACATCTTTCTAAATATCGGAGGGGGTGAGAACGGCACACCGGGTCTATCCCACTCCTTAGTAACAATTTCAGTAAGTCTCTTAGGTATAGGAAAAAACGTCAGTACTCGACGGTACCGCAAAATATTTATCCGACCTACACATTTTCTCTGGTATTGCAACTGTGTTACAATCATTCAGAGCCGCTAACACCTCCCCTAGTAATACACGGAGGTTTTCCAGCTTAAATTTAAAATTTGAAATATCTGAATCCAGTCTGTTTGGATCAGAACCGTCAGCCGCAGAATGAAGCTCTCCGTCCTCATGTTCTGCAAGTTGTGACGCAGTATCTGACATGGCCCTAACATTATCAGCGCACTCTGTTCTCACCCCAGAGTGATCACGCTTACCTCTTAGTTCTGGTAATTTAGCCAAAACTTCAGTCATAACAGTAGCCATATCCTGTAATGTGATTTGTAATGGCCGCCCAGATGTACTTGGCGCCACAATATCACGCACCTCCCGAGCGGGAGATGCAGGTACTGACACGTGAGGCGAGTTAGTCGGCATAACTCTCCCCTCGTTGTTTGGTGAAATGTGTTCAATTTGTACAGATTGACTTTTATTTAAAGTAACATCAATGCAGTTAGTACATAAATTTCTATTGGGCTCCACTTTGGCATTAGCACATATAGCACAGATGTCTTCCTCTGAATCAGACATGTTTAACACACTAGCAAATAAACTAGCAACTTGGAAATACTTTTCAAGTAATTTACTATAATATGAAAACGTACTGTGAGTATAAAAAGCACAGAAGAGTTATGACAGTTGAAAGTTAATAAACTGAAAGGTTATAGCATCAAATCTTTGCAAAAAAACACAATTTTAGCAAAGGCTTGTTCCCATTAGCAAAGGATAACTAGCCCTGATAGCAGAAAAAAAGTTACAGAAATAAACGTTTTTTATCACAGTCAACTACAATCTCACAGCTCTGCTGTGAGTGATTACCTCCCTCAAAAACAGAATTTATGTTTACCTGATAAATTACTTTCTCCAACGGTGTGTCCGGTCCACGGCGTCATCCTTACTTGTGGGATATTCTCTTCCCCAACAGGAAATGGCAAAGAGCCCAGCAAAGCTGGTCACATGATCCCTCCTAGGCTCCGCCTTCCCCAGTCATTCGACCGACGTAAAGGAGGAAAATTTGCATAGGAGAAATCATATGATACCGTGGTGACTGTAGTTAAAGAAAATAAATTATCAGACCTGATTAAAAAACCAGGGCGGGCCGTGGACCGGACACACCGTTGGAGAAAGTAATTTATCAGGTAAACATAAATTCTGTTTTCTCCAACATAGGTGTGTCCGGTCCACGGCGTCATCCTTACTTGTGGGAACCAATACCAAAGCTTTAGGACACGGATGAAGGGAGGGAGCAAATCAGGTCACCTAGATGGAAGGCACCACGGCTTGCAAAACCTTTCTCCCAAAAATAGCCTCAGAAGAAGCAAAAGTATCAAATTTGTAAAATTTAGTAAAAGTGTGCAGTGAAGACCAAGTCGCTGCCTTACATATCTGATCAACAGAAGCCTCGTTCTTGAAGGCCCATGTGGAAGCCACAGCCCTAGTAGAATGAGCTGTGATTCTTTCAGGAGGCTGCCGTCCGGCAGTCTCGTAAGCCAATCTGATGATGCTTTTAATCCAAAAAGAGAGAGAGGTAGAAGTTGCTTTTTGACCTCTCCTTTTACCAGAATAAACAACAAACAAAGAAGATGTTTGTCTAAAATCCTTTGTAGCATCTAAATAGAATTTTAGAGCACGAACTACATCCAAATTGTGCAACAAACGTTCCTTCTTTGAAACTGGATTCGGACACAAAGAAGGCACGACTATCTCCTGGTTAATGTTTTTGTTAGAAACAACTTTCGGAAGAAAACCAGGTTTAGTACGTAAAACCACCTTATCTGCATGGAACACCAGATAAGGAGGAGAACACTGCAGAGCAGATAATTCTGAAACTATTCTAGCAGAAGAAATTGCAACCAAAAACAAAACTTTCCAAGATAATAACTTAATATCAACGGAATGTAAGGGTTCAAACGGAACCCCCTGAAGAACTGAAAGAACTAAATTGAGACTCCAAGGAGGAGTCAAATGTTTGTAAACAGGCTTGATTCTAACCAGAGCCTGAACAAAGGCTTGAACATCTGGCACAGCTGCCAGCTTTTTGTGAAGTAACACAGACAAGGCAGAAATCTGTCCCTTCAAAGAACTTGCAGATAATCCTTTCTCCAAACCTTCTTGAAGAAAGGATAGAATCTTAGGAATTTTTACCTTGTCCCAAGGGAATCCTTTAGATTCACACCAACAGATATATTTTTTTCCATATTTTGTGGTAGATTTTTCTAGTTACAGGCTTTCTGGCCTGAACAAGAGTATCAATGACAGAATCTGAGAACCCTCGCTTTGATAAGATCAAGCGTTCAATCTCCAAGCAGTCAGTTGGAGTGAGACCAGATTCGGATGTTCGAACGGACCTTGAACAAGAAGGTCTCGTCTCAAAGGTAGCTTCCATGGTGGAGCCGATGACATATTCACCAGGTCTGCATACCAAGTCCTGCGTGGCCACGCAGGAGCTATCAAGATCACCGAGGCCCTCTCCTGATTGATCCTGGCTACCAGCCTGGGGATGAGAGGAAACGGCGGGAATACATAAGCTAGTTTGAAGGTCCAAGGTGCTACTAGTGCATCTACTAGAGTCGCCTTGGGATCCCTGGATCTGGACCCGTAGCAAGGAACCTTGAAGTTCTGACGAGAGGCCATCAGATCCATGTCTGGAATGCCCCACAATTGAGTAATTTGGGCAAAGATTTCCGGATGGAGTTCCCACTCCCCCGGATGAAATGTCTGACGACTCAGAAAATCCGCTTCCCAATTTTCCTCCACTGACCAAGATTTTAGCCAAAGCGCTCTGCGCGCCACAATAGCAAAACCAGAATTTTTCGCCGCTAACCTAGCCAATTGCAAAGTGGCGTCTAGGGTGAAAGAATTAGCCAATTTGAGAGCATGAATTCTGTCCATAATCTCCTCATAAGAAGAAGAATTATTATTGAGCGCCTTTTCTAGTTCACCAGAAACACGCTGCTGTAGTGACAGGAACAATGCATGAAATTGGTTGTAGAAGGTAACCTTGCTGAACAAACATCTTTTTAAGCAAACCCTCTAATTTTTTATCCATAGGATCTTTGAAAGCACAACTATCTTCTATGGGTATAGTGGTGCGTTTGTTTAGAGTAGAAACCGCCCCCTCGACCTTGGGGACTGTCTGCCATAAGTCCTTTCTGGGGTCGACCATAGGAAACAATTTCTTAAATATGGGGGGAGGGACGAAAGGTATACCGGGCCTTTCCCATTCTTTATTTACAATGTCCGCCACCCGCTTGGGTATAGGAAAAGCTTCGGGGGGCCCCGGGACCTCTAGGAACTTGTCCATTTTACATAATTTCTCTGGAATGACCAAATTCTCACAATCATCCAGAGTAGATAACACCTCCTTAAGCAGAGCGCGGAGATGTTCCAATTTAAATTTAAATGTAATCACATCAGGTTCAGCTTGTTGAGAAATTTTCCCTGAATCTGAAATTTCTCCCTCAGACAAAACCTCCCTGGCCCCCTCAGACTGGTGTAGGGGCACTTCAGAACCAATATCATCAGCGTCCTCATGCTCTTCAGTATTTTCTAAAACAGAGCAGTCGCGCTTTCGCTGATAAGTGGGCATTTTGGCTAAAATGTTTTTGATAGAATTATCCATTACAGCCGTTAATTGTTGCATAGTAAGGAGTATTGGCGCACTAGATGTACTAGGGGCCTCCTGTGTGGGCAAGACTGGTGTAGACGAAGGAGGGGATGATGCAGTACCATGCTTACTCCCCTCACTTGAGGAATCATCTTGGGCATCATTTTCTCTAAATTTTGTGTCACATAAATCACATCTATTTAAATGAGAAGGAACCTTGGCTTCCCCACATACAGAACACAGTCTATCTGGTAGTTCAGACATGTTAAACAGGCATAAACTTGATAACAAAGTACAAAAAACGTTTTAAAATAAAACCGTTACTGTCACTTTAAATTTTAAACTGAACACACTTTATTACTGCATATGTGAAAAAGTATGAAGGAATTGTTCAAAATTCACCAAAATTTCACCACAGTGTCTTAAAGCCTTAAAAGTATTGCACACCAAATTTGGAAGCTTTAACCCTTAAAATAACGGAACCGGAGCCGTTTTTATATTTAACCCCTTTACAGTCCCTGGTATCTGCTTTGCTGAGACCCAACCAAGCCCAAAGGGGAATACGATACCAAATGACGCCTTCAGAAAGTCTTTTCTATGTATCAGAGCTCCTCACACATGCATCTGCATGTCATGCTTCCCAAAAACAAGTGCGCAATAGAGGCGCGAAAATGAGACTCTGCCTATGATTAGGGAAAGCCCCTAGAGAATAAGGTGTCCAATACAGTGCCTGCCGGTTATTTTACATAGTTCCCAAGATTAAAATAATTCCTCAAGGCTATGGAGTATAAAATATGCTTATATATAAATCGTTTTAGCCCAGAAAATGTCTACAGTCTTAAAAGCCCTTGTGAAGCCCTTTTTTTCTCTTTATGTAATAAAAATGGCTTACCGGATCCCATAGGGAAAATGACAGCTTCCAGCATTACATCGTCTTGTTAGAAATGTGTCATACCTCAAGCAGCAAAAGTCTGCTCCCTGTTTCCCCCAACTGAAGTTAATTGCTCTCAACAGTCCTGTGTGGAAACAGCCATCGATTTTAGTAACGGTTGCTAAAATCATTTTCCTCTTACAAACAGAAATCTTCATCTCTTTTCTGTTTCAGAGTAAATAGTACATACCAGCACTATTTTAAAATAACAAACTCTTGATTGAATAATAAAAACTACAGTTAAACACCAAAAAACTCTAAGCCATCTCCGTGGAGATGTTGCCTGTACAACGGCAAAGAGAATGACTGGGGAAGGCGGAGCCTAGGAGGGATCATGTGACCAGCTTTGCTGGGCTCTTTGCCATTTCCTGTTGGGGAAGAGAATATCCCACAAGTAAGGATGACGCCGTGGACCGGACACACCTATGTTGGAGAAACAAGTTTTGAAGACCCCTGAGTTCTGTAGAGATGAACCGGATCATGCAGGAAATACAATGAGCTTCTGACTGAATTTTTTGATGCGTAGCAAAAGCGCCAAAAAAGGCCCCTCCCCCTCACACACAACAGTGAGAGAGATCAGTAAACTGTCATAAATTAAATAAAACAACTGCCAAGTGGAAAAAAATAGTGCCCAAAATATTTTATTCACCCAGTACCTCAGAAAATGAAACGATTTTACATGCCAGCAAAAAACGTTTAACATAAATTAAGTGTTATTAAAAAGCCTGTTGCTAGTCCCTGCAAATTAGGCTAAAGTCTTATGCACACAGTATAATTCCAGTGAAAGTGCCATTCCCCAGAATACTGAAGTGTAAAATATACATACATGACAGCCTGATACCAGTTGTTGCTACTGCATTTAAGGCTGAGTTTACATTATATCGGTATGGCAGAATTTTCTCATCAATTCCATTGTCAGAAAATAATAAGCTGCTACATACCTCTTTGCAGATTAATCTGCCCGCTGTCCCCTGATCTGAAGTTTACCTCTCCTCAGATGGCCGAGAAACAGCAATATGATCTTAACTACGCCGGCTAAAATCATAGTAAAAACTCAGGTAGATTCTTCTTCAAATTCTACCAGAGAAGGAATAACACACTCCGGTGCTATTATAAAATAACAAACTTTTGATTGAAGGTATAAAACTAAGTATAATCACCATAGTCCTCTCACACATCCTATCTAGTCGTTGGGTGCAAGAGAATGACTGGGGGTGACGTAGAGGGGAGGAGCTATATGGCAGCTCTGCTGGGTGAATCCTCTTGCACTTCCTGTTGGGGAGGAGTAATATCCCAGAAGTAATGATGACCCGTGGACTGATCACACTTAACAGGAGAAATCACTGATACTTCCCATTCCCTCCCAGTAGTGCTTATAGCAGAGGAAAGAAAATAGTAAGAAAGAGAGTAGGGTAAAGAGGTGCAAACTAGGACTGCTGCCAACAGAAAAAAATTGGGTGGGTTCGTGGACTCTCACTACCAAGAAAGAAATTAATTTATCAGGTAAGAATACATTTTGTTTTCTTTCTAATAGTAGTGAGAGTCCACAAAAAAAACTGGGTGGGACAAGGTATGGCAAGCACCTATTTACTATGAACCATCATCTAAAGAACTGTTCTGCCAAAAGCAGCCTCCGCTCCGCTGAGGCAAAAACATTGAAATGTTAAAATTTAGTAAAGGTATGCAGAGACGCAAAAGTAGCGGCCTTACAGATTTGCTCTACAGAGGTCTCATTCTTGAAAGCCCAGGATGTGGAAACCGACATTACTTTGTACAGAAATCCCGTCCTAGTCCGTAGAACAACCTTATCCTGATGGAATACCAGATATGGATAATCAGTAGATAGGCCCGACAATTCTAAAACTCTACGAGCAGAAGAGATGGCCAACAAAAACAACACATTCCAAGTCAACATCTTGATATCTAAAGAGTGCATTGGTTCAAACAGAGGATATTGAAGGACTCTAAAAACCAAATTAAGTCTCCAGAGAGGAGCAATAGGCCTGGTGATCGGTTTAATTCTGCTGAGAGCCTGTACAAAGGAATGAATATCAGGCCCTTAGTCTAGAGAACACAGAAATAGGCTTTGCATGCATTGCAACTAGATTGATAATGTGCTGAAGAAGATACACTCCACTAAGCGTGTCAGGTGGTGACATACTGCACACAACCTGCACTGTAGGCTGCAAAAAAACGAAAGCAAATTTTAATGAATTTACTTAAAGGTACAGTCTAGTCCAAAATAAACTTTCATTATTCAGATAGGGCATGCAATTTTAAACAATTTTCCAATTTACTTCTATCACCAATTTTGCTTTGTTCTCTGGGTATTCTTAGTTGAAAGCTAAACCTAGGATGTTCACATGCTAATTTCTAAGCCCTTGAAGGCCACCTCTTAGCTCAGGGCATTTTGACCGTTTTCACCACTAGAGGGTGTCAGTTCATGTGTTTCATATAGATAACACTGTGCTCACACACGTGGAGTTTCTAGCAGCCAGTACTGATTTGCTAAAATTCAAGTCTGTCAAAAGAACTGAAATAAGTGGCAGTTTGCAGAGGGTTAGATACAAGATAATCACAAAGGTAAAAAGTGTATTAATATAACTGTGTTGGTTATGCAAAACTAGGGAATGGGTAATTAAGGGATTATCTACCTTTTAAAAAAAATATTCTGGTGTAGACTGTCCCTTTAAAAATAATAATTCCATGAGTGGAATATTATTTAGTTTTTTAAAAGTTGATAAAGGTGTCTCGAAAGGAGCTGCCCTTGGATACACTATCACCCAAGATTAAAGAAGATCACGCTTCCATTAAGACTGCTCATTGAGACTGTTGATCTTATGTTTCAATAGACTTATTTATGGACTCTTTGATATAGTAATCATCCATTAGACCACTTGCATTTATTTATTTTTGGTGGTGCCCTCTAGGTTAATGATCTGACAGGGATCTTTTTTTTTGTAGTTGTAATGTTTCATTAAGATATATTCAGTCATTTTTACTTTCTAAAATTACCAACTATAAGTAAATAAATTTTTAATAGCTACAAAATTTTTAAAAAATTTCAGCACAAATACACTTTTTGTGTAAAATGTATGCACTTTCGAACATTGTAACTTAAACAGAAACATTGTTTTAACTTAAACACATACATATGTGTGAATGTATGTGTGTGTGTGTGTGTGTGTGTATATATATATATATATATATACACATACATACATACACACACATATATATATATAAATATATACAGTGGGGCAAAAAAGTATTTAGTCAGCCACCAATTGTGCAAGTTCTCCCACTTCAGTAGATGAGAGAGGCCTGTAATTTTCATCATAGGTATACCTCAACTATGAGAGACAAAATGTGGAAACAAATCCAGACAATCACATTGTCTGATTTGGAAAGTATTTATTTGCATATTATGGTGGAAAATAAGTATTTGGTCACCTACAAACAAGCAAGATTTCTGGCTCTCACAGACCACCTTCTTTAAGAGGCTCCTCTGTCCTCCACTCATTACCTGTATTAATGGCACCTGTTTGAACTTGTTATCAGTATAAAAGACACCTGTCCACAACCTCAAACAGTCACACTCCAAACTCCACTATGGTGAAGACCAAAGAGCTGTCGAAGGACACCAGAAACAAAAAAGGAAATTTGTTATTACCTAATAAATTTGTTTCTTTTAAGATACGTTGAGTCCACGGATTTCATCCTTACTTGTGGGATATCGCCTCCTGGTCAGCAGGAGGACGCAAAGAGCACCACAGCAGAGCTGTATATATAGCTCCTCCCTTCCCTCCCACTCAGTCATTCGACCGAAGTTAGGAAGAGAAAGGAAAAGCCAAGGTGCAGAGGCGACTGAAGTTTAAAAAAAATAAAGACCTGTCTCAGAAAAACAGGGTGGGCCGTGGAGTCATCGTATCTTAAAAGAAACACATTTATCAGGTAAGAATAAAGTTCCTTTTCTTTTAAGAGATACGATGAGTCCACAGATTTCATCCTTACTTGTGGGATACAATACCAAAGCTATAGGACATGGATTAAAAGGGAGGGACAAGACAGGGAACCTAAACGGAAGGCACCACTGCTTGAAGAACTTTCCTCCCAAAAACAGCCTCAGACGAGGCAAAAGTATCGAATTTGGAAAATTTGGAAAAAGTGTGAAGAGACGACCAAGTTGCAAGCTTTGCAAATCTGTTCAACAGAAGCATCATTTTTGAATGCCCATGAGGAAGCCACAGCCCTAGTGGAATGAGCCGTAATTCGTTCAGGAGGCTGCTGTCCAGCAGTCTCATATGCAAAACGGATGATACTCTTCAGCCAAAAAGAAAGAGAGGTAGCCGTATCTTTCTGACCCCTATGTTTCCCAGAAAAAACAACAAACAAGGAAGACGATTGACGAAAATTCTTAGTCGCCTGTAAGTAAAACTTCAAAGCATTGACCACGTCCAAATTATGTAACAGCCGCTCCTTCTTAGAAGAAGGATTAGGACACAAGGAAGGAACAACAATTTCCTGATTAATATTTCTATTTGAAACAACCTTAGGAAGAAAACCGGGTTTGGTTCGTAACACAACCTTATCCGAATGGAAAATAAGGTAAGGAGAATCACATTGTAATGCCGAAAGCTCAGATACTCTTCGAGCAGAAGAAATAGCAACCAAAAATAAAACTTTCCAAGATAATAACTTAATATCTATGGAATGCATAGGTTCAAACGGAACCCCTTGAAGAACTTTAAGAACTAAATTCAAACTCCAAGGAGGAGCAATTGGTCTAAATACAGGCCTGATTCTAGTCAGGGCCTGACAAAAAGATTGGACATCTGGAACATCAGCCAGACGCTTGTTTAACAAAATAGACAAAGCAGAAATCTGTCCTTTTAAGGAACTCGCTGACAACCCTTTCTCCAATCCTTCTTGGAGAAAAGACAAAATCCTGGGAATCCTAACCCTACACCATGAGTAGCCCCTGGAATCACACCAATAAAGATATTTACGCCATATCTTATGGTAAATCTTCCTAGTCACAGGCTTACGTGCCTAAATCAAAGTATCTTTGACCGAATCAGAAAACCCTCGCTTAGATAAAATTAAGCGTTCAATCTCCAAGCAGTTAGCTGCAGAGAAACTAGATTCGGATGATGGAAGGGTCCCTGAATGAGAAGGTCTTTCCTCAATGGAAGCTTCCATGGTGGATGAGATGACATGTCCACCAGATCGGCATACCAAGTCCTGCGAGGTCATGCAGGAGCGATGAGGATCACCAATGCCCTCTCCTGTTTGACTCGAACAATCACTCGGGGAAGGAGAGCAAATTGCAAGCTAGGCTGAAAGACCAAGGCACCTATCAGCTCGGCCTGGGGATCCCTGGACCTGGACCCGTACCTCGGAAGCTTGGCATTTTGGCGAGATGCCATGAGATCCAACTCAGGCCTGCCCCATCTGAGAATCAAGCTGGAAAATACCTCCGGATGGAGTTTCCACTCTACCGGATGAAATGTCTGTCTGCTCAGAAAATCTGCTTCCCAGTTGTCCACCCCTGGGATGTGGATCGCAGACAGATGGCAAGAGTGAGACGCTGCCCACTGTATTATCTTGGCTACTTCTGTCATCGCTAAGGAACTTCTTGTTCCTCCCTGATGATTGATGTAAGCTACCGTCGTTATGTTGTCCGACTGGAATCTGATGAATTGGGCCGAAGCCAACTGAGGCCAAGCCCGAAGCGCATTGAATATTGCTCTCAACTCTAAGATATTGATGTGAAGGAGAGACTCTGCCTGAGTCCATACACCCTGAGCCCTTAGGTAGTTCCAAACTGCTCCCCATCCTAACAAGCTGGCATCCGTTGTCACTATCACCCACGAGGGTCTGCGGAAGCATGTCCCCTGGGATAGATGATCCAGCGACAACCACCAAAGAAGAGAGTCCCTTGTCTCCTGATCTAGATTTATTTGAGGAGATAAATTTGTATAATCTCCATTCCAATGTCTGACCATGCTCAGTTGCAGAGGTCTGAGATGAAAACGAGCAAATGGAATGATGTCCATTGCTGCTACCATCAATCCAATTACCTCCATGCACTGACCCACTGACGGCCGAGGATTGGTCTGAAAGGCTCGGCATGTATTCAGGATCTTTAACTTTCTGACCTTTGTCAAAAAGATTTTCATGGATAGAGAGTCGATTAGAGTTCCCAAGAAAGGAACCCTTGTCTGTGGAACTAGTGAACTCTTTTCCAGATTCACCTTCCACCCGTGAGTCCTCAGGAGGGATAGAACAATGTCGGTATGAGACTTTGCTAGCTGATAAGACGACACCTGGATCAGAATATCGTCCAGATAAGGCGCCACTGCAATGCCCCGCGGTCTTAGAACCGCCAGTAGAGACCCCAGAACTTTTGTGAAAATCCTGGGTGCCGTGGCCAGACTGAAAGGAAGAGCCACAAACTGAAAATGTTTGTCCAGAAAGGCAAACCTCAGGAACTTGTGATGATCTCTGTGGATAGGAACATGAAGATATGCATCCTTTAGATCCACGGTAGTCATAAATTGACCCTCCTGGATCAATGGAAGAATGGTACGAATAGTTTCCATCTTGAAGGATGGAACTCTGAGAAACTTGTTTAGACTTTTGAGGTCTAAAATAGGAGGGAACGTTCCCTCTTTTTTGGGAACTACAAAGAGATTTGAATAAAACCCTTGTCCCTGTTCCTGTATTGGAACAGGACATATTACTCCCATGGAAGAGAGGTCTCCTACACAACGTAAGAACGCCTCTCTTTTTATCTGGTCTGCAGATAATCGAGAAAGGAGAAACCTTCCTCTGGGAGAAGAGATTCTGAACTCCAACTGATATCCCTGAGACACAATTTCCAGTGTCCAGGGATCCTGAACATCTCTTATCTAGGCCTGGACGAAGAGAGAGTCTGCCCCCAACAAGATCCAGTCCCGGATCGGGGGCCCACCCTTTATGCTTACTTGGTATCAGCAGCAGGCTTCTTGGATTGTTTACCCCTGTTCCAAGACTGGTTGGGTCTCCAAGTGGACTTGGTTTGTGAATAATTCCCTTCCTGTTTAGCGGAAGAGGCAACTCCCTTTAAATTTCTAAAGGAATGAAAATTACTCTGTCGCCCTCTCTGTTTGGACTTTTTATCCTGAGGGAGGAGATGACCCTTGCCTCCCGTTATGTCAGAAATAATTTCCTTCAAGTCAGGCCCGAACAGGGTCTTCCCCTTGTAAGGAATAGCCAAAAGCTTAGACTTGGATGACAAATCTGCAGACCAAGACTTTAACCATAAAGTTCTGCGTGCTAAGATGGCAAAGCCCAAACTCTTAGGCGCCAATTTAGTAATCTGCAGTGAAGCATCCGTAATAAACAAATTAGCTAACTTAAGAGCTTTAATCCGATCCTGTATCTCTTCCAAAGGAGTCTCAGTCTTAAGAGACTCTTCCAGAGCATCAAACCAATAAGCGGCCGCACTGGTGACTGTGACAATGCAAGCCGCAGGTTGCAACAGGAATCCCTGATGAACGTAAATTTTCTTAAGGAGACCCTCCAAATTCTTATCCATTTGGTCCTTAAACGCACAACTATCCTCAATAGGATTAGTAGTACGCTTGGACATAGTAGAAACAGCACCCTCAACTTTAGGGACCATCTGCCAAGAATCCCTAATAGCGTTGGCTATAGGGTACATTTTTTTAAAAACTGGAGGAGAGAAGGGAATACCTGGTCTCTCCCATTCTTTTGCAATAATCTCTGAAGTCCTCTTCGGGACTGGAAAAACATCTGAATAAGATGGAACCTCCAAGTATCTGTCCAACTTACTCAATTTCTCCAGAGGGACCACTATTGAGTCACAATCATCCAGAGTAACCAACACCTCCCTCAGCAATAAACGGAGGCGCTCAAGCTTAAACCTGAAAGAAACTACATTAGAATCAGTCAGAGGTAAAGCACTCCCTGATTCAGAAAGTTCACCTTCAGAGAGTACCTCAGTGCCCTCCAACTCAGAACCCCTGGAGGGTACGTCCGAAATCGCCATCATAGTATCAGAGGCTGAATTTACTACATAGTTGTCCTGTCTTGAACGCTTGCCGTGCGATATGGGAAAAAGTGTAGAGGAAAGTGTAGAGGACATCACTGCAGCTATGTCTTTTAATGTAAAAGCTGCAGAAACTAGTGAAATACAAGGTCCCGCTTGAGCGGGCGTTAAGGGCTGTAACGCTTGTGGAGAAAGCTGCAGCATACTCTGCATCTCATCTGTAGATTCTTGAGAAGCATTCGCCTTAGGCAAAGATTTGTCAAAAACAATTTTGTCTCTAAAATGTAAGGCCCTCTCAATGCATGAGGGACAAAAAGGAGCAGGAGGTTCCACAGTGGCATCCAAACACATAGAACACACTACAGTCCGGATATCATCTGAATCCATGACAATAGAAAGCAAGAAGCAATTTGGTCTTTAAAGTATAGGCTTTTATTTATAGCCAACCAATATAGAAATCACAGTACAGACTAAAAATCCATCAGAATATTTTAAATCTGGCCAGATACTGTTCCTTTAAACATAAACAGGTATTAACATATGTCAGTTACACTGAAAAAGTTAACAATATAAGCACTCTGTAAAGTATAGGCTTTTATTTAGGATGAAATATAACCTAGCACGTCGCCTCAACAGCTCTGCTGAGGCGCCTACCTGCCCCCACGGTCCTCCGACCACACAGAGAAACTGAACCGGAATGCAGTTCACAAACGCCCAAGACCGCTTGTTTCACTTTTAACCATGCGGTCGTGGCGTGATACATAGAGTGATCCTTAGCAGCCGTGACTTCCGCAATGATAATCTGCGCGGCAACGAAAGTCAAGCGCACCAAAGAAAATCCCGCCCATCGTGGGCGTCGCATCGGCCATCGAAAAGCCGCTTCTCTAATAGCAGCCGCTCCTTCTCTCAGAAAGGCCGTATCACAAAGGCAGAATACAGCCGTAAACCGGAGTCTTATAGCAAGACTCCGGTAACACACTCCCAGCGTCAAAACGTATAAGCACACTATAGCAGGGACCTATACCAGCCTCCTTTAAAATACATTAGGCCAAATAAATATATTAGCTCCATAATGTAAACACCTTGTGTCGGTTGACATTTCCATGAAAACTCACACACACTGGTACAGAAAGCAGCCCTACTTCCAGTGAGCTCTTGTTCCCCAACAGATCAGAAGTACACAGTCCATTCTGAGGTAGCCAGTGTCCCAGAAAGTAAAAGACTGCACTTACCTCTGTGCTGAGTGACAGCATGAGAAGTCCCACAGGATCAAGAGCTCTTCTCCCTCCTGCAGCTCTGTGGACACAGAAGGGCCTTAGTTAATCTGCTAAGACCATCAGTATATGAAGGGCAGCACTAATATGGGAGGCGCAGTGAAAGTTTAGTCCCACCAGTTCCCATTGCTCTAAAGCCACCTGTAGCTCTACTCTAGAGGCTGACAAGGAATACGGCTACACCCTATAGTAAAATAGCACTCACTGGTACCATTTTAAAAATAATAAACTCTTGATTGAAGAATCTAAACTAACACCTCACTTTGCCTCTTCCTATCACTAACACAGGTAAAGAGAATGACTGGAGTGGGAGGGAAGGGAGGAGCTATATATATAGCTCTGCTGTGGTGCTCTTTGCCTCCTCCTGCTGACCAGGAGGCGATATCCCACAAGTAAGGATGAAATCCGTGGACTCATCGTATCTTTTAAAAGAAATTGTAGACCTGCACCAGGCTGGGAAGACTGAATCTGCAATAAACAAGCAGCTTGGTGTGAAGAAATCAACTGTGGGAGCAATAATTAGAAAATGGAAGACATACAGGACCACTGATAATCTCCCTTGATCTGGGGCTCCACGCAAGATCTCACCCCGTGGGGTCAAAATGATCACAAAAACGGTGAGCAAACATCCCAGAACCACACGGGGGGACCTACTGAATGACCTGCAGAGAGCTGGGACCAACATAACAAAGGCTACCATCAGTAACACACTACGCCGCCAGGGACTCAGATCCTGCAGGGCCAGACGTGTCCCCCTGCTTAAGCCAGTACATGTCCGGGCCCGTCTGAAGTATGCTAGAGAGCATTTGGATGATCCAGAAGCGGATTGGGGGAATGTCATATGGTCAGATGAAACCAAAGTAGAACTGTTTGGTAGAAACACAACTCGTCGTGTTGGGAGGAGAGAGAATGCTGAGTTGCAACCAAAGAACACCAAACCTACTGTGAAGCATGGGGGTGGCAACATCATGCTTTGGGGCTGTTTCTCTGCAAAGGGAACAGAACGACTGATCCGTGTACATGAAAGAATGAATGGGGCCATGTATCGTGAGATTTTGAGTGCAAACCTCCTTTCATCAGCAAGGGCATTGAAGATGAAACGTGGCTGGTCTTTCAGCATGACAATGATCCCAAACACACCGCCCGGGCAACAAAGGAGTGGCTTCGTAAGAAGCATTTCAAGGTTTTGGAGTGGCCTAGCCAGTCTCCAGATCTCATCCCCATAGAAAACCTTTGGAGGGAGTTGAAAGTCCGTGTTGCCCAGCGACAGCCCCAAAACATCACTGCTCTAGAGGAGATCTGCATGCAGGAATGGGCCAACATACCAGCAACAGTGTGTGACAACCTTGTGAAGACTTACAGAAAACGTTTGACCTCTGTCATTGCCAACAAAGGATATATAACAAAGTATTGAGATGAACTTTTGATATTGACCAAATACTTATTTTCCACTATAATTTGCAAATAAATTCTTTCCAAATCAGTGATTGTCTGGATTTGTTTCCACATTTTGTCTCTCATAGTTGAGATATACCTATGATGAAAATTACAGGCCTCTCTTATCTTCTTAAAGTGACAGTAAAGTAAAAAAAAAAAAACTTTCATGTTTTAAATAGGGCATGTAATTTTAAACAACTTTCCAATTTACTTTTATTACCAATTTTGCTTTGTTCTCTAGTTGAAAGCTAAATCTAGGAGGTTCATGTGCTAATTTCTTAGATCTTGAAGACTGCCTCTAATTGGAAAGGATTTTGACAGTTTTTCACCACTAGAGGGCGTTAGTTCATGTGTTTCATATAGATAACATTGAGCTCCGGCACTTGAAGCTCCTAAGAGCAAGCACTGATGGGCTAAAAATGCATGTCTGTCAAAAGAACTGAAATAAGGGGGCAGTTTGCAGAGGCATAGATACAAGGTAATCACAGAGGTAAAAAGTATATTATTATAACTGTGTTGGTTATGCAAAATTGGGGAATGGGTAATAGAGGGATTATCTACCTTTTTAAACAACAAAAATTCTGGTGTTTACTGTCCCTTTAAGTGGGAGAACTTGCACAATTGGTGGCTGACTAAATACTTTTTTGCCCCACTGTATATGTATATATATATATATATATATATATATATAAAAGTATATCTATAAGTATATACATATACACACACACACACGTAGTAGGTTCTGTATTAAGAAAGAAAAAACCCTGCATGATAAATATATATTGATACAAACTTACTTTTCTATATGTGTTGAACCAATTCCCAGAGAGATGTTTATGAAGTTGTGCCAAGATATTTCAGAGAACAGCAGTGATAGCAGAGCCCTCTGCTGGTAAAGGTCAGTGCAAGTTACAATTCCCAGGGCTTTTAACATTTTTTCTGTTACTTTTCCAATGCCAGGGACCTACAAAAGTAAAAAACAGATCTACAATTTATTGCTGGCTTAAAACTTTGCATTTTTGTCGGCAAAAGTATACAGTTATTTTAAAACTCATAGAGCATGCACAAAAATGTGAAATAGGAAGATGCGTGTAGATACATTAAATGTCTAAAATAGTGTGTTAAATGATTTAATAAACTAGTTGTGGGGCTAGAACAAATAGGACAAAAAAACAACTTATTTTAAAGGGACAGTCTACACCTTAGTCATCTTAAAGTCTTAAGTTAGATTAAGCTGCAAATATCCTCCTGCACCCCTGATGACATCATGATCTGGGCTGCATCTATGCACTCTGCTGAATAGCACTGACAGTCTGTTGAATCCAATAAGCAAGTCTTTTTTAACTAGTGAAGCCTTTAATGCAACTCATGTCGTGATGTAATCAGTGGGCAGAGCTTGGCAGCCATTTCAAAGTGACCAGAAACAATAGTCATTTTAAAAAAATGTTTTACTGTTACCGCTGCATGATATAGAAAGGGGAGCAGTAGGATATTTGCAGCTTAATATAAAGTACAACTTTAAGATGACTAAGGTGTAGACTGTCCCTTTAACTAGTAGTTTCATTGCAGTATAAAACACATAAGTACATACAACAAGGTAAATAACCCAGTGTTTGACAAATACTAAGTGCAGAATCTAACTGTAAAATGCCTATCTGGCCCTGGTGTATATCTGAGATAGGTGCTGGGTTCACAGTCAAGCATCTCACTTTTGTGGTGTATACAAACATGTGACAGCCAGAACCAGTTCTCTCTTTCACCTCCCTTCCCTTTAACAACAAAAGACATATATGCCTCAGCTAGAGTACAAAAATGGGATGTTAACCCCTTAACGACCGAGGACATGCAGGGTACGTCCTCAGAAAAAAGGCAGTTAACGCCTGAGGACGTACCCTGCACGTCCTCGGTGTGGAAAGCAGCTGGAAGCGATCCTGCTCGCTTCCAGCTGCTTTCCGGTTATTGCAGTGATGCCTCGATATGGAGGCATCCTGCAATAACCTTTTACGGCCATCCGATGCAGAGAGAGCCACTCTGTGGCCGTCTCTGCACCGGACATCGATGGCCGGTATCGTTGGTGGGTGGGAGCCGGTGTGGGAGGTGGGTGGCGGCCATCGATGGCCCTGGTCATGTGGAGGGGGGCGGGATCGTGGGCGGGTAAGTCCGCGGGCGCGCGCACGAGCACGAGGGGGCGGGCGCGTGCACGGGGAGGGAGCGGGTGGGAACCGCTACACTACGGAATTTTTTTTATTTTGGGACAAAATTTAAATACAGAAAAAAAACCCTTAGGTGTTATTTAGGTGGTGGGGGTTGGTCCGTGGGGGGGGGGGGGGGGGGGGGATTGAGCTACACTACGGAATTTTTTTTATTTTGGGACAAAATTTAAATACAGAAAAAAAACCCTTAGGTGTTATTTAGGTGGTGGGGGTTGGTCCGTGGGGGGGGGGGGGGGGGGGATTGAGCTACACTACAGAAAAATAAAAAATAAAAAAATAACAATAAACATTTGATTGTTCAAACTGGGTACTGGCAGACAGCTGCCAGTACCCAAGATGGCCCCCAATAAGGCTAAGAGGGAGGCTTAGAGAGCTGTTTGGGGGGGGATCAGGGGGGATCCTAAACACAGCATATGTAAATATGCTTTTTTTTTTTTTCTTTAAAAAAAAAAACAAAAAACTTATTTTAGTACTGGCAGACTTTCTGCCAGTACTTAAGATGGCGGGGACAATTGTGGGGTGGGGGAGAGAAGGGAGCTGTTTGGGAGGGATCAGGGGGTGGGATGTGTCAGGTGGGAGGCTAATCTCTACACTAAAGCTAAAATTAACCCTGCAAGCTCCCTACAAACTACCTAATTAACCCCTTCACTGCTAGCCATAATACACGTGTGATGCGCAGCAGCATTTAGCGACTTTCTAATTACCATAAAGCAACGCCAAAGTCATATGTGTCTGCTATTTCTGAACAAAGGGTATCCCAGAGAAGCATTTACAACCATTTGTGCCATAATTGCACAAGCTGTTTGTAAATAATTTCAGTGAGAAACCTAAAATTGTGAAAAAATTAACGTTTTTTTTACTTTGATCGCATTTGGCGGTGAAATGCGGGCATGAAATATACCAAAATGGGCCTAGATCAATACTTGGGGTTGTCTACTACACTAAACTAAAGCTAAAATTAACCCTAGAAGTTCCCTACATGCTCCCTAATTAACCCCTTCAATGCTGGGCATAATACACGTATTGTGCGCAGTGGCATTTAGCAGCCTTCTAATTACCAAAAAGCAAAGCCAAAGCCATATATGTCTGCTATTTCTGAACAAAGGGGATCCCAGAGAAGCATTTACAACCATTTATTCTATAATTGCATAAGTTGTTTGTAAATAATTTCAGTGAGAAACCTAAAGTTTGTTAAAAAAATTTGTGAAAAAGTGAACAATTTTTTTTATTTGATCGCATTTGGCGGTGAAATAGTGGCATGAAATATACCAAAATGGGCCTAGATCAATACTTTGGGATGTCTTTGAAAAAAAAATATATACATGTCAAGGGATATTCAGGGATTCCTGAAAGATATTAGTGTCCCAATGTAACTAGCGCTAATTTTGAAAAAAAGTGGTTTGGAAATAGCAAAGTGCTACTTGTATTTATGGCCCTATAACTTGCAAAAAAAGCAAAGAAGATGTAAACATTGGGTATTTCTAAACTCAGGACAAAATTTAGAAACTATTTAGCATGGGTGTTTTTTGGTGGTTGTAGATGTGTAACAGATTTTGGGGGTCAAAGTTAGAAAAAGTGTGTTTTTTTCCATTTTTTCTTCATATTTTATAATGTTTTTTATAGTAAATTATAAGATATGATGAAAATAATGGTATCTTTTGAAAGTCCATTTAATGGCGAGAAAAACGGTATATAATATGTGTGGGTCCAGTAAATGAGTAAGAGGAAAATTACAGCTAAACACAAACACCGCAAAAATGTAAAAATAGCCTTGGTCCCAAACGGACAGAAAATGGAAAAGTGCTGCGGTCATTAAGGGGTTAAAAAACCTTGTGTTAATGACAATCAAGGGGCTAGGTTATTATTTATGCAAGTTTCAGATAACCAAAAGGTGGTTAAACCACTGTTGTGTTGCTGGTCTTTTAGGGGTTAAACAATTGAAGACAAGCAGGCACACACACAGAAACACCACAAAAACTATGGCCTAGATTTAGAGTTTGGCGTTAGCCGTCAAAAGCAGCGTTAAGGGGTCCTAACGCTGCTTTTTACCGCCCGCTGGTATTTAGAGTCAGGCAGGAAAGGGTCTACCGCTCACTTTCTTTCCGCGACTCCAGGCTACCGCAGATCCCCATCCTATCTTTTCAATGGGATTTGCCTAACGCTGGTATTTCGAGTCTTGGAAGAAGTGAGACCCTCTACCGACAAGACTCCTACCGCCAAAAAAAGTCAGTAGTTAAGAGCTTTATGGGCTAACGCCGGAACATAAAGCTCTTAACTACTGTGCTATAAAGTACACTAACACCCATAAACTACCTATGTACCCCTAAACCGAGGCCCCCCACATCGTAAACCCTATAATAAATTTTTTAACCCCTAATCTGCCGACCGGACACCGCCGCCACCTACATTATAGCTATGAACTCCTAATCTGCTGCCCCTAACATCGCTGACACCTACATTATAGTTATTAACCACTAATCTGCCCCCCCCACGTCGCCGCTACCTAACTACACTTATTAACCCCTAATCTGCCGACCGGACCTCACCGCCACTATAATAAATGTATTAACTCCTAAACCGCCGCACTCCCGCCTTGCAAACACTATAATAAATGTTATTAACCCTTAATCTGCCCTCCCTAACATCACCGCCACCTACCTACAATTATTAACCCCTAATCTGCCGCCTCCAACGTCGCCGCTACTATAATAAAGTTATTAACCCCTAAACCTAAGTCTATCCCTAACCCTACCCCCCCCTAAAATAAATATAATTTAAATAAAACAAAATAATATTCCTAAAATTAAATAAATTATTCCTATTTAAAACTAAATACTTACCTATAAAATAAACCCTAATATAGCTACAATATAACTAATAATTACATTGTATCTATTTTAGGATTTATAGATATTTTACAGGCAACTTTGTATTTATTTTAACTAGGTACAATAGCTATTAAATAGTTAATAACTATTTAATAGCTACCTAGTTAAAATAATTACAAAATTACCTGTAAAATAAATCCTAACCTAAGTTACAATTAAACCTAACACTACACTATCATTAAATTAATTAAATAAATTAACTACAATTACCTACAATTAAATTTAATTAAATAAACTAATCTATAATACAAAAAAAACCCCCACTAAATTACAGAAAATAAAAAAATATAAGAAGTTTAAACTAATTACACCTAATCTAAACCCCCTAATTTAATAAAAAAAGCCCCCCAAAATAATAAAATGCCCTACCCTATTCTAAATTACAAAAGTAATCAGCTCTTTTACCAGCCCTTAAAAGGGCTTTTTGCTGGGCATTGCCCCAAAGTAATCAGCTCTTTTCAGCCCGCTCGCATTCTATTGGCTGTTCCAATCAGCCAATAGAATGCGAGCTCAATCCTATTGGCTGATTGGATCAGCCAATCGGATTGAACTTCAATCTGATTGGCTGATTGAATCAGCCAATCAGATTTTTCCTACCTTAATTCTGATTGGCTGATAGAATCCTATCAGCCAATCGGAATTGAAGGGACTCCATCTTGGATGACGTCCCTTAAAGGTACCGTCATTGTGTTAGAAGACTCCGGATGAAGAGGATGGCTCCGCGTCGGCTCCTTGGAAGATGGCTCCGCTCCGGATGGGTGAAGATTGAAGACGCCGCCTGGATGAAGACTTCTACCGGATGAAGGACCTCTTCTGCGCACCTTGGATGAAGATTTCGGCCTGGTTGGGTGAAGACGACTCAAGGTAGGGAGATCTTCAGGGGGTTAGTGTTAGGTTTGGGTGGGTTAGAGTAGGGGTATGTGTGTAATGCTCTAACTTACTGCCCCTTTAAGTATGGCCCTCCTCCTTCAGCCTATTTAAGCCAGCACTTCCTCTAACACTCTGCTTAGGTATCTTCAATTGCAGAGAGTTTCCTTCCTGTGCAACTTACTGAAGCCAATCAACTACAGACTGCTGTTGCTCCTCAGTCTGTATCAGCTGCTAACCTACAGGAGCTGCAGCTTTTTTCACTGCTTCTGGATTCACTTTCAGTTTCTCTATAACAGCAGGACACTCCACACTGAAGCTGCATTGTTCCTCTCCTGCTGGCTGGAAAAGCCTTTAACCTTAAATACTGAATTACTGCTGGCAATCACTGCTCTAATGATCTCCTATACAGGACTGCAATCCTTCCATAAGATAAGTTGTTTCCCTTACAATCTATGCTTATGTGTGCTGCTCATTAACTCTCACAAAGTCTGTGCTAGCTATAATCTGTAATACAACAAATCTTACTAGTTCTTTTTGCTAACAGCACACACACTAATCATCAACTTGTTAAAACCTGTTGCTTAAATGGACTGCAATTAACAAACTAACTTTGTCTCTAACTGCTATTGATGAACTACTAATCTAAAACAGAGATTGTTTATTTTCCATTAATCTCAAGGCAGCCCCTGTGTTCAGATGTTTTCACATCTACCCACAACATTAGTATCAGCTGCTAGCCAGCAATGTTAACCCTTAATTAACCAGCTATTGCTAGCAGTCTTGCCTGCACTCTCAGACTCAGACTGCTACTGCTAGTTAAATCAATTTGCAGTTTCCTCTAGTGTGGTCTCTTGTCAATGATTCCACTCTAACAACAACTGCTAACAAACTCTGATATGACAATGTGGGTGGTGGGTTTTAATGTTGGGGGGGTTGTATTTTTTTTTTTACAGGTAAAAGAGCTGATTACTTTGGGGCAATGCCCCGCAAAAAGCCCTTTTAAGGGCTGGTAAAAGAGCTGATTACTTTTGTAATTTAGAATAGGGTAGGGCATTTTATTATTTTGGGGGGCTTTTTTATTTTATTAGGGGGTTTAGATTAGGATTAATTAGTTTAAACTTCTTGTAATATTTTTAAATTTTCTGTAATTTAGTGGGGGTTTTTGTATTATAGATTAGTTTAATTAAATTTAATTGTAGGTAATTGCAGTTAATTTATTTAATTAATTTAATGATAGTGTAGTGTTAGGTTTAATTGTAACTTAGGTTAAGATTTATTTTACAGGTAATTTTGTAATTATTTTAACTACGTAGCTATTAAGTAGTTAACTATTTAATAGCTATTGTACCTAGTTAAAATAAATACAAAGTTACCTGTAAAATAAATATAAATCCTAAAATAGATACAATGTAATTATTAATTATATTGTAGCTATATTAGGGTTTATTTTATAGGTAAGTATTTAGTTTTAAATAGGAATAATTTATTTAATTTTAGGAATATTATTTTGTTTTATTTACATTATATTTATGTTAGGGGGGTGTTAGGGTTAGACTTAGGTTTAGGGGTTAATAACTTTATTATAGTAGCGGCGACGTTGGGGGCAGCAGATTAGGGGTTAATAATTGTAGGTAGGTGGCGGCGATGTTAGGGAGGGCAGATTAGGGGTTAATAACATTTATTATAGTGTTTGCGAGGCGGGAGTGCGGCGGTTTAGGGGTTAATACATTTATTATAGTGGCGGCGAGGTCCGGTCGGCAGATTAGGGGTTAATAAGTGTAGTTAGGTAGCGGCGACGTGGGGGGGCAGATTATGGGGTAATAAATATAATATAGGTGTCGGCGATGTTAGGGACAGCAGATTAGGGGTTCATAGGGATAATGTAGGTTGCGGCGGTGTCCGGAGCGGCAGATTAGGGGTTAATAATATAATGCAGGTGTCAGCGATAGCGGGGGCGGCAGATTAGGGGTTAATAAGTGTAAGGTTAGGGGTGTTTAGACGCGGGGTTCATGTTAGGGTGTTAGGTGCAGACTTAGAAAGTGTTTCCCCATAGGAAACAATGGGGCTGCGTTAGGAGCTGAACGCTGCTTTTTTGCAGGTGTTAGGTTTTTTTTCAGCCCGCTCAGCCCCATTGTTTCCTATGGGGATCTCGTGCACGAGCACGTTTTTCCAGCTTACCGATACCGTAGGCAACGCTGGTATTGAGGGTTGAAGTGGAGATAAATTATGCTCAACGCTCCCTTTTCTGAGCCTAACGCAGCCACTCAAACAACTCTAAATACCAGCGTTGTCTTAAGGGTGCGCTGGGAAAAAAGCAGCGTTAGCACCGCGGGTCTTTACCGATAAAACTCTAAATCTAGGCGTATTTTTTTGGGCTCACTCCTTGATTTGGAAATGTGAGCCCTGAATTAACATAGTTATATAGACTATTTATACTTAAGAAATTGATGAGGAATTCCCTCAACAGGAGTTGAAATCCAGCCACCACAAATATTATGGAACAGCCAACCTCTTTTTTTTTTTTGGGGGGTACCACAAATAGGTAAATAGATTAAAGTAATTACTAAGCCAGTTTACAATATGTTCTGTTTACCAAAACAGCTGAAACCCTAAACTAACAGTTACCCAGATAAAAATAAATAAGCCATAGAAGATCCCAGATGTTCAAACTTTTACGTAGAGAACACTCATTTTAGAAATCCTGTTAATCAAAAGAAAAAAAATATTATATTGCCTTTAATTATTAAATATGTAACAACGCAAAAAGAAAGTGAATAAAAAACAAACAAAAACATATACATTTATTTAGACAATGATTATTAATTCATATTCATTGAGAGTTAGATAACCTTTAACGCATGTTGGCTAATTTATAAAATAAAATCTTATTAAATACAAAAGGAAAGAAAAATGTACTAAATATTTTCTTTGAGTATTATTCTAATACTACAGCCACTAAACATAAATAGATTGCAATACAGTTTAATGTGTTGCTAAAAATAAAAAAATGCAATATACTTTCATTATTTATTCTGTCCCCTCTTGTTTCTATATGTGTGTAAAAGGAGCCACCATATATGAATTTATGTTTTCCGGTTATCAAATTCTCCTGCTGAGGACAATTAACCCCTTAATGACCACAGCACTTTTCCATTTTCTGTCCGTTTGGGACCAAGGCTATTTTTACATTTTTGCGGTGTTTGTGTTTAGCTGTAATTTTCCTCTTACTCATTTACTGTACCCACACATATTATATACCGTTTTTCTCGCCATTAAATGGACTTTCAAAATATACCATTATTTTCATCATATCTTATAATTTACTATAAAAAATATTATAAAATATGAGGAAAAAATTGAAAAAAACACACTTTTTCTAACTTTGACCCCCAAAATCTGTTACACATCTACAACCACCAAAAAACACCCATGCTAAATAGTTTCTAAATTTTGTCCTGAGTTTAGAAATACCCAATGTTTACATGTTCTTTGCAAGTTATAGGGCCATAAATACAAGTAGCACTTTGCCATTTCCAAACCACTTTTTTTCAAAATTAGCGCTAGTTACATTGGGACACTAATATCTTTCAGGAATCTCTGAATATCCATTGACATGTATATATATTTTTTTAGAAGACATCCCAAAGTATTGATCTAGGCCCATTTTGGTATATTTCATGCCACCATTTCACCGCCGAATGCGATCAAATAAAAATTTTTTTTTACTTTTTCACAAATTTTTTCACAAACTTTAGGTTTCTCACTGAAATTATTTACAAACAACTCATGAAATTATGGAATAAATGGTTGTAAATGCTTCTCTGGGATCCCCTTTGTTCATAAATAGCAGACATATATGGCTTTGGCTTTGCTTTTTGGTAATTAGAAGGCTGCTAAATGCCACTGCGCACCACACGTGTATTATGCCCAGCAGTGAATGGGTTAATTAGGGAGCATGTAGGGAGCTTCTAGGGTTAATTTTAGCTCTAGTGTAGTGTAGTAGACAACCCCAAGTATTGATCTAGGCCCATTTTGGTATATTTCATGCCACCATTTCACCGCCAAAAGCAATCAAATAAAAAAAAATTGTTCACTTTTTCAAACTTTAGGTTTCTCACTAAAATTATTTACAAACAGCTTGTGCAATTATGGCACAAATGGTTTTAAATGCTTCTCTGGGATCCCCTTTGTTCAGAAATAGCAGACATATATGGCTTTGGCGTTGCTTTTTGGTAATTAGAAGGCCGCTAAATGCTGCTGCGCATCACATGTGTATTATGGCCAGCAGTGAAGGGGTTAATTAGGTAGTTTGTAGGGAGCTTGCAGGGTTAATTTTAGCTTTAGTGTAGAGATCAGACTCCCACCTGACACATCCCACCCCCTGATCCCTCCCAAACAGCTCTCTTCCCTCCCCCACACCTCAATTGTCCCCTCCATCTTAAGTACTGGCAGAAAGTCTGCCAGTACTAAAATAAAAGGTATTAAAAAAAATATATATTTTTTTTAGCATATTTACATATGCTGCTATGTAGGGTCCCCCCTTAGCCCCCAACCTCCCTGATCCCCCCAAAATAGCTCCCTAACCCTCCTCCTCTGCCTTATTGGGGCCATCTTGGGTACTGGCAGCTGTCTGCCAGTACCCAGTATGCAAATAAAAATGTTTTCTTTTTATTATTTTTTTTTATTTGTTTCCGTAGTGTAGCTTCCCCCCCACAGTCCAATACCCCACCAGCCAAACCGATCACCAAATAAATATATTAACCCCTTTGATCCCCACTTCTAACAAAAAACTTTCTGTAGCGTAGTGGTTCCCACCCGCTCCCTCCCGTGCACGCGCCCGCCCGGCCTCCCCGTGCACGTGCGCGCGTCCGTGCGCGTCCCCCCCGGTCGTCCCCGCCCCCCTCCGCATCACAAAGGCCATCGATGGCCGCCACCCACCTCCCACACCGGCTCCCACCCACCAACGAACGTAGCCGTTAATGTCCGGTGCAGAGAGGGCGACAGAGTGGCTCTCTCTGCACCGGATGGCTAAAAATGGTTATTGCAGGATGCCTCGATATCGAGGCATCACTGCAATAACCGTAAAGCAGCTGAAAGCGAGCAGGATCGCTTCCAGCTGCTTTCCACACCGAGGACGTGCAGGGTACGTCCTCAGGCGTTAACTGCCTTTTTTTTGAGGACGTACTCTGCACGTCCTCGGTCATTAAGGGGTTAAAGGGACACTAACCCCAATTTTTTTCTTTCATGATTCAGATAGAGCGTGTAATTTTAAGCAACTTTCTAATTTACTCCTATTATCATTTTTTCTCAGTTCTCTTGCTATCTTTATTTTAAAAGCAGGAATGTAAAGCTTAGGAGTCGGCCCATTTTAGGTTCAGCCCCCTGGATAGCGCTTGCTGATTTGTGGCGAAATGTATCCACCAATAAGCAAGCACTATCTAGGGTTCTGAACCTAAAATGGGCCGGCTCCTAAGCTTTACATTCCTGCTTTTCAAATAAAGATAGCAAGAGAAAACAAAGAAAAATTGATAATAGGAGTAACTTAGACAGTTTCTTAAAATTAAACGCTCTATCCGAATCATTAAAGAAAAAAATCTGGGTTTAGTATGCCTTTAAGGACAGCTATAAAAAGGTAATAAGAGAGACTGTTAAAACAAGGCTGTATCGAACACTTGATTATCTAACAGGGTTTCCACACAGCCTTGTTTGCACAAGCTGTTTGATTGCCTGATTTATATATGTCCCTAATTGTTCTCAGCAGAGATAAATAGAAAACTAGTTCAAATTTGGCAGCGCCCATTACTTATAGAAATAAACTTCTACACTATTTAAACAATACAATTATACATAACACATCAACATATTATTCTAAAACTAATCTTTGCCTTTCAATATATGATTATTTCTAGCATGTATTTACTCTTTAATTTCCATTTAGATATTCCAACAAGTGTAGCCTTTTTCCCCTGAAAAAGGTTTACATTCATCAGAAGATACAAGAGCTCTCTTCAGTAAAGTCACCCCTTTGTTTCCATTAAAAGAGCATCATTATTATATCACATATTTTTGTGCTGTGCAGTATTCTGAAATGTCAGCAAGATAAGGTAGGTAGTTGATAGAGCCCTAATCACAGATAAGGGGCAGCACAGTGGAAAGATTTTATTTGAACAGAAAGCCTATTTTCAGGTTCACTGGAAACTATTACATAAATATTTCTTTCTGGGACCAGTGTTCCTAAACCAGAATGTTGTTTGTGTATCCTGGTGTGTCACACAGAATTAGCTCACAGTGAAAGCATCCTGAATTTCCAGTTATCTTTCTCAAGAAATACACAGAATTTTAATAAACACACACACACATATATATATTTAACAAGCAGATAATCAAAATACAATGCAAAAACACTTTTTCCCCATTTGATGATCCCCTGTATCATGTTACAGCCATAAGCCAAACATAGAATAATTTAAGTATACACTGTCAACTTGTGCACATGCTCACTAGTAGCTGGTATCTCAAAGTGGGCATATAAAAAGAATGTGCAAAATGTGATAGTTAACCCTTTGCAGGAATTAAAACACAAGGATAGTAAGTTTTTTTGTTCGCGTTGGGTAGAGCGAGTATTACAAGTTGAAAGTAACATTTTCTCATGATCACTAACCCACCGTGTGCAAAAAGCCGAACTTTGAATATCGCCACTGTGTTAACACATTCCTCTAGAGAACTCAATGGAGTGTGAAAAGTGGAACATAAACACCCTTACTTGTGCACAAACCCAATCGCGTTTTCTCAAGTGCTCTAACCAGATATGAAATATTAATATAGCAGGATATGTTCTATTTATTCTTAAATGCATATTTCAATATATATTTTATCAGACTGTTATTATTAGTGTAACTGTACTTTTACATTTATTTTTTATGTGTTTTGGGACACTTTTTGGACTCGCATAACATTTAACCAGAGATCAGAATTCACACTATTCCAATGCACGTTAAATTCAATCACACTGAAGTTAAAACGTTTACTTTAAACTTGTAATACACGCGCTACTTCCAACGCGTGCATAGACCCCCGATATACCACTCCATCGTGTGCAACAGTTAGCGCACCCCACTTAATCTAGCCCATAGTAAGAAATTGGATTATTTTGTTCTAAATAAAATACTATCCATTACTGGGAATTATACTCCTGGCCACTAGGAGGAGGCAAAGATCCCAAAATGCCTTAAAAAGCCCTCCCACCTTACTGGAAGTCTGACATATAGCCAAGCTAGAAAAGAACAAGGTAGGAACAGAACACAGGAGTAATGAAAAGGAGTTGCATACTCAAACTGCCACCAGAAAACCCCCCAATCATAATAGAAAATAATTGAGCATGGGATTGTGGACTCTCACCAAATTAAAGAAATGAAGCGCATGTACCCATGAGTGAAACACGTCAGATAAGGGGCTCACACCTTGTTGTACATGAAGGCCTGTATCCAATAAACTAATGGATATACTATGGGACTCAGCGTTTTTCTTTCCTCTCCTTAAATGAATTAATTAAAGGTGGTGAGAGTCCAAGATCCATTACTCCTGGGAACTAATACCCAAGCTGTGGAGTCCGTAAGTAATATGGGCGGGACCAGACTTATACTATTCCAAATATAATGGATGATTAGTTTTTTGGAGTTTTTTCCATGGAGGAAAAAATATTTACAGTAATATTAAATGCTCTGACCGCCACCAAGTAAGATTTATGAAAAAACTTTAATCAAGAGGCAAATAACATAGTAGCTGTCTGGCCCTTTTCTAAAACCAGAAAAAATGAATAAACAAATTAGAAAATTGTCAAAGTAGCCTGCAAAGTAGAACTTCAAAGCGCTGATCTTATGCAAATAATGGAGATGTTCCTCCTTAGAATTCTTTGGATCAGGACAAAAAGAGAGAACAACAGTCTAACGATTTATGTTCACAGAAGAAACCACATTAGGCAAAAGATCTAACTTAGTTCTCAAAACTGCCTTATCCGGTACAAACAAGATAAGTAAAAACAAGATAAGGATCCTCACCACAAAAGAGCAAACAAATCAGAAACTTGTCTAGCAGAAGAAATAGCCAAAAAACCAAAACCTGAATATCCAAAACATGCACAGGTTCAAAGAAAATGAACCTGCAAGGCTCTGAAAACCAAATGAGATTCCATGGAGGAGAAATTGGTTAATCACAGGCTTAAACAGTAGTAAAGCCTGGATAACATTCTGAATATTAAGCAATCTTCTTATTAAATAAGAGACGAAGAGCAGAGAACTGACCCTCACTAGCAAATAACTCTGTATCCAAACCACCCTGAAGAAACTGAAGAATTAAAGAAATTCTAAAAGAGTGCCAACTGAACCTATATTCCACACACCAGGAAATAAAAGCTTCCAAACATTGTGATAAATCTTACTTGTCACAGGTTTCCAGGCCTGAACCAAAATGACAGAATCAGAAAAACCTCTCTGTATAAAAAGCAAGTGTTCAATTTCCAGGCAATCCTGATGAAAAAATGGACCATGAGACAGACAGTTGTGATGCAAAAAAAAAGCCACGAAGGACAACTGGACATCTGCACCAGATATGCAAACTAAGTCCTGCGAGGTCAAGCGGGAGAAATCAGGATTACTGATGATATATACTGCTTGATCATGGCTATTATTTTGAGCCAACTGATTTATATGTTTATTATTGGAGATTTCTTGTTTAATTGTTGTCATTGGGCTTATCATAACCGGACATCTTATGCCTAACATTCAGTTTAGCTCCAAAGATACTTGCGACCGCTATACCGGTTGGTATAAATGCTATAATTCTAAAGTACATGTGCTTGATTATCCCCTGTTTACACTGTACCTACTAGGTTGCAGTCTTTTTATATTAAGCTACTATCCCCCGCATCGTCTACCTGATATATAAGCCTACCTGTTCAACTCTTCTGCAGTGTTTTTCATTTTGTTTTTCTTCACACCAGGTAGCACATTTTTTTTTTTTTTTTAGGGTTATTCAGTTGCTTAATTTTGTCTATTTAGTACTAGCCACGTTGTTTACATTTATCTTGCTTCCTGGCGGACACAAAAGTCACCCCCATCTACTAATTTATAGTACACTTGATTTCCTTGATTAAATCCAGAGACTTTTAACCGCTGATAATATAGTTTTTTTTCCTACCTATATCCCACTAATGCAAAATGATCTTAATAATATTCAATATAATAACAATAAATGATAACATGTCACATCTTAACACCTTAATCATGCCAAGTAGTTGAATTTATGTTAAAGCTATTTTCCTTTCTATTTATAAAAACGTTAGCAAGACTAGTAAAGTCAAATGCTGCTGCCTTGGGTAATTATTATCTATTACTTAATTATGGAACATATACTGCTATATAGTTTACCTGACATATTTTGCAGAGCAGTCATTTAATTTTACATTTTGTGTCCCGGTTAACAAATTTTCGCTATATATTGTTTATTAATTAGCAATATTAGATTTTAAGATTATAAGTAAAGGCTATTCTCTATACTAATGCAGCATAATTTACATAGTTTGTACTATAATTTTGTCTTTCCTTAGTATATAGGCAGTTGTCAGTCTTTATTTTAATTATTTCAACCAGTATTTAGCAAAGTTTGAGTCAATTTATGAAGTCAACTACTTGAAAGTAAGGTTAATATATGACATTATTTTGTATGTGTCTGAGGTCCATGAGTGGCCCTGTGATTGAATACCTTTGAAGGTTTATATTTTGATAGGCAAATTATCTAAATGGTGTATATTATAATTGTATTCTGTTTCTAATTGGCATTTTGTATGCACCTGACATTATCCTGTTGTATGCCTTGATTTAACCTCAATAAATATATAAATAATAAATAAAAAAACAGCAGGTAAAGAAAACATCATTTTAAATCTTTGAGCAGGATTTAAAAGGGTTAGCAGGCTTAGACCACTCTTTAGACACTATCTCTGAGATCGCATCAGAAACTGGAAATACTTTAGGAGACTTAAAAGAGGGTTTATAAAATTATATTAGAATCCTGAACCCCTAAAAGTACATAACACTTCTCTAAAAAAAGAGAACAAAGCTGTTCAAGCTTAAACAAAAAGAGGAAGATTCAGTTTCTTAAATCAGAGAGTGACTCCTTTTCACCCTCAGAAGATAAATCTCAAGAATAAGGTTAGGGAACATTCAGTTTGAAAGTAATGAAAAGGAATATATAAGACAGGCAATGAGAAAATCAAAATACAGACAATGATTTAAACATAGCAATAAATGTAGGGTAATTAAGGCAACCTTAAACCCAAATAAAGAAGCTCTTGGAAGCAATTAAATCTTACCCCCTTACCAAAGGCTTAAGCAAACTTCCGGAGCTTTAAATATCAATACAATATTGGAAGAGCGCTAACCCGATGAAAGGCCGAATATACAGACGTACACAAGAGACTAAGCGCATGCTAAAAAAAACAGACACGTTAACGTGCAATAGGACACCTACTCGACGAGTGTATAAAAATAAAAGTGTGAAAAATCTGATGTCCAAGAAAGAGAAAAAGGGGCAAACAATCTGACACGTGCTAACAAAAAATAAGCATGCACTAACATTACTTAATGCACCTCACTCCTAAAGGGTGAAATAAGGTACTTATATGCCCAAGCCTAAAATGCCTGACATAACGGTCCCCAAGCTATGATATACCCATAAGTGAGTACCTACTAATAGCCTACAGGCTAATCGGTTGCCAATAACAACCCCCACACTTACCTGATAGGCACCCAGCTACTAGATTTACTATAAGCAGAAGAAACTGCTTCCAGATTATAGCCAATCCAGTGCTGTACAAGTGACAGCAGAGGATATAAATATATAGAATAGCACACTGAACCAACAGGAGGAGGCTAGGGACCGGTCCCCTGCAATGTTTTTGTGCCACTACCCATACACCAAAGACATCCCTCTGTCCAGTCAGTAGCTCTCTGAGAGAAAACTGGGCCTCAAATTGGTCTAAGCACCCTTCTAACAAACACCTGGAGCCCCTTCCTTCTTCACCTTCCTCCTGTGAAGGCAAAGACAAGACTAGTTTACAGTAAGGTAGAAGAGGTTTTAAGGGCTCTGGGAGTTTTGAGACCTTGGCCTCCTCCTTATGTCAAGGAGTATAATTCCCAGGAGTACTGGATCATGGACTCTCACAAACTTTATAAAATAAATTGCTTTTTTATCCTTTTTTCTTCCTTTTAGAGATAAAGCCCTGTGGCTCCCTAAAACACCAATATCCCCAACACACCAATATCCCTAAAAATTGACAGTCCCAGGAATGATCTTTTATGTTTACACTTGTAGGTCCATTTAATCCGAAAAAGATATTATGTTAAATAACTCAATGGTACTGTAGATTTCAAATGCAAATATCTAGGGTTTTTAAAAATAAATAAAAATAAATAAAGCTTGGGACACACAGATGTTAGCTGTTGATAATATCTCAGATGCAAACGAATATCCAAAACACATCACCTACCTTTCTAATGGGTAAGTCCTTGACAAAATCCATTACAGCCTGTCTGTCGTGTGGAATTCTGTACTGTCCATTAGGCTTATTTTTATCACTGCAAACTTTGGCCAATAACATGTTTGGAGCAATGCCTAAATGCAAAACAAAACACATTGAATACAATGATGATAAACTTAATGCACTGGTTGCCTAATTGCTATTGATTTATTGGTTCAGGGAAAGATGCAAGTTCATCTTCATTGCCATTCTGAGCTCAAAGGAGCATTTATTCAGTCAGTACGCTCCCTCTAGTCAATGACACATCAAATACCATGAACATTAAACACAGACTAGAATTCTAATTCAAAGACTGCACAAGAGCTTTAAATGTACTATAATTATAAAATAACAGAAAATGAAATAACAAATATTTTTAACTTTTTATTTGGATTTGCTTTTGTTTCATTGATGTAGTAAAGTATAACAAATGCAGCTCCGTTTTGTCTCAGTTTTTCCGTAAAATTTAACATTTCCCCATTCATTAAACAAAGGTTGTCAATATCAAGTGAAACACATTTTCATCTTTATGAGGGCAACACAATTGCAGGGAATGATTTATGTGCACATATGTAAATGACCATTTCTGCAAAGTGTTATTTATTAAATAAACAGATGACACTTGCAAACAATATTTTAAAGCGTACATGTCGTGAGTCCAACTGGTTTTATTTGATAATTTAATAAAATGTAGTAAAATATATATTATTCAAAAAACACATTGTTTGACGCTGACAAAAGTCAATCAAATCATTATGTGATATTGCCATTTATATAAAAAATCCTCTTCACATGTAAATGTTTATAACATAATTTATGTAAGAACTTACCTGATAAATTAATTTCTTTCATATTAGAAAGAGTCCATGAGCTAGTGACGTATTGGATATAGAATCCTAACAAGAGGGGCAAAGTTTCCCAAACCTCAAAATGCCTATAAATACACCCCTCACCACACCCACAATCCAGTTTAACGAATAGCCAAGTAGTGGGATGATAGAAAAAGAAGAAAAAACATCAAAAAAGGAACTGGAAATATAATTGTGCTTTATACAAAAAAACATAACCACCATAAAAAGGGTGGGTCTCATGGACTCTTGCCAATATGAAAGAAATGAATTTATCAGGTAAGTTCTTACATAAATTATGTTTTCTTTCATATAATTGGCAAGAGTCCATGCGCTAGTGACGTATGGGATAGTAATACCCAAGATGTGGTACTCCACAGAAGAGTCACTAGAGAGGGAGGGATAAAAATAAAAACTGCCATTTTCCGCTGAAAAAATTAAATCCACATCCAAAAAAATACGTTTTTCTCATAATTGAAAAGAAAAAACTTAAAACATAAGCAGGGGAATCAAACTGAAACAGCTGCCTGAAGAACTTTTCTACCAAAAACTGCTTCCGAAGAGGCAAATACATAAAAAACGGTAGAATTTAGTAAATGTATGCAAAGAAGACAGAGTTGCTGCTCTGCAAATCTGATTAACTAAAGACTCATTCTTAAAAGTCCACGAAGTGGAGACTGATCTAGTAGAATGAGCTGTGATTCTCTGAGGAGGAGCCTGACCAGACTCCAAAAATGCCTGATGAATCAAAAGCTTTAACCAAGATGCCAAGGAAATGGCAGAAGCTTTCTGACCTTTCCTAGAACCAGAAAAGACAACAAATAGACTAGAAGTCTTCCTGAAATCTTTAGTAGCTTCAACATAATATTTCAAAGCTCTTACAACATCCAGAGAATGTAAGGATCTCTCCAAAGAATTCTTAGGATTAGGACATAAAGAGGAAACAACAATTTCCCTATTAATGTTGCTAGAATTCACAACTTTAGGTAAAAATTTAAATGAAGTCCGCAAAACTGCTTTATCCTGAGGGAAAAATCAGAAAAGGAGATTCACAAGAAAGAGCAGATAATTCAGAAACTCTTCTAGCAGAAGAGATAGACAAAAGGAACAACACTTTCCAAGAAAGTAGTTTAATATCCAAAGAATGCATAGGCACAAAAGGAGGAGCCTGTAAAGCCTTCAAAGCCAAATTAAGACTCCAAGGAGGAGAGATTGATTTAATGACAGGCTTGATACGGACTAAAGCCTGTACAAAACAGTGAATATCAGGAAGCTTAGCAATCTTTCTGTGAAAAAAAACAGAAAGAGCAGAGAGTTGTCCCTTCAAGGAACTTGCAGACAAACCTTTATCCAAACCATCCTGAAGAAACTGTAAAATTCTAGGAATTCTAAAAGAATGCCAAGAGAATTTATGAGAAATATAAGTCTTCCAAACTCAATAATAAATCTTCCTAGAAACAAATTTACAAGCCTGTAACATAGTATCAATCACTGAGTCAGCGAAACCTCTATGACTAAGCACTAAGCGTTCAATTTTCATGATTTCAGATTCTGATGGAAAAACGGTCCTTGAGACAGAGGCCTAGGTTGGCAACTGAACATCCGGACAAGATCTGCATACTAGAACCTGTGAGGCCATGCTGGTGCTACCAGAAACACAAATGATTGTTCCATGATGATCTTGGAGATCACTCTTGGAAGAACTACTAGAGGTGGGAAGATATAAGCAGGTTGGTAAAACCAAGGAACTGCTAACACATCCACCGACTCCGCCTGAGGATCCCTGGACCTGGACAAGTACCTGGGAAGTTTCTTGTTTAGATGGGAAGCCATCAGATCTATTTCTGGAAGACCCCACATCTGAACAATCTGAAAAAACACATCTGGATGGAGAGACCACTCCTCTGGATGTAAAGTCTGACGGCTGAGATAATCCGCTTCCCAATTGTCTACACCTGGGATATGTACCGCAGAAATTAGACAAGAGCTGGATCCTGCACAAGAGAGAATCCGAGATACTTCTTTCATAGCTAGGGGACTGCGAGTCCCACCCTGATTGACATATGCCCCAGTTGTGATAATGTCTGTCTGAAAACAAATTAATGGTTCTCTCTTCAACAGAGGCCAAACCTGAAGAGCCCTGAAAATAGCACAGAGTTCTAAAATATTGATTGGTAACCTCGCCTCTTGAGATTTCCAAACCCCTTGTGCTGTCAGAGATCCCGAGACAGCTCCCCAACCTGAAAGACTTGCATCTATTGTGATTACAATCCAGGTTGGACGAACAAAAGAAGCCCCTTGAACTATACAATGGTGATCTAACCACCAAGTCAGAGAGAGTCGAACATTGGGATTTAAGGATATCAATTGTGATATCCTTGTATAATCCCTGCACCACTGATTCAACATACAAAGCTGAAGAAGTCTCATATGAAAATGAGCAAAGGGGATCTCGTCCGATGCTGCAGTCATGAGACTTAAAACTACCACGCACATAGCCACTGAAGGGAATGATTGAGACTGAATGTTTCGACAAGCTGAAACCAATTTCATTTGTCTCTTGTCTGTTAGAGACAGAGTCATGGACACTGAATCTATCTGGAAACCTTAAAAGGTGACCCTTGTCTGAGGAATCAAGGAACTTTTCGATAAATTGATCCTCCAACCATGTCTTTGAAAAAACAACACTAGTTGATTTGTGTGAGATTCGGCAGAATGTAAAGACTGAGCTAGTATCAAGATATCGTCCAAATAAGGAAACACCTTAGAACCCTGTTCTCTGATTACAGAGAGTAGGGCACCGAGAATATATGAAAAAATTCTTGGAGCTGTCGCTAGGCGAAATGGAAGAACGACAAATTGGTAATGCTTGTCTAGAAAAGAGAATCTCAGAAACCGATAGTGGTCTGGATGAATCGGAATATGAAGATATGCATCCTGTAAGTCTATCGTGGATATATAATGACCTTGCTGAACAAAAGGCAGAATAGTCCTTATAATCACCATTTTGAAAGTTGGCACTCTTACAAAACTATTCAAAATTTTCAGAACCAGAACTGGCCTGAATGAATTTTCTTTCTTTGGGACAATGAATAGATTTGAATAAAAAACCAGACCCTGTTCCTGAAAACGGAACTGGTATGATTACCCCTGAAAGCTCTAGATCTGAAACACATTTCAGAAAAGCCTGAGCCTTCACTGGATTTGCTGGAATGTGTGAGAGAAAAAATCTTCTTACAGGAGGTCTTACTCTGAATCATATTCGATACCCTTCAGAGACAATACTCGGAATCCACTGATTTTGGACAGAATCTGCCCAAATGTTTTGGAAAAAATATAATCTGCCCATCAGCTGAGCTGGAAAGAGGGCCGCACCTTCATGCAGACTTGGGGGCTGGCTTTGATTTCTTAAAAGGCTTGGATTTATTCCAACTTGAAGGTTTCTAATTTGAACCAGATTCTTTGGGGGAAGGATTGGGTTTCTGTTCCTTATTCTGTCGAAAAAAACAAAAACGATTAGAAGCTTTAGATTTACCCTTAGATCTTTTATCCTGAGGCAAAAAAACTCCCTCCCCCCCAGTGACAGTTGAAATAATTGAATTGAACTGAGAACCAAATAAATTGTTACCTTGGAAAGAAAGAGATAGTAATCTAGACTTAGATACCATGTCAGCATTCCAATATTTGAGCCACAAAGCTCTTCTAGCTAAAATAGCTAAAGACATAGATTTAACATTGATTTTGATTATATCAAAATTAGCATCACAGATAAAATGATTAGCATGTTGAAGCAAGCAAACAATGCTAGACAAATCAGGATCTGTTTCCTGTTGCGCTAAGCTTTCCAACAAAAAAGTTGATGCAGCTGCAACATCAGCCATAGATATAGCAGGCCTAAGAATATAGCGAGAAAATAAATAAGCTTTCCTTAGATAAGATTCAAGTTTCCTATCTAAAGGATCCTTAAAATAAGTACTATCTTCCATAGGAATAGTAGTACGTTTGGCAAGAGTAGAAATAGCCCCTTAAATTTTTGGGATTTTTCCCCAAAACTCCAATCTAGCTGCTGGCAAAGGATACGACTTTTTAAACCTAGAAGAAGGAATAAAAGAAGTACCAGGCCTATCCCATTCCATTGAAATCTCAGAAATAGTATCAGGAACTGGAAAATCCTCTGGAGTAACCACAGGAGGTTTATAAACAGAATTTAAACGTTTACTTGTTTTAGTATTAAGAGGACTAGATTCCTCAATATCCAAATTAACCAACACCTCTTTTAACAAGGAACGTATATACTCCATCTTAAAGAGATAAGTAGATTTGTCAGTGTAAATATCTGAGGTAGGATCTTCTGAATCAGATCCTCATCAGAGGAGGATAATTCAGTATGTTGTCGGTCATTTGAAATTCATCAACTTTATGAGAAGTTTTAAAAGACCTTTTACGTTTATTAGAAGGCTGAATAGCAGAGAAAGCCTTCTGAATCACATCAGCAATAAAATATTTTATATTCACAGGGATATCATCTACATTAGATGTTGAAAGAACAACAGGCATTGTACTAGTACTGATGGATACATTCTCTGCATGTAAAAGCTTATCATGACAACTGTTACATACTACAGCTGGAGATATAATCTCTGCTAATTTACAACAGATACACTTAGCTTTGGTAGAACTGTTATCAGGCAGCAGGGTTCCAACAGTTGATTCTGAGACAGGATCAGATTGAGACATCTTGCAAATGTAAGAGAAAAAAACAACATATAAAGCAAAATTATCAATTTCCTTATTTGGCAGTTTCAGGAATGGGAAAAAAATGCAAACAGCATAGCCCTCTGAGCATAAAAAAGGCAAGAGGCATATAGGAAGTGGGGTTTAAATAATTTAATTATTTGGCGCCAAGTATGAGGCACAACGCAAAATATTTTTTTTTGGCGCTAACAACACCCGGAAATGACAACTTGTGTCATGGCAGACACAACCTTGTGCAAGGAAACCTGGCGTCAACTAAGATGCTGGAAATGACGAATTTGCGTCACAGAACGTACCTTTGCGCCAAAAAATTCTCGCGCCAAAAATGACGCAATAAATATCAGCATTTTGCGACCTTGCGAGCCTAATTTTGTCTGCGAAATTTAATGAAAAAAAAAAACAGTCAATTTGAAGAAAAGACTATACCCCAGGTAAGAAAAAATAACTTCCTAAATATGTTTCCCAATTTTGAAACTGATAGTCTGCAAAAGGAAATATACATAAACCTGACTCGTGGCAAATATAAATACAATACATATATTTAAAACTTTATATTAATACATAAAGGGCCAAACCATAGCTGAGAGTGTCTTAAGTAATGAAAACATACTTACCGAAAGACACCCATCCACATAAACCAGTACTGAAAAAGTATCAGTAGAGGTAATGGAATATGAGAGTATATTGTCGATCTGAAAAGGGAGGTAGTAGACGAATCTCTACGACCGATAACAGAGCACCTATGAAAAGATTTCCAGTGAGGAAAACCATAGAATCAAAAGGTGATACTCCCTTCACATCCCTCTGACAAACACTGTACTCTGAGAGGAATCGGGCTTCAAAATGCTGAGAAGCGCATATCACAGAAGAAAATCAAGCACAAACTTACTTTACCACCTTCATAGGGAGGCAAAGTTTGTAAAACTGAATTGTGGGTGTGGTGAGGGGTGTATTTATAGGCATTTTGAGGTTTAGGAAACTTTGTCTCTCCTGGTAGGATTGTATATCCCATACGTCACTAGCTCATGGACTCTTGCCAATTACATGAAAGAAATATATATTGCGGGTAAAGTCCGAAACTGGGTAATCCTAGCATTACCCAGGTAATCCTAGGATTACCCAAGCAGCTCTGGGTAAAGCCTGAAGTAACAGTATAAATCTACTCGGAGTGCTGTGGGCAATGCCCAAAGTAACATCATAAATCTAATCAGAGTGCATCAACTCACTTCATCAAACATATTCCCATCTTCTATATATTTGATTTTTTTAAAAAAAAAAGTTTGCTGCTATTTAGCACATTTCAGTAACAAATACATTTATGAAAAAACAGAATTTATGCTTACCTGATAAATTACTTTCTCCAACGGTGTGTCCGGTCCACGGCGTCATCCTTACTTGTGGGAATATCTCTTCCCCAACAGGAAATGGCAAAGAGTCCCAGCAAAGCTGGCCATATAGTCCCTCCTAGGCCACAAACTGGTAATGTTTGTCCAGAAAGGCGAACCTTAGGAACTGATGATGTTCTTTGTGGATAGGAATATGTAGGTACGCATCCTTTAGATCCACGGTAGTCATAAATTGACCTTCCTGGATAGTGGGTAGAATCGTTCGAATGGTTTCCATCTTGAACGATGGTACCCTGAGAAATTTGTTTAGGATCTTCAAATCCAAAATTGGTCTGAAAGTTCCCTCTTTTTTGGGAACTACGAACAGATTTGAATAAAATCCCATTCCTTGTTCCTTTATTGGAACTGGGTGTATCACTCCCATCTTTAACAGGTCTTCTACACAATGTAAGAACGCCTGTCTCTTTATTTGGTTTAAGGATAAGTGAGACATGTGGAACCTTCCCCTTGGGGGTAGTTCCCTGAATTCCAGAAGATAACCCTGAGAAACTATTTCTAGTGCCCAGGGATCCTGAACATCTCTTGCCCACGCCTGAGTAAAGAGAGAGAGTCTGCCCCCTACTAGATCCGGTCCCGGATCGGGGGCTACTCCTTCATGCTGTTTTGTTAGCAGCAGCAGGCTTCTTGGCCTGCTTACCCTTGTTCCAGCCTTGCATCGGTTTCCAGGCTGGTTTAGGTTGTGAGGCATTACCCTCTTGCTTAGAGGATGCAGAATTAGAGGCCGGTCCGTTCCTGAAATTGCGAAAGGAACGAAAATTAGACTTATTCTTGGCCTTGAAAGGCCTATCTTGTGGAAGGGCGTGGCCCTTTCCCCCAGTGATGTCTGAGATAATCTCTTTCAATTCTGGTCCAAATAGAGTTTTACCTTTGAAAGGGATGTTAAGCAATTTTGTCTTGGATGACACATCCGCTGACCAAGACTTTAGCCAAAGCGCTCTGCGCGCCACGATTGCAAACCCTGAATTTTTCGCCGCTAATCTAGCTAATTGCAAAGCGGCATCTAAAATAAAAGAGTTAGCCAACTTAAGTGCGTGAACTCTGTCCATAACCTCCTCATATGGAGTCTCTCTACTGAGCGACTTTTCTAGTTCCTCGAACCAGAACCACGCTGCTGTAGTGACAGGAACAATGCACGAAATGGGTTGTAGAAGGTAACCTTGCTGTACAAAAATCTTTTTAAGCAAACCCTCCAATTTTTTATCCATAGGATCTTTGAAAGCACAACTATCCTCGATAGGAATAGTAGTGCGTTTGTTTAGAGTAGAAACTGCCCCCTCGACCTTAGGGACTGTCTGCCATAAGTCCTTTCTGGGGTCGACCATAGGAAATAATTTCTTAAATATAGGGGGGGGAACAAAAGGTATGCCGGGCTTTTCCCACTCCTTATTCACTATGTCCGCCACCCGCTTGGGTATAGGAAAAGCGTCGGGGTGCGCCGGAACCTCTAGGAACTTGTCCATCTTACATAATTTCTCTGGAATGACCAAGTTGTCACAATCATCCAGAGTAGATAACACCTCTTTAAGCAGTGCGCGGAGATGTTCTAATTTAAATGTCACAACATCAGGTTCAGCTTGTTGAGAAATTTTTTCTGAATCTGAAATTTCCCCATCTGACAAAACCTCCCTCATGGCCACTTCAGATTGGTGTGAGGGTATGACAGAACAATTATCAGCGCCCTCCTGCTCTTCAGTGTTTAAAACAGAGCAATCGCGCTTTCTCTGATATGTAGGCATTTTGGATAAAATATTTGCTATGGAGTTATCCATTACAGCCGTCAATTGTTGCATGGTAATAAGCATTGGCGCACTAGATGTACTACGGGCCTCCTGCGTGGGCAAACCTGGTGTAGACACAGTAGGAGATGATGTAGTATCATGTTTACTCCCCTCATCTGAGGAATCATCTTGGGCAATTTCATTATCTGTGGCAGTACTGTCCTTACTTTGTTTGGACGCTATGGCACAATTATCACACAAATTTAAATGGGGAGACACATTGGCTTTCATACATATAGAACATAGCTTATCCGAAGGCACAGACATGTTAAACAGGCTTAAACTTGTCAATAAAGCACAAAAAACGTTTTAAAACAAAACCGTTACTGTCTCTTTAAATTTTAAACAGAAAACACGTTATTACTGAATATGTGAAAAAGTATAAAGGAATTGTTCAAAAATTACCAGTGTCTTAAAGCATTAAGAGTATTGCACACCAATTTTCAGAGCTTTAACCCCTAAAATAACGGAACCGGAGCCGTTTACAAATTTAACCCCTATACAGTCCCAGCTATAGCCTTTGCTGTGACCTAACCAAGCCCAGAGGGGAATACGATACCAAGTGACGCCTTCTAGAAACTTTTCCAGCTACTTTCAGATCCTCACACATGCATCTGCATGTCTTGCTCTCAAAAACAACTGCGCAGTAATGGCGCGAAAATGAGGCTCAGCCTACAACTGGGAAGGCCCTCCCTGCCTGGAAAAGGTGTCTAACATAGTGCCTGCCGTTAAAAAACGTTCCCCAAGTTTATAAAACAGAATTTATGTTTACCTGATAAATTACTTTCTCCAACGGTGTGTCCGGTCCACGGCGTCATCCTTACTTGTGGGATATTCTCTTCCCCAACAGGAAATGGCAAAGAGCCCAGCAAAGCTGGTCACATGATCCCTCCTAGGCTCCGCCTACCCCAGTCATTCGACCGACGTTAAGGAGGAATATTTGCATAGGAGAAACCATATGATACCGTGGTGACTGTAGTTAAAGAAAATAAATTATCAGACCTGATTAAAAAACCAGGGCGGGCCGTGGACCGGACACACCGTTGGAGAAAGTAATTTATCAGGTAAACATAAATTCTGTTTTCTCCAACATAGGTGTGTCCGGTCCACGGCGTCATCCTTACTTGTGGGAACCAATACCAAAGCTTTAGGACACGGATGAAGGGAGGGAGCAAATCAGGTCACCTAAATGGAAGGCACCACGGCTTGCAAAACCTTTCTCCCAAAAATAGCCTCAGAAGAAGCAAAAGTATCAAACTTGTAAAATTTGGTAAAAGTGTGCAGTGAAGACCAAGTCGCTGCCCTACATATCTGATCAACAGAAGCCTCGTTCTTGAAGGCCCATGTGGAAGCCACAGCCCTAGTGGAAGGAGCTGTGATCCTTTCAGGAGGCTGCCGTCCGGCAGTCTCGTAAGCCAATCTGATGATGCTTTTAATCCAAAAAGAGAGAGAGGTAGAAGTTGCTTTTTGACCTCTCCTTTTACCAGAATAAACAACAAACAAGGAAGATGTTTGTCTAAAATCCTTTGTAGCATCTAAATAGAATTTTAGAGCGCGAACAACATCCAAATTGTGCAACAAACGTTCCTTCTTCGAAACTGGTTTCGGACACAGAGAAGGCACGACTATCTCCTGGTTAATGTTTTTGTTAGAAACAACTTTTGGAAGAAAACCAGGTTTAGTACGTAAAACCACCTTATCTGCATGGAACACCAGATAAGGAGGAGAACACTGCAGAGCAGAAAATTCTGAAACTCTTCTAGCAGAAGAAATTGCAACCAAAAACAAAACTTTCCAAGATAATAACTTAATATCAACGGAATGTAAGGGTTCAAACGGAACCCCCTGAAGAACTGAAAGAACTAAGTTGAGACTCCAAGGAGGAGTCAAAGGTTTGTAAACAGGCTTGATTCTAACCAGAGCCTGAACAAAGGCTTGAACATCTGGCACAGCTGCCAGCTTTTTGTGAAGTAACACAGACAAGGCAGAAATCTGTCTCATCAAGGAACTTGCAGATAATCCTTTTTTCCAATCCTTCTCGAAGGAAGGATAGAATCTTAGGAATCTTAACCTTGTCCCAAGGGAATCCTTTAGATTCACACCAACAGATATATTTTTTCCAAATTTTGTGGTAAATTTTTCTAGTTACAGGCTTTCTGGCCTGAACAAGAGTATCAATAACAGAATCTGAGAACCCTCGCTTTGATAAGATCAAGCGTTCAATCTCCAAGCAGTCAGCTGGAGTGGGACCAGATTCGGATGTTCGAACGGACCTTGAACAAGAAGGTCTCGTCTCAAAGGTAGCTTCCATGGTGGAGCCGATGACATATTCACCAGATCTGCATACCAAGTCCTGCGTGGCCACGCAGGAGCTATCAAGATCACCGACGCCCTCTCCCGATTGATCCTGGCTACCAGCCTGGGGATGAGAGGAAACGGCGGGAATACATAAGCTAGTTTGAAGGTCCAAGGTGCTACTAGTGCATCTACTAGAGTCGCCTTGGGATCCCTGGATCTGGACCCATAGCAAGGAACCTTGAAGTTCTGACGAGAGGCCATCAGATCCATGTCTGGAATGCCCCACAGTTGAGTGATTTGGGCAAAGATTTCCGGATGGAGTTCCCACTCCCCCGGATGCAATGTCTGACGACTCAGAAAATCCGCTTCCCAATTTTCCACTCCTGGGATGTGGATTGCAGACAGGTGGCAGGAGCGAGTCTCCGCCCATTGAATGATTTTGGTCACTTCTTCCATCGCCAGGGAACTCCTTGTTCCCCCCTGATGGTTGATGTACGCAACAGTCGTCATGTTGTCTGATTGAAACCGTATGAACTTGGCCCTCGCTAGCTGAGGCCAAGCCTTGAGAGCATTGAATATCGCTCTCAGTTCCAGAATATTTATCGGTAGAAGAGATTCTTCCCGAGACCAAAGACCCTGAGCTTTCAGGGATCCCCAGACCGCGCCCCAGCCCATCAGACAGGCGTCGGTCGTGACAATGACCCACTCTGGTCTGCGGGAGGTCACCCCTTGTGACAGGTTGTCCATGGACAGCCACCAACGGAGTGAGTCTCTGGTCCTCTGATTTACTTGTATCTTCGGAGACAAGTCTGTATAGTCCCCATTCCACTGACTGAGCATACACAGTTGTAATGGTCTTAGATGAATGCGCGCAAAAGGAACTATGTCCATTGCCGCTACCATCAAACCTATCACTTCCATGCACTGCGCTATGGAAGGAAGAGGAACGGAATGAAGTATCCGACCAGAGTTTAGAAGTTTTGTTTTTCTGGTCTCTGTCAGAAAAATCCTCATTTCTAAGGAGTCTATTATTGTTCCCAAGAAGGGAACTCTTGTCGACGGAGATAGAGAACTCTTTTCCACGTTCACTTTCCATCCGCGAGATCTGAGAAAGGCCAGGACTATGTCCGTGTGAGCCCTTGCTTGAGGAAGGGACGACGCTTGAATCAGAATGTCGTCCAAGTAAGGTACTACAGCAATGCCCCTTGGTCTTAGCACCGCCAGAAGGGACCCTAGTACCTTTGTGAAAATCCTTGGAGCAGTGGCTAATCCGAAAGGAAGCGCCACGAACTGGTAATGCTTGTCCAGGAATGCGAACCTTAGGAACCGATGATGTTCCTTGTGGACAGGAATATGTAGATACGCATCCTTTAAATCCACCGTGGTCAAGAATTGACCTTCCTGGATGGAAGGATTGTTCGAATGGTTTCCATTTTGGACGATGGAACCTTGAGAAACTTGTTTAGGATCTTGAGATCTAAGATTGGTCTGAACATTCCCTCTTTTTTGGGAACTACGAACAGATTGGAGTAGAACCCCATCCCTCGTTCTTTTAATGGAACAGGATGAATCACTTCCAGAAGATAACCTTGGGAGACTATTTCTAGCGCCCAAGGATCCAGAACATCTCTTGCCCAAGCCTGAGTGAAGAGAGAGAGTCTGCCCCCCCACCAAATCCGGTCCCAGATCGGGGGCCCGCATCTCATGCTGTCTTGGGAGCAGTGGCAGGTTTCTTGGCCTGCTTTCCTTTGTTCCAGCCTTGCATTGGTCTCCAGGCTGGATTGGCTTGAGAAGTATTACCCTCCTGCTTAGAGGACGTAGCACTTGGGGCTGGTCCGTGTCTGCGAAAGGGACGAAAATTAGGTTTATTTTTGGCCTTGAAAGACCTATCCTGAGGAAGGGCGTGGCCCTTGCCCCCAGTGATATCAGAGCTAATCTCTTTCAAGTCAGGGCCAAACAGTGTTTTCCCCTTGAAAGGAATGTCAAGCAATTTGTTCTTGGAAGACGCATCCGCTGACCAAGATTTTAACCAAAGCGCTCTGCGCGCCACAATAGCAAACCCAGAATTTTTCGCCGCTAACCTAGCCAATTGCAAGGTGGCGTCTAGGGTGAAAGAATTAGCCAATTTAAGAGCACGAATTCTGTCCATAATCTCCTCATAAGAAGAAGAATTACTAATAATCGCCTTTTCTAGCTCATCGAACCAGAAACACGCGGCTGTAGTGACAGGGACAATGCATGCAATTGGTTGTAGAAGGTAACCTTGCTGAACAAACATCTTTTTTAGCAAAACCTTCTAATTTTTTATCCATAGGATCTTGGAAAGCACAACTATCTTCTATGGGTATAGTGGTGCGCTTGTTTAGAGTAGAAACCGCCCCCTCGACCTTGGGGACTGTCTGCCATAAGTCCTTACTGGGGTCGACTATAGGAAACAATTTTTTAAATATGGGGGGAGGTACGAAAGGTATACCGGGCCTGTCCCATTCTTTATTAACAATGTACGCCACCCGCTTGGGTATAGGAAAAGCTTCGGGGGGCCCCGGGGCCTCTAGGAACTTGTCCATTTTACATAGTGTTTCTGGAATGACCAGATAATCACAATCATCCAAATTGGATAATACCTCCTTAAGCAGAGCGCGGAGATGTTCCAACTTAAATTTAAAAGTAATCACATCAGGTTCAGCTTGTTGAGAAATTTTTCCTGAATCTGAAATTTCTCCCTCAGACAAAACCTCCCTGGCCCCCTCAGACTGGTGTAGGGGCCCTTCAGAAACAATATCATCAGCGTCCTCATGCTCTTCAGTATTTTCTAAAACAGAGCAGTTGCGCTTTCGCTGATAAGTGGGCATATTGGCTAAAATGTTTTTGATAGAATTATCCATTACAGCCGTTAATTGTTGCATAGTAAGGAGTATTGGCGCGCTAGATGTACTAGGGGCCTCCTGTATGGGCAAGACTGGTGTAGACGAAGGAGGGGATGATGCAGTACCATGCTTACTCCCCTCACTTGAGGAATCATCTTGGGCATCATTTTTACTAAATTCTTAATGACATAAATCACATCTATTTAAATGAGAAGGAACCTTGGCTTCCCCACAGTCAGAACACAATCTATCTGGTAGTTCAGACATGTTAAACAGGCATAAACTTGATAACAAAGCACAAAAAACGTTTTAAAATAAAACCGTTACTGTCACTTTAAATTTTAAACTGAACACACTTTATTACTGCAATTGCGAAAAAGTATGAAGGAATTGTTCAAAATTCACCAAAATTTCACCACAGTGTCTTAAAGCCTTAAAAGTATTGCACACCAAATTTGGAAGCTTTAACCCTTAAAATAACGGAACCGGAGCCGTTTTTATATTTAACCCCTTTACAGTCCCTGGAATCTGCTTTGCTGAGACCCAACCAAGCCCAAAGGGGAATACGATACCAAATGATGCCTTCAGAAATACTTTTCTATGTATCAGAGCTCCACACACATGCAGCTGCATGTCATGCTGTTCTCAAAAACAAGTGCGCCATACCGGCGCGAAAATGAGGCTCTGACTATGATTAGGGAAAGCCCCTATAGAATAAGGTGTCTAAAACAGTGCCTGCCGATATTATTTTACAAAAAATACCCAGATTAAATGATTCCTCAAGGCTAAATATGTGTAAATATGATCGATTTAGCCCAGAAAATGTCTACAGTCTTAATAAGCCCTTGTGAAGCCCTTATTTACTGTGTGAATAAAAATGGCTTACCGGATCCCATAGGGAAAATGACAGCTTCCAGCATTACATCGTCTTGTTAGAATGTGTCATACCTCAAGCAGCAAAAGACTGCTCACTGTTCCCCCAACTGAAGTTAATTCCTCTCAACAGTCCTGTGTGGAACAGCCATGGATTTTAGTAACGGTTGCTAAAATCATTTTCCTCATACAAACAGAAATCTTCATCTCTTTTCTGTTTCAGAGTAAATAGTACATACCAGCACTATTTTAAAATAACAAACTCTTGATTGAATAATAAAAACTACAGTTAAACACTAAAAAACTCTAAGCCATCTCCGTGGAGATGTTGCCTGTACAACGGCAAAGAGAATGACTGGGGTAGGCGGAGCCTAGGAGGGATCATGTGACCAGCTTTGCTGGGCTCTTTGCCATTTCCTGTTGGGGAAGAGAATATCCCACAAGTAAGGATGACGCCGTGGACCGGACACACCTATGTTGGAGAAATGTGAATTATCAGCATAAACATGTATAAAATGCCCAAATAAAGCAATCGTTTTAGCCCATAAAAGTGTCTACCAGGTTTATAGCCCATATTAAGCCCTTTATTCTGTTTGCTTGACTAAGAAAATGGCTTACCGGTCCCCATGAGTGGAAATGACAGCCTTCCAGCATTACATGGTCTTGTTAGAAATATGGCTAGTCATACCTTAAGCAGAAAAGTCTGCTAACTGTTTCCCCCAACTGAAGTTACTTCATCTCAACAGTCCTATGTGGAAACAGCAATCGATTTTAGTTACTGTCTGCTAAAATCATCTTCCTCTCACAAACAGAAATCTTAATCCTTTTCTGTTTCAGAGTAAATAGTACATACCAGCACTATTTTAAAATAACAAACACTTGATAGAAGAATAAAAAACTACATTTAAACACCAAGAAACTCTTAACCATCTCCGTGGAGATGTTGCCTGTGCAACGGCAAAGAGAATGACTGGGGTGGGCGGAGCCTAGGAGGGACTATATGGCCAGCTTTGCTGTGACTCTTTGCCATTTCCTGTTGGGGAAGAGATATTCCCACAAGTAAGGATGACGCCGTGGACCGGACACACCAATGTTGGAGAAATATATACAATGCACTGTAATTCCCACATCTTCACTATCTAATTTTGCCTTGGGGTGGAGCAAAAAAACATAGTGTAGATGGGGAATTACACTACTTTGGGCTTTACCCAGAGCTGCTTGGGTAATCCTAGGATTACCCGGATTTCGGACTTTATTCGTAACACACACACACACACACATAAAATAATTTTAAATATATACTTATTATTTTACAAAATAATATACAAGTAGCCCTTATTTTATGCTGGTTTGATTTTCCAGTTTCACATTAGCACCTGTTTCTAGTGATGCAGTGATCATGATTGAGAAAGTTGTTCCACGGGCTTCTTAGCTGAAAACAAAAGATTTGCTGAAATGTTTTTGCCCCCTGCATTTATAGTTAGGCACTGTAATACTGGTGTATTAGCAGTATTGATATATTCTCCCATGAGGTGTTGTTACCAGCTATTTCCCCCTCTTTTTATTTGCACTGGTGCCAGATTAACAGCCGATGCTCAGACAGTCCTGCCTTTACAACTGCATCAGAACCTCACGCAGCAAAGAGGTAAGTAGCCCATCGATGGCAGCAATATTAAATATATATCTATATGCTTATATACATATATATTTATGTGTTAATATGTGTATATATACACATATTAAACACAAATATACAGTATATGTATATAAGTATATACATTTAAAGGGAAAAATATATCAAAAGTGGATACTTTTGCATTTCCTTGGCCTGCATCTCTAAACAATGATCTGCGGAATATGTAACATGCACATGGCTACCAGGCAAGTCAGCTGTATGCTGTGCAATCATTGCTAGAAGTACAGCGTGTACCCATTTCAGAGTAAACTTTTTTTTGTTTTTAAAAAACAAAAACACCTATACTGGTGCTATTACTTTACATCACCCTTGCAAACCTGTAATTAAAACCAAAACTACATTTTCTTTCTGTACCTATATTTACAACTTCCATTTAAACTAAGTAAGTCTTAATTGCCATGTTCTAGGCATTAAATGAAAAGCTCACACAATGTGAATATGCTTATTTCTCACTAACTAATGAATTCTGTACTAATAGTGCATTTTAATTAAATCATCTGAGTCATGTTAAGTTTTACACTGACGTGTTATGAGCGCACCCATATTAGTTATGCACTTGTGCCAAATTATATATATTATATATAATACAGCATGCAAACAGTGATAGGAAGCTAATATCACAAAAGGGCCACACCTACAGCTCCAATTGTTATTTTAACTGTTGTACTGGATTTAAATTTGTTTGGGTGACACTAGATTAAAATTGAGAGGGAAGTTGAGAGGAAATTAACTTTTTTTTTTAAAGGGCTAAAAAAAATAATTTAATTTCTGGGGGTAAAACAAAGGTTTTTTCCTTTGTGTAGGAAATAATGGGGTCACAGCAGAAGCCTCCTAAAGCCCTGTTTGGTGCTTGTGCTGCCTACAATATATATTACCAATAACTATAATGTATTTGTATTTTACCAATAACTATAATGTATTTGTATTTTACCAATAACTATAATGTATCTGTATTTTACCAATAACTATAATGTATTTGTATTTTACCAATAACTATAATGTATCTGTATTTTACCAATAACTATAATGTATTTGTATTTTACCAATAACTATAATGTATCTGTATTTTACCAATAACTATAATGTATTTGTATTTTACCAATAACTATAATGTATTTGTATTTTACCAATAACTATAATGTATTTGTATTTTACCAATAACTATAATGTATCTGTATTTTACCAATAACTATAATGTATTTGTATTTTACCAATAACTATAATGTATTTGTATTTTACCAATAACTATAATTTATTTGTATTTTACCAATAACTATAATGTATTTGTATTTTACCAATAACTATAATGTATTTGTATTTTACCAATAACTATAATGTATTTGTATTTTACCAAAGACTATAATTTATTTGTATTTTACCAGTAACTATAATGAACCTGTATTTTACCAATAACTATAATTTATTTGTATTTTACCAATAACTATAATGTACCTGTATTTTACCAATAGATATAATTTATTTGTATTTTACCAATAACTATAATGTATTTGTATTTTACCAAAGACTATCATTTATTTGTATTTTACCAGTAACTATAATGAACCTGTATTTTACCAATAACTATAATTTATTTGTATTTTACCAATAACTATAATGTACCTGTATTTTACCAATAGATATAATTTATTTGTATTTTACCAATAACTATAATGTATTTGTATTTTACCAAAGACTATCATTTATTTGTATTTTACCAAAGACTATAATTTATTTGTATTTTACCAATAACTATAATGTATTTGTATTTTACCAAAGACTATAATTTATTTGTATTTTACCAATAACTATAATGTATTTGTATTTTACCAAAGACTATAATTTATTTGTATTTTACCAAAGACTATAATTTATTTGTATTTTACCAAAGACTATAATGTATTTGTATTTTACCAATGACTATTATTTATTTGTATTTTACCAATGACTATCATTTATTTGTATTTTACCAATGACTATAATTTATTTATATTTTACCAATAACTATAATGTATTTATATTTTACCAATAACTATAATGTATTTGTATTTTACCAATAACTATAATTTATTCAAATTTTACCAATGACTATAATCCTATATAATAAAAGGCCAAGTGTGTTTGTCCGAAGCTGTCATGCGCAGTATAGACAGCACGAGGACAAACACACCTGGCCTTTGAGTCCCTAGCTGAAGATCTGCGCCGCGGCAGAAGTGGGCGTGACCGGGTGCGTGGCTGCGTGAAGGGGCGTGAATGGCCGTGAAAGGGGTGTGGCCGGGTGTGAAGGGGGCGTGGTCGGGCGCGGTCGCACGATAGATGGAAGATGGGAGAGAGATAGAGAGGGGGGAGAGAGACAGCAAAAGAGAGAAAGGGAGAGAGACAGCAAAAGAGAGAAGGGGAGAGAGACAGCAAAAAAGAGAAGGGGAGAGAGACAGCAAAAAAGAGAAGGGGAGAGAGACAGCAAAAGAGAGAGGGGGAGAGAGACAGCAAAAGAGAGAGGGGAGAGAGACAGCAAAAGAGAGAGGGGAGAGAGACAGCAAAAGAGAGGGAGAGAGACAGCAAAAGAGAGAGGGGGAGAGACACAGCAAAAGAGAGAGGGGGAGAGAGACAGCAAAAGAGAGAGGGGGAGAGAGACAGCAAAAGAGAGAGGGGGAGAGAGACAGCAAAAGAGAGAGGGGGAGAGAGACAGCAAAAGAGAGAGGGGAGAGAGACAGCAAAAGAGAGAGGGGGAGAGAGACAGCAAAAGAGAGAGGGGGAGAGAGACAGCAAAAGAGAGAGGGGGAGAGAGACAGCAAAAGAGAGAGGGGGAGAGAGACAGCAAAAGAGAGGGGGAGAGAGCGCAAGAGAGAGGGGGGAGAGAGCGCAAAAGAGAGGGGGGAGAGAGAGCGCAAAAGAGAGGGGGAGAGAGCGCAAAAGAGAGGGGGGAGAGAGCGCAAAAGAGAGGAGGGGGGAAGAGCACAAAAGAGAGGGGGGAGAGAGAGCGCAAAAGAGAGGGGGGAGAGAGAGCGCAAAAGAGAGGGGGGAGAGAGAGCGCAAAAGAGTGGGGGGAGAGAGAGCGCAAAAGAGGGGGGAGAGAGAGAGCGCAAAAGAGAGGGGGGAAGAGAGCAAAAGAGAGGGGGAAGAGAGAGCGCAAAGGAGAGGGGGGGAGAGAGAGACAGCAAAAGAGAGAGGGGGAGAGAGACAGCAAAAGAGAGGGGGGGAGAGAGACAGCAAAAGAGAGGGGGGGAGAGACAGCAAAAGAGAGGGGAGATAGAGACAGCAAAAGAGAGAGGGGGAGAGAGCGCAAAAGAGAGGGGAGAGAGCGCAAAAGAGAGGGGAGAGAGCGCAAAAGAGAGGGGGGAGAGAGAGCGCAAAAGAGAGGGGGGAGAGAGAGCACAAAAGAGAGGGGGGAGAGAGAGCGCAAAAGAGGGGGGAGAGAGAGAGCGCAAAAGAGAGGGGGGAAGAGCGCTAAAGAGGGTGGAGAGAGCGCAAAAGAGAGGGGTGGAGAGAGCGCAAAAGAGAGGGCGGCGCAAAAGAGATAGGGAGAGAGAGCGCAAAAGAGAGGGGGAGAGAGAGCGCAAAAGAGAGGGGGAGAGAGAGCGCAAAAGAAAGGGTGGGAGAGAGCACAAAAGAGGGGAGAGAGCACAAAAGAGGGGAGAGAGCACAAAAGAGAGGGGGGAGAGAGCGCAAAAGAGAGGGGGAGAGAGCGCAAAAGAGAGGGGGAGAGAGCACAAAAGAGATGGGGGAGAGAGAGCAAAAGAGATGGGGGAGAGAGATAGCGCAAAAGAGAGGGGGAGAGAGAGAGAGCGCAAAAGAGAGGGGGAGTGAGAGAGCGCAAAAGAGAGGGGGAGAGAGAGAGCGCAAAAGAGAGGGGGAGAGAGAGAGCGCAAAAGAGAGGGGGAGAGAGAGCGTGCAAAAGAGAGGGGGAGAGAGAGCGCGCAAAAGAGAGGGGGGAGAGAGAGAGCGCAAAAGAGAGGGGGAGAGAGAGCGCGCAAAAGAGAGGGGGGAGAGAGAGAGACCAAAAGAGAGGGGGGAGAGAGAGAGGGGGAGAGAGAGAGACCAAAAGAGAGGGGGGGAGAGAGTGCAAAAGAGAGGGGGGAAGAGAGAGGGGGGGAAGAGAGAGAGTGCAAAAGAGAGGGGGAGAGAGAGAGAGCAAAAGAGAGGGGGGAGAGAGCGCAAAAGAGAGGGGGGAGAGAGCGCAAAAGAGAGGGGGGAGAGAGAGTGCGCAAAAGAGAGGGGGGAGAGAGAGAGCAAAAGAGAGGGGGAGAGAGAGAGCGCAAAAGAGATGGGGAGAGAGTTCAAAAGAGAGGAGGGAGAGAGAACGCAAAAGAGAGGGGGGAGAGAGAGAGCGCAAAAGAGAGAGGGAGAGAGAGAACGAGAGCGCAAAAGAGAGGGGGGAGAGAGAGAGCGCAAAAGATAGGGGGAGAGAGAAAGCTCAAAAGAGAGGGGGAGAGAGAGAGCAAAAGAGAGGGAGAGGGAGAGAGCGCAAGAGGTGGGACCGCTGTACTGCAAAAAATGGCCCGTGTGAACGGGCTTTAGGACTAGTTTATTAATATTTTACCAAGGACTCACATACAGTTGCTTAGAATGTAAACTCTAATAAATAACATTGGGTATTTCTAAAAAAAAATATTTTGTAAAAGCACTTGTTCTTATGATTATCTATCTATCTCACTAGTTTTCAAACCTGTCCTCGGGCCTTCCCAACAGTTCAGATATCTTCAAAATGTGGCCTGTTAGGCCACATCTATCTATCTATATATACACACACACAAAATGTCCTGAAATTTATGTGTGCAAAAGACCAAATTAAGCTTCTATACAGAGATAATAAACGGCTGAACTGTGAAAAGGTTAATAATGATATTTTCCTGAAAGCAAACATTTTATAATGTGTCTAAAATTTATCTTGCTTTGTTTGGAATAGCTAACAAACAGCTGTGATGAATAGCTGTCAAGAAAGCACTATAATTTTGAACTAAATAATGGTTTTGTTGCACACAATTGGATGGGTATTTGGGAGACATCATCAAAAAAAACTGTCTGGACTATGACAGTTCATTTGATTCTAACAAACAAAACAGAGTTGTTTATTTTGTATCTGTCAACCTAACAATAAGATAAAGAAAAGAAAGAGTAGTACGAGGATTCAAGGCAATTATAAAGATGACCAAGATCTCCAATTTATTATATAGAATATGAATACTATTTTGGTCATAAACAAACATAAATCCTTTTAAATGGACGTGTAAGAGATGTGTTATGTTTAAAGGGGAATAAAACAAACATTATTTGTTATATATGATTGGATGTGATTTTAAACAAATTTCCATTTTTTTTCTATTATCTAATTTCCTTTATTCTCTTGGTGTCTTTAGTTAAAAAGGATACCAAGGTAGGCTCAGGAACAGAATGCATTACTGGGAGATAACAGCTGATTAGTGGCTGCACACAAATGCCTCTTTTCATTGGTTCACTAGGTGTGTTCAGTTTGCTCCAAGTAGTGCATTGCTGCTCCTTCACAAAGGACACCAAGAGGATGAAGCAAATTTGATAATAGAAGTAAATTGGAAAGTTGTTTAAAATCATATACTCTATCTGAATCATGAAAGAAAAAACATAATTTAAGCTTACCAGATAAATTCCTTTCCTTCTTGACAGGGAGAGTCCACAACTTCATTCCTTACTGTTGGGAAATACAACACCTGGCCACCAAGAGGAGGCAAAGACACCCCAGCCAAAGGCTTAAATATCCCTCCCACTTTCCCTATCCCCCAGTCATTCTGCCGAGGGAACAAGGAAAAGTAGGAGAAACATCAGGGTATAAAGGTACCAGAAGAAATAAAAAAGGGAGCTCCAGAGCACACTGAATAAATAACTGGAGGGAATGAAAAAAAGAGGCAGACCCTATTCTGAGGGCACCACATCCTGCAAAACTTTTCTCCAGAAAGCTGCTTCAGCCAAAGCAAACACATCAAACTTGTAAAATTTAGAAAAAGTGTGTAAGGAGGACCAGGTAGCCGCCTTTCAAATCTGATCCATAGAGGCTTCGTTCTCAAAAGCCCAGGAGGAAGCCACTGCTCTAGTGGAATGAACCGTTATCCTCTCAGGAGGCTGTCGCCCCGCTGTCTCATAAGCTAAGCGGATAACACTCCTCAACCAGAAAGATAGGGAAGTCGTAGTAGCCTTCTGTTGCCTTTACACTTCCCCATATACATGACAAACAAAGAGGAAGATTGTCTGAATTCCTTAGTAGCCTGAAGATAGAACTTAAAGGCACGAACCACATCTAGATTGTGAAGCAAGCGTTCCTTCGCTGAAGAAAAATTAGGACACAAGGAAGGAACAACAATTCCTTGATTAATGTTACAATTCAACACCACCTTAGGGAGGAACCTTAATTTAGTACGTAAAACCGCATTATCAGCATGGAAAACAAGATAAGGGGAGTCACACTGAAAAGCAGAAATCTCAGAAACTCTGAGCGCAGAGGCAATAGCCAGCTAAAAAAGAACCTTCCAAGATAACAATTCAACGTCAACGGTATGCATTGACTCAAACAGAGCCTGCTGCAAAACACTAAGAACGAGATGTAGGCTCCAAGGCGGAGCTCCACATCTAAACACAGGTCTGATTCTAGTCAGACCCTTAACAAAGGACTGCACATCCGGAAGCTCAGCCAAACTCTTGTGCAGTAACACCGACAGGGCCGATATCTGTTCCTTCAGGGAACTAGCAGATAGACCCTACTCCAGTCGTTCCTGGAGAAAAGATAAAATTCTGGTAACCTTAACTTCATGCCAGGAAAAGCCATGCTCTTCACACCAGTACAAGTAAGTCCTCCCCACTTATGGTAGATAAGACAAGTAACTGGCTTACAAGCTTGAACCAGAGTGTTGATAACACTATTAGAGAACCCTCTCTTGGCTAAGACTAAGCGTTCAATCTCCACACAGTCAGTCTCAGAGAATCTAGATTTTGATGAACGAAGGGACCCTGTATCAGCAGATCTCTGCGACAAGGTAACCTCCACTGAGGAGATGAGAACATCCACACCAGATCCGCACACCAGATCCTTTGCAACTACGATGGAGCAATCAGAATCACTGATGGTCGCTCCTGCTTGATGTGAGCCACCACACGAGGGAGAAGCGGTAATGGAGGAAAAAGATATACAAGTCTGAACCTCCATGGTACTAAAAGGGCATCTATCAATTCCGCCTGAGGATCCCTCGACCCGTACCTGGGTAGCTTGGTATTGAGGTGGGTTGCCATGAGATCTATTTACGGTGTCACTACCCACTCGCCTTATATCTCTGCAAACACCTTGGGTGGAGAGACCATTCCCCTGGGTGAAAAGATTGCCTGATGAGGAAGTCCGCTTCCCAGTTGTCCATACCCGGAATGTGGATCGCTGACAGCGTACATCTGTGAGTCTCCGCCCACTCTAGTATCTGAGATACTTCTCTCATCACCAAGGAACTTCTCGTCCCCCCCTGATGGTTGATGTAGGCGACCAAGGTTATATTGTCTAATTGGAATCTGATAAACTGGGACAAATACAGAAGGGGCCAAGCCTTCAAGGCATTGAATATTGCCTGGAGTTCCAACATATTGATCGGAAGGGAGGACTCCTCCTGAGTCTACAGTCCTTGTGCCTTCTTGGCACCCCAAACGGCTAACCAGCCGGAAAAGCTTGCGTCCGTAGTCACAGTCACAATCTCCCAGGTCAGTCTCAAGAAGCACTTGCCTTGGGACAGATGATCTGGACAGAGCCACCAAGAGAGCGAGTCTCTTGACAGGTTGTCCATCAAAATCTGATGAGACAGATCTGAATGGTTGCCGTTCCATTGTCTCAGCATGCATAGTTGTAAGGGTCTGAGATGGAATCTGACAAAAGGCATGATGTCCATACAGAACACCATGAGTCCAATCACCTCCATACACTGAGCTACTGAGGGTCTCAAGGAGGCCTGGAGGTTAAGACATGCAGTAGTTAGCTTGCAACGTCTCTGATCTGTGAGGAATATTCTCATGTATATAGAATCTATTATTGTCCCCAGGAAATTCACCCTTGTACTTTGAGTACGAGAACTCTTTTCCAAGTTTATCTTACATCCATGTGATCGAAGAAGACTGAGAAGGGACTCTGAATGTTCTTCCGCTAGACGAAAAGATGGTGCCTGCACCAAGATATCGTCCAGGTAAGGCACTACTGCAATACCTTGTGTTCTGGCAACGGCTAAAAGAGCCCCTCAGAACCTTTGAAAATATCCTTTAAACAGTAGCTAGGCCAAACTGAAGAGCTATGAACTGGAAGTGCTGGTCCAGAAAGGCAAAGCTTTCCAGAATTGGACGAAAAGTTCCCTCCTTCTTTGGAACCACGAAAAGGTTTGAATTAAACCCCAAACCTCTTTCTGCTGTAGGTACCGGGACAATTATTCCTAGAGAGGAGAGATCCTGTACGCAACCTAAGAAGGCAGCCCTCTTTTCTGGTCTTGTAGACAGACTGGAGAGTAGGAATCTGCCCCTGGGCGGATGAGACTTGAATCCTATCCTGTATCCTTGAGATACAACCTCCAGGACCCAAGGATCCTGTACATCCTGGAACCAAGTGTCTGAAAAAAGAGACCGTCTTTCCCCTACTCGATCCGATCCCGGATTGCGGCCCGCCCCTTCATGACGATTTGTTCTTGACGGGCTTCTTGGTCTGTTTGGACTTATTCCAGGACTGAGCCGGCTTCCAAGTACTCTTGGGCTGCTCGGACTTGGATGAGGACTGCTGTCGTCGTGATTTGTCAGAACGAAAGGAACGAAAATTAGACAATTGCCATCTCTTAGGCCTATTTTTCTTATCCTGCAGTAGGAAGGCACCTTTCCCGCTGGAAACCGTAAAAATAATGGAGTCAAGCCCTAGACCGAATAAAATCTTCCCCTTGAAAGGAAGAGAAAGGAGTCTGAATTTAGAGCCTTAATTCTCTCCTGAATATCCTCAAGGGGAGTCTCCACCTCAATGAGCTCCGCTGCTACAGCTTCCGCCGGTTTAAATAAAAACCATGTATGTTGAAACATATTCCTCAGAAAGGTTTCCATTTTTTTATCCATAGGCTCTCTAAAAGAAGAACTATCCTCCAGAGGGATAGTAGTATGCTTAGCCAGCGTAGAAATAGCACCATCCACCTTAGGGATGGAACCCCACAAATCTAATTGAGAGTCATGGACCGGGAATCATTTTTTAAAAGTAGACAAGGGGGAAAAAGAAGTTTCTATTCTTTCCCATTCATTTTTAATAATTTTCGCCATCTTAACTGGCACAGGAAAAGTTAGAGGGACCTTCCTGTCTTCATAAATCCTGTCTAATTTAGAGATCTTAGGTTCCTCAGGGTGGGTAGCCTTTGGAACCTCTAGTGTAGACAGAACCTCCTTTAAAAAACCCAGCAGATGCTCAATTTTAAATCTAAAGGAGGGTTCCTCCTCTGAACGAGGTTTAGAAACTGAAGTCTCAGAAAGTTCACCCTGTGAAGCTACAGAAGTTAACTCATCCTCGGATAGCTGGGACATAGTAGCTAAATCCGACAAATATTTAGATGACTCTAGGTCAGGAGAACTATGTTTAACCTTTCTCTTACATTTTCTAGAGGGAGGTAAGACACTCAGAGCCGCAGACACTGCCGATTGTAACTGCAGTAAAGTCCATCAGAAAAAGGCCCCCTCCAGATGGAAGATTAGTTCAGCCGCGGGAACTGCATGTGGAGTGAGTAGTGTAGAAAGTGTAGTAATCTATCAGGACACAGATTCCTGAGAGGTAGACGGCTCAGAGGGGTTAATAGCGCTATGAGTATTAGCAGGCTTGTCTCCCTTCTTAGACTTTAAAACAGTGCTTAGGCAAATGGAACAAAATTGAGCAGGCGGGCAAACCACTGCCTCCTCACAATATAAACAGGAATTATTAATCAGTACAGAAGGAGCAGAACCTTCTTATGTAGTATCAGAATCCTCCATAGCTAAGATATATTCATAGAAGGACAGAAAAAAAGTAAACATTTTTTTGTTGTTGAAATCTTTATTTATACCGAAAGTACGACATACACAGCCAAAATCTTTAGAACATTGAAAGGATACAACAAAGAGTTAAAACAGATAATAAAGAGATGTTAATGAATGTCCTCCGCCATCTGACATGGTCAAGACTTTTATGGTGGTTGCGATGTTGGGGCTGCATATGCGCACTCTCAGGTTTTTAGTTATAAATTCCCTAACACATAGGGACAAAGAGGGATAGGGGAAAGGTTGAAACACTGACAAACACACACAATAACAATATAAGAAAACCTGGGCCTTAGCCCCCCATCGCGGTCTTTCTCTTCTATATCGTATGACAAACTTTACAGCTACTTTCAGTTTCTTCCCCAGGGTGCCCTACAGTCCACTCACATCTATGTATCACTGAGAAAAGGAGCTCATGTCTATTTATGTCCCCTATTGATTTTGGTCTATTTGCCATTCACCCCTTAGCTGGGCGTTTAAAATGTATTCTGTGTTTCAAATCGGATAGATTAATTGTCTCTGTTGGGCTTTGTTTAAAGGTCAGTATGTAGGGTTCCCACTTTTTCATAGTGCGCCGTTCTGCCTTGAAGTTCTCCCAACATGTCTGTCTGCTCGTATACTAGCTGTTGATGTATTTTGTGTTTAAGTTGAATTAAGGTTGGAGCTGTATTGCTCAGCCAATGTTGCAGAATGAGGGTCCTAGTGTGGAGTACTACGTTGAATATATACAGAGCACTGCCTGCTGGGAGGTTGTGGAAGTCTAGAAATATTATTGCTCGTGCAGAGAGGCTTACTTTTGTACCAACAACTTGTGACACCCACCTAGTCAGCATACCCCAGAATTTTTACAGTTTAGGGCAGGACCAGAGCATGTGCAGTAAATCTGCCTTCGGAAAGGAGCATTTAGGACACTTCCCCACATGGTCAGGTTCCCAAGTTTTGTGAATCTTGGGAGTTATGTAAGTTAGTTCAAGGATTTTGACATGCGATTCTCTAATGTTGGAGAATAATGTGGCTTTGCGTGTCTTTGCTATATTTTGTTGTATCCTCCAGAATGTTAGACCATTTGTCGCTAATGTGTTTCAACGTATGTATATTCTCAGTTGTTATTAATACTTTGTACACTGCTGATATTGACATTTGGCCTTGGTTATACAAAGTTCAGTAAGTGGTTGAGTTTACTATCTTTTGTTGGCATTTGTTTGGACTGTATCAGGTCAGACACATAGTGCCTAGCCTGTAGATAAGCAAAATGATGATGGGATGGTATGTTGTATATAGTTTATAAATGTGCAAACGTGTGAATGGTCCGGTCATCGTCCCCTAGAATTCTAGAGATCTTGTCTATCCCCACTTTCCCCCAGATCTTAAATGCCTGGGTGGTGAGGCCGGGAATAAAATTTGGGTTGCCCTGAAGTGGGATCAGCCTGGTGACCTCAAACTGTGTTTGCATTCTGTGGCAGATTTTTCTCCAGGCATATACAGGGTGTTGAAGCATTGGATAGTTTAACAAGTATTTATCTGCTTTAGCAGCCGACATATGTGGTAGCATAGCGAGGGACCAGGGGGTCACCGCCAGCTGCTCCAGTACTGGTATGGTGAAGTTATCTCGGCCTGTCAATCAGTCTAATACGTACTTCGCCTGGGCTGGCCAACTATAAAACTCTACGTTTGGTACAGTCATGCCTCCCACCTCGACTGAGCTAGTCATCCTAGTGTGCTTAATTCTGTGCTTCTTTTTAGCCTAAATAAATGAGAATATGAGCGAGTTCCAAAATTTCACATCTGCTTTACTTAGTACCAAGGCCAGCATTTGGAGCAGATATAAAAGCTTAGGGAACAGTATAATTGTAATCAAGCTTATCTTGCTTGTTATCGTGAGGGGCAGTTTAGTCCAGTGTGATACTAGGTCTTGCGCTTCTTTCCTTAATGGTGTATAATTTATCTCGTACCATGTTTTAGGGTCTATGTTGAACTTGATGCCTAGGTATTTGAAATTGCCCCTCACTACCTTAAAGTCATATGTCCAATTTGGTGTGGAAGGTTGTGATGTTAGCCAGACTAATTCCGTCTTGTCGGTATTAATTTTATATCCAGAGATCCGTCCAAATCTGGTTATTATATCAATTACTTTCGGATGTTAATGTCTGGGTCTTGCATATACAGTATCATGTCGTCTGCAAAGAGTGATAAGTGCATGTAATTTTAGCCCTTATGTTTCCTCCCTAATCTTAACCGCCAGGGGCTCCAGGGCAAGGTCAAAGAGGAGGGGGGAGAGCGGGCATCCCTGCTTCGTGCCCCTCTCAAGGGTGAAGGGTTGTGACCTGGTTCCGTTCACTAGGGCCTAGATTTAGAGTTCGGCGTTAGCCGTGAAAACCAGCGTTAGAGGCTCCTAACGCTGGTTTTAGGCTACCGCCGGTATTTGGAGTCAGTGATTAAAGGGTCTAACGCTCACTTTTCAGCCGCGACTTTTCCATACCGCAGATCCCCTTACGTCAATTGCGTATCCTATCTTTTCAATGGGATCTTCCTAACGCCGGTATTTAGAGTCGTTTCTGAAGTGAGCGTTAGAGCTCTAACGACAAAACTCCAGCCGCAGGAAAATAGCAGGAGTTAAGAGCTTTCTGGGCTAACGCCGGTTCATAAAGCTCTTAACTACTGTACCCTAAAGTACACTAACACCCATAAACTACCTATGCACCCCTAAACCGAGGTCCCCCCACATTGCCGCAACTCAATTACATTTTTTTAACCCCTAATCTGCCGACCGCAACCTACGTTATCCCTATGTACCCCTAATCTGCTGCCCCTAACACCGCCGACCCCTGTATTATATTTATTAACCCCTAACCTGCCCCCCTCAACGTCGCCGCCAGCTACTTACAATAATTAACCCCTAATCTGCCAACCGCAAAGCGCCGCCACCTACGTTATCCTTATGTACCCCTAATCTGCTGCCCCTAACACCGCCGACCCCTATATAATATTTATTAACCCCTAATCTGCCCCCCTCAACGTCGCCGACACCTGCCTACACTTATTAACCCCTAATCTGCCGAGCGGACCTGAGCGCTACTATAATAAAGTTATTAACCCCTAATCCGCCTCACTAACCCTATAATAAATAGTATTAACCCCTAATCTGCCCTCCCTAACATCGCCGACACCTAACTTCAATTATTAACCCCTAATCTGACGACCGGAGCTCACCGCTACTATAATAAATGGATTAACCCCTAAAGCTAAGTCTAACCCTAACACTAACACCCCCCTAAGTTAAATATAATTTTAATCTAACAAAATAAATTAACTCTTATTAAATAAATTATTCCTATTTAAAGCTAAATACTTACCTGTAAAAAAAATCCTAATATAGCTACAATATAAATTATAATTACATTGTAGCTATTTTAGGATTAATATTTATATTACAGGTAACTTTGTAATTATTTTAACCAGGTACAATAGCTATTAAATAGTTAAGAACTATTTAATAGTTACCTAGTTAAAATAATAACAAAATTACCTGTAAAATAAGTCCTAACCTAAGTTATAATTAAACCTAACACTACCCTATCAATAAATTAATTAAATAAAATACCTACAATTACCTACAATAAAACCTAACACTACACTATCAATAAATAAATTAAATACAATTTCTACAAATAACTACAATTACATAAACTAACTAAATTACCAAAAATAAAAAAGAACTAAGTTACAAAAAATAAAAAAATATTTACAAACATTAGAAAAATATTACAACAATTTTAAACTAATTACACCTACTCTAAGCCCCCTAATAAAATAACAAAGACCCCCAAAATAAAAAAATGCCCTACCCTATTCTAAATTAATAGAGTTAAAAGCTCTTTTACCTTACCAGCCCTGAATAGGGTCCTTTGCGGGGCATGCCCCAAGAAAATCAGCTCTTTTGCCTGTAAAAAAAAACATACAATACCCCCCCCCAACATTACAACCCACCACCCACATACCCCTAATCTAACCCAAACCCCCCTTAAATAAACCTAACACTAAGCCCCTGAAGATCTTCCTACCTTGTCTTCACCATCCAGGTATCACCGATCCGTCCTGGCATCCGGTGCTGAAGAGGTCCAGAAGAGGCTCCAAAGTCTTCCTCCTATCCGGCAAGAAGAGGACATCCGGACCGGCAAACATCTTCTCCAAGCGGCATCTTCGATCTTCTTCCATCCGGTGCGGAGCGGGTCCATCTTGAAGCAGCCGACGCGGATCCATCCTCTTCTTCCGGCGTCTCCCGACAAATGACGGTTCCTTTAAGGGACGTCATCCAAGATGGCGTCCCTCGAATTCCGATTGGCTGATAGTATTCTATCAGCCAATCGGAATTAAGGTAGGAATATTCTGATTGGCTGATGGAATCAGCCAATCAGAATCAAGTTCAATCCGATTGGCTGATCCAATCAGCCAATCAGATTGAGCTCGCATTCTATTGGCTGTTCCGATCAGCCAATCAGAATATTCCTACCTTAATAGGAGGAAGACTTTGGAGCCTCTTCTGGACCTCTTCAGCACCGGATGCCAGGACGGATCGGTGATACCTGGATGGTGAAGACAAGGTAGGAAGATCTTCAGGGGCTTAGTGTTAGGTTTATTTAAGGGGGGTTTGGGTTAGATTAGGGGTATGTGGGTGGTGGGTTGTAATGTTGGGGGGGGGTATTGTATGTTTTTTTTTACAGGCAAAAGAGCTGATTTTCTTGGGGCATGCCCCGCAAAGGGCCCTGTTCAGGGCTGGTAAGGTAAAAGAGCTTTTAACTCTATTAATTTAGAATAGGGTAGGGCATTTTTTTATTTTGGGGGTCTTTGTTATTTTATTAGGGGGCTTAGAGTAGGTGTAATTAGTTTAAAATTGTTGTAATATTTTTCTTATGTTTGTAAATATTTTTTTATTTTTTTTAACTTAGTTCTTTTTTATTTTTGGTACTTTAGTTAGTTTATGTAATTGTAGTTATTTGTAACAATTGTATTTAATTTATTTATTGATAGTGTAGTGTTAGGTTAATTGTAGGTATTTTATTTAATTAATTTATTGATAGGGTAGTGTTAGGTTTAATTATAACTTAGGTTAGGATTTATTTTACAGGTAATTTTGTTATTATTTTAACTAGGTAACTATTAAATAGTTCTTAACTATTTAATAGCTATTGTACCTGGTTAAAATAATTACCAAGTTGCCTGTAAAATAAATATTAATCCTAAAATAGCTACAATATAATTATAATTTATATTGTAGCTATATTAGGATGTATTTTACAGGTAAGTATTTAGCTTTAAATAGGAATAATTTATTTAATAAGAGTTAATTAATTTCGTTAGATTTAAATTATATTTAAGTTAGGGGGGTGTTAGTGTTAGACTTAGCTTTAGGGGTTAATCCATTTATTATAGTAGCGATGAGCTCCGGTCGTCAGATTAGGGGTTAATAATTGAAGTTAGGTGTCGGCGATGTTAGGGAGGGCAGATTAGGGGTTAATAATATTTATGATAGGGTTAGTGAGGCGGATTAGGGGTTAATAACTTTATTATAGTAGCGCTCAGGTCCGCTCGGCAGATTAGGGGTTAATTATTGTAAGTAGCTGGCGGCGACGTTGTGGGGGGCAGGTTAGGGGTTAATAAATATAATATAGGGGTCGGCGGGGTTAGGGGCAGCAGATTAGGGGTACATAGGGATAATGTAAGTTGCGGCGGTTTACGGAGCGGAAGATTAGGGGTTAATAATATAATGCAGGGGTCAGCGATAGCGGGGGCGGCAGATTAGGGGTTAATAAGTGTAAGGGTAGGGGTGTTTAGACTCGGGGTACATGTTAGAGTGTTAGGTGCAGACGTAGGAAGTGTTTCCCCATAGGAAACAATGGGGCTGCGTTAGGAGCTGAACGCTGCTTTTTTGCAGGTGTTAGGTTTTTTTTCAGCTCAAACAGCCCCATTGTTTCCTATGGGAGAATCGTGCACGAGCACGTTTTTGAGGCTGGCCGCGTCCGTAAGCAACTCTGGTATCGAGAGTTGCATTTGCGGTAAAAATGCTCTACGCTCCTTTTTTGGAGCCTAACGCAGCTTTTTTTTGAACTCTCGATACCAGAGTTAATTTTATGGTGCGGCCAGAAAAAAGCCCGCGGAGCGTTAACAGCCCATCTACCGCCAAACTCCAAATCTAGGCCTAGGGTAGCTGTCTGTGGCAAGGTATATAATGTCTGAATCGTTTGTGCAAAGTGGCCTTTGATAAAGAATTTTTCAAGCGTTAAAAAAGGCACATGCTTTCCGTGTGGTCCCCTGCTCTTTGGAGCTTTTGAGGGTCGAGTAGTGGGTTAGTAGGTATTGCAATGTTCTAATGTTTGTGACTGCGGATCTACCTTTGACAAATCCAGTCTGATCCTTATGAACCAGACAAGGTAGGATTATGGCAAGTCTATTGGCTAGGATCTTCTTGAATAGTTTATAGTCAGAATTCATGAGGGAAATAGGTCTATAGGATGCAGGATATAGAGAATCTCTATCTGGTTTGGGAATTAAGCTAATGTTAGCTTCTGTGAATCGTCTTGAGAGTGCGGCAGTGCCACCCATCACGCCATTGAATAGTGTAGAGAGGGTATCCGCAATCTCTACTCCGAGAACTATAAAATTCACTGGGCAGATCATCTGGGCCTGGGGGTTTTTATCAAGAGGTGATGTCCCTTATGGTTTTAATTATTTCCGCTGACGATAGGGGAGCATTGAGTACTTCTAACTGATCTTCCGTCAGCATGGGTAATTTTATGGCTTTCCAGAAAGCCTCAATGTCTTTGTCATATATATAGTTTTGTGTAATAATCTCTGAACACCTTTGTATCGCTCCTGTCTCTGTATGTAGGATATCTTTGTCAACCATGGATGCTATACTGCGCGTGCCCTTGGTCAATTTCGTCAGTCTTGCTAACAGTCTCCCAGTTTTATTTCCGTGTCTGTAATACTTTGCAGGAGTAGTTTGCAAGTCTTTGGCAGCGGACTGCGCTAGCATAGTGTCCCTCTGAGTCTTTATGTCTTTATATTTTCACCTGTGCTCCTCTGTGGGTTGCCTTAAGTATTTATTCCTAGCGTTTATTAAATGACTTAGGGTAAGTTCTTCCCTGATCTTCTTTTTTTTCCTCCTTGCAATAACATAAGTGGTGATGACCCCTCTGAGTACCACCTTTCCTGCTTACCAGTATAGAAGTGGATCTACCTCATGTTGTTGGTTTATAGACTTATATGCTAACCATTCTCCCACTAAATGTTTCTTAAAATTAACGTCCTGATACAGGTATTTTGGGAAGGACCAGTGATTTGGGCGATTATGAGTTCTCTTTAGTAGTACCTGAAGCACTATAGGAGCATGGTCTGATATGGTAGGGGCATTAATACTAGTTTTGGTAACTTTTGGGCTCAGGCTATCTGATATAAGGAACAGATCTATGCGAGACATGTTATCTTTTGCAGGGGAGACACAGGTGTAGTCCCTAGCCTCTGGGTTCCTGTCTCTCCAGATGTCTACAAGGGAAAGTGCCTTTCTAAACTTTTGTAGTATCAGGGATTCCCGTCCTGCATTAGGGAGTGGCTTCTGATAACGGGTCTGTACCAAGGGGTTTTTGAATCTATCTGCAGGTGTTTGTGGAGCTATATTGAAATCTCCTCCTTGTATTATTGGTAAGTCCGGCATGTCTAGTAGTTGGGTTCTGACAGTGCTCCAGAATTCAACTTTGTGTGTGTGAGGACCATACACTCCCCCCAAGAGTATAGGGCCACCCTCTATCTCTAATGTCGTGAATAGGAATCGTCCTGAGTCAGTAACTGTGTTTAGGAGTTTATATTGTAGATTTTTCCTAAAAAGGATGGCCACTCCTCTTGCCCTCCTGCTTTCATAAAGTGTGTTAATAACCTCCCCAACCCTGCCTGAGCTTTTGGTGCTCCGCTGGTGTGAGGTGGGTTTCCTGTAGTATGGCTATGTCCGCCCGTCTTGCTTTTAACTGCTTGAGTATTGATTACCTTTTAATGGGTGACGTTACTCCCCCCCCCCCCACATTCCAGGACAGGATTCTTAATGTCATGGTAATGACTATGCTGTCCCACCTGAAGTGTTACAGTGCATTGTGGGATGTGGCTGTGGTAAGGCTAGTAGACTGTATCTAAGAAAACTGTGGTGGACTTACATGCTGCACGACACTATGGGGCTTTGTGCAACCAGAAATGTATCAGTTTCACACCTGTCACACGGTGCAGGTTAAACTTAATCAAGGTAACACGCTGTAATACAATGCAATAGTTGGAGGAAACCTGTGTCAAAACAGATAGCAAGGATCAAGTAAACAGTAAATGCAATGAAAGATACAACAATGCAAAACAGAGCAACTTAACTTTAAAATTTGCTAGAAATGCAAGAGAGAATTAACCCCCCCCGCCTCTCCCCCCAATCTTAAAGGATATTAAAGGCCTAAGCTTACAGCATTTTTGTAATTAAATATTTTTAGGTCCTCAGTCCTTTAATGATTTCCCTGTTTCAAACCAGGGATTTCTTGTTTCCTCATGTTTCAGAGTTTTAATCCATCAGTTTGGCGCTTCCTCAATGAGGTCTTCTTCTCTTTGTTCTCTCCCAAGGTTTGGTCCATGCAGGTACCTATGGAGCTGCTTTGTGGATTCAAATATTTTAGGTCCTTGCGGGGTCTGTAGCTTGAGATGGGCAGGATACATTAGAAATGCTTTCTCCCCCTTCTCCCAAAGCTCCTTGCAGTAGGGCGTGAGTTTTCTGCGCCTTTTGGCCACTTCAGCTGAATAATCTTGGAAGAGGGAGATTTGCTGGCCGTCATATAGTAACTTTGATATTTGCCTGTAAGCCTTTAGGATGCTTGTCTTTTCTTGGCAGTTGAGATATTTAATCATAACTTTTCTGGGCATCGCTGGCTTTTCCTGTCTGGGTATGGGTAGGCCTACCCTGTGGGCTCGCTCGGTTACGTACGGGAGTTGGCTGTGTGGTATTTTCAGCAGAGTTGGTAAGAGAGTCTCCGCAAACCTCAGTAGATATGAATTGGGCACTGTCTCTGGTAGGCCCACCACCCGTATGTTATTTCTCCTGGACCTATTCTCTAGGTCATCCATCTTCTCTTGCAGGAGTTTGTTCTGTCTTTGCAACTGTGTGATACTGACAGTGGTTTCCCTTGTCTGCACTTCGTTATCTGTTACCTTCTGTTCGTCCACTGCCAATCTTGTGGAGAATATCTTGAGGTCTGAGGACAACGTGTTGAGACCTGTTTGGAGTTGGTCTATTTTTTGCAGGAAGAGAGCAGACAACTGCGTAACAATGGGATGGGTGTCATGCTGACCAGATTCAGTTTCGTCTAATGCACTCCCTGAGGTCAAGGATGTCTCTGTTCGATGTCTTTGCCTTCTGTCTTGTTGCCTCTGTTTCCCAGACATCTTGTCCGTTGTCTTGGTATATGGGGTATAGTATTTTTGCATACAGGAAGGAGTTTCACAAATTGTTTATATTGAAGCAGCTTTAGAGTGGTCACTGGAGGTTCCCTCGGAGAGTAAACAGGCTGAGGTGATGTTTGTGGGGGGGGGGGGGCAGAGTTATGGGGCCCCCTACTTACTCACTCAAAATAAGTGCCATGAGGCCAGCTGATAAATATTTTTTGCAGAGTAGCAGGTTTTGTGCTTGTGTTGGAATATTCCCTGCACACTTGTTGTTGGGGAGTTATTGTATCAGTCTCTATAGTGGGTGGATTAATTCAGTATCTTTAAAGATTCTGGCTCTGCTGAGCATTTAGTTGTGCTGCACAGTTCACTACCTCACCCTCACTGACCAAAACATTAGGTGGAGAGAATATGTTAGGGCAGTCACCCTCCAGTATTATTGTTGAGATAGTAGGCAGAGTTTATTGGTGGGGGGGTATCAGCAGGATAATATATGCCACTGTAGTTGGTTAAGGTGTAAAGTGTCCTGTTGGGAGTTTATGTGGGCCTAACAGATCGACTGCCACGTTTATGAGCCCAAGTTCCTCCTTGTCAGTAGCGGTGTAGTTTATCTCCCGCAGCCCTCCCCTCTCTCAATGCTCCTTCAACTGAGCTTATGGGTCCCCTGTGTTGGGGGGGATATGCTTATGTGTGGGGGCACTTTCACTTGCCTGACCTCACTCCCTCCTTGGATCTCGTGTGCGGGAAGATGGCGGCTGTCTGTGAACCGGGTCGCTGATTGATCCATAGTTACAGTCCATGTACCCCTCTGCTGCTGCTCTGACGAGGGTTTGCGTGTTCCCCAGCATGGTCCGTTTCCCCTGCGGATGTCACCAAGGTCTTGCTCCACCGCGGCTTTGTGTGGGGCGTGTGAGTTTGCCGGTCTTCGATGGGGGAGCCGATGTCTAAGGCTCCTTGCTCGTGAGTGTCCGGGCATTGTGACCTTCTCCGCAAAGGACTGTGGCTTTTTGGGCTCCAAGGGAGTAGATTTTGGCAAAGGTTAGGAGCCTTTTTTACGGAGCTCCACTTTTCGCCGCCGCTCACTGGGCCCGCCCACCGGAAGTCCAAAGTAAACGCTTTTATTAAAACAACCTGCACTTTTATAATCCCAATGGCTGCGGCACTCACAACCTCCTAGATCCAGACAGCTAACAGTGAAAACGCTCTCCTTAGGAGTGATGTCCGCAGCAGGATCGTAGATAAATTAAAACACCGCACCTGGTCACGTGGTGCGTAGGACAGGACTTCTGCTATGAAAAAGGCGCTAAGCTATTATGATCTGCACAACACATTTAAAAACGAAAGTGAAACCTGTTTGTTTCAAGCCAAAAGCACACAGTCTATGAGCTCAAAACTCTCACATTAAAGCAGTTATAAATAACCCCTAGCTGTTTAAATAATCTCCCTGAAGGAGATATTAACCGTTGATCCTATTGAGGCATAAAAGAGCCACACTTTGACCCAGTATAGAAAGAGTATATATATAAAACGGTCTTAACCTCCAGGATCCATGCTGTGGAACAGGCACAACCTCTCAAGTGGGACAGTCTTGCAGCGACGCTTCTGACATGGACTTGGACAAGTGTGCAACAGCAAGCAGTGAAACTCGTAAAAACTCATTTCTCAGGAGCTGTTAGGTGACAGTCTGGATGGGTTCGCAGAAAAACTTTCCCTGCATCTCCAGACTCTAACTTTCATCAATACCATCACTGAGAGGTTGACATGATTTCTTAAAACTCCAGTCCTTTCTTTAAGGGAACATACCCATTACATGACAATCCAAATCTTCTGACACTTCTCTGCCACCTCCTATAGTGACGAAAGGCAAAGAATGACTGGGGGATAGGGGAAGTGGGAGGGATATTTAAGCCTTTGGCTGGGGTGTCTTTGCCTCCTCCTGGTGGCCAGGTGTTGTATTTCCCAACAGTAAGGAATACAGTTGTGGACTCTCCCTGCCTTATGGAAGGAAACTAAAAATAAATTTAAGTAAAGTAAATCGACTTGTATTTATGCAAAAAAATAAATAAATAATGCTTACCTGATAAATGCATTTATTTCATGGTGCTGAGAGTAAATGAGCCACAAGTCCTAGGATCCTGGCCACTAGGAGGAGGTAAACATTCCCAAAACTCCAAGAGTAATTAATAACTTTCACCTCTACATATAGCCAAGCACAAAGTATAAAGGTAGGAAAGGAAAAAGTAGGGAAAATAAGGGGCAAACTAGAATTGCCAACATAAAAAAATAATCTAACTAATTTAGTGAAAATGGGTGGGTCTTGTGGTCTCTCACCACCATGAAAAAAAACAGAATTTATGCTTACCTGATAAATTACTTTCTCCAACGGTGTGTCCGGTCCACGGTGTCATCCATTACTTGTGGGATATTCTCCTCCCCCACAGGGAAAGGCAAGGAGAGCACACAGCAAGAGCTGTCCATATAGTCCCTCCCAGGCTCCGCCCCCCCAGTCATTCGACCGACGGTTAGGAGAAAAAAAGGAGAAACTATAGTGTGCCGTGGTGATTGTAGTGTATAGAGAAAGAAATTCTTCAAACCTGATTAAAAAACCAGGGCGGGCCGTGGACCGGACACACCGTTGGAGAAAGTAATTTATCAGGTAAGCATAAATTCTGTTTTCTCCAACATTGGTGTGTCCGGTCCACGGTGTCATCCATTACTTGTGGGAACCAATACCAAAGCTTTAGGACACGGATGAAGGGAGGGAGCAAATCAGGTTACCTAAACAGAAGGCACCACGGCTTGCAAAACCTTTCTCCCAAAAATAGCCTCCGAAGAAGCAAAAGTATCAAATTTGTAGAATTTGGACAAAGTGTGCAGAGAAGACCAGGTCGCTGCCTTACATATCTGATCAAAAGAAGCCTCGTTCTTGAAGGCCCATGTGGAAGCCACAGCCCTAGTAGAGTGAGCTGTGATTCATTCAGGAGGCTGCCGTCCGGCAGTCTCGTAAGCCAATCGTATGATGCTTTTCAGCCAAAGGAAAGAGAGGTAGCAGTAGCTTTTTTGACCTCTACTCTTGCCAGAATAAACTACAAACAGAGAAGACGTTTGTCTGAAATCCTTTGTTGCTTCTAAATAGAACTTTAAAGCACGGACTACATCTAAATTGTGTAACAAGCGTTCCTTCTTTGAAACTGGATTCGGACACAAAGAAGGCACAACTATTTCCTGGTTAATATTCTTGTTGGAAACAACCTTTGGAAGGAAACCAGGTTTAGTACGCAAAACAACCTTATCTGAATGGAACACCAGATAGGGCGGATTACACTGCAGAGCAGATAATTCAGAAACTCTTCTAGCAGAAGAATAGCAACCAAAAACAGAACTTTCCAAGATAACAACTTGATATCTATGGAATGTAAGGGTTCAAACGGAACCCCTTGAAGAACTGAAAGAACCAAATTTAGACTCCAGGGAGGAGTCAAGGGTCTGTAAACAGGCTTGATCCTGACCAAAGCCTGAACAAAAGCTTGAACATCTGGCACAGCTGCCAGTCGTTTGTGTAACAAGACAGATAAAGCAGAAATCTGTCCTTTTAGAGAACTCGCTGATAATCCCTTATCCAAACCTTCTTGGAGAAAGGAAAGGATCCTAGGAATTTTAATCTTACTCCATGAGAATCCCTTGGATTCACACCAACAGATATATCTTTTCCATATTTTATGGTAATCTTTCTAGTCACAGGTTTTCTGGCTTGTACCAGAGTATCTATCACAGAATCCGAAAACCCACGCTTAGACAAAATCAAGCGTTCAATTTCCAAGCAGTCAGCTGGAGAGAAACTAGATTTGGATGTTCGAATGGACCTTGTACTAGAAGATCCTGTCTCAAAGGTAGCTTCCATGGTGGAGCCGATGACATATTCACCAGGTCTGCATACCAAGTCCTGCGTGGCCACGCAGGAGCTATCAAAATCACAGAGGCCTTCTCCTGTTTGATCCTGGCTACCAGCCTGGGAATGAGAAGGAACGGTGGAAACGCATAAGCTAGGTTGAAAGTCCAAGGCACCACTAATGCATCCACTAGAGTCGCCTTGGGATCCCTGGATCTGGACCCGTAGCAAGGAACCTTGAAGTTCTGACGAGACGCCATCAGATCCATGTCTGGAATGCCCCATAATTGGGTCAACTGGGCAAACACCTCCGGGTGGAGTTCCCACTCCCCCGGATGAAAGGTCTGACGACTCAGATAATCCGCCTCCCAGTTTTCCACTCCTGGGATGTGGATCGCAGACAGGTGGTAGGAGTGATCCTCCGCCCATTTGATGATCTTGGTCACCTCTCTCATCGCCAGGGAACTCCTTGTTCCCCCCTGATGGTTGAAGTAAGCAACAGTCGTCATGTTGTCTGATTGGAATCTTATGAATCTGGCCTTTGCTAGTTGAGGCCAAGCCCGGAGAGCATTGAATATCGCTCTCAGTTCCAGGATGTTTATCGGGAGAAGAGACTCTTCCCGAGACCATAGACCCTGAGCTTTCAGGGAATCCCAGACCGCGCCCCAGCCTAATAGACTGGCGTCGGTCGTGACAATGACCCACTCTGGTCTGCGGAAGCTCATTCCCTGGGACAGGTGATCCTGAGTCAGCCACCAACGGAGTGAGTCTCTGGTCTTCTGATCTACTTGAATCACTGGAGACAAGTCTGTATAGTCCCCATTCCACTGTTTCAGCATGCACAGTTGTAATGGTCTTAGATGAATTCGCGCAAAAGGAACTATGTCCATTGCTGCAACCATCAACCCTACTACTTCCATGCACTGAGCTATGGAAGGCCGTAGAACAGAGTGAAGAACTTGACAAGCGTTTAGAAGCTTTGACTCTCTGACATCTGTCAGGAAAATCTTCATTTCTAAAGAATCTATTATTGTTCCCAAGAAAGGGACTCTTGTTGACGGAGACGGGGAACTTTTTTCTATGTTCACCTACCACCCGTGAGATCTGAGAAAGGCTAGAACAATGTCTGTGTGAGCCTTTGTCTTTGAAAGAGACGACGCTTGAATTAGAATGTCGTCCAAGTAAGGTGCCACTGCAATGCCCCTGGGTCTTAGAACCGCTAGAAGGGACCCGAGCACCTTTGTGAAAATCCTTGGAGCAGTGGCTAGTCCGAATGGGAGAGCCACAATAGGTAATGTTTGTCCAGAAAGGCGAACCTTAGGAACTGATGATGATCTTTGTGGATAGGAATATGCAGATACGCATCCTTTAGAACCACGGTAGTCATAAATTGACCCTCCTGGATTGTAGGTAAAATCGTTCGAATAGTTTCCATTTTGAACGATGGCACTCTGAGAAATTTGTTTAGAATTTTTAAATCCAGAATTGGTCTGAAAGTTCCCTCTTTTTTGGGAACTACAAACAGATTTGAGTAAAATCCCTGACCTTGTTCCACAGTTGGAACTGGGAGTATCACTCCCATCTTTAACAGGTCTTCTACACAATGTAAGAATGCCTGTCTCTTTACTTGGTTTGAAGATAAGTGAGACATGTGGAACCTTCCCCTTGGGGGTAGTTCCTTGAATTCTAGAAGATAACCCTGAGAGACTATTTCTAGTGCCCAGGGATCCTGAACATCTCTTGCCCAAGCCTGAGCAAAGAGAGAGAGTCTGCCCCCTACTAGATCCGGTTCTGGATCGGGGGCTACCTCTTCATGCTGTCTTGGTAGCAGCAGCCGGTTTCTTGGCCTGATTACCCTTGTTCCAGCCTTGCATTGATTTCCAAGCTGGTTTAGTCTGGGAAGCGTTACCCTCTTGTCTAGAGGCTGCCGAGTTGGAAGCCGGTCCGTTCCTGAAATTGCGAAAGGAACGAAAATTGGACTTATTCTTAGCCTTGAAAGGTTTATCTTGTGGGAGGGCATGGCCCTTTCCCCCAGTGATGACTGAAATAATCTCTTTCAATTCTGGCCCAAAAGGGGTCTTACCTTTGAAAGGGGTATTAAGCAATTTTGTCTTGGAAGATACATCCGCCGACCAAGACTTTAGCCAGAGCGCTCTGCGCGCCACAATTGCAAACCCTGATTTTTTTGCCGCTAACCTCGCTAACTGCAAAGCGGCGTCTAAAATAAAGGAATTAGCTAACTTAAGTGCGTAAATTCTGTCCATGACTTCCTCATACGGAGACTCCCTACTGAGCGACTTTTCCAGTTCCTCGAACCAGAACCACGCCTCTGTAGTGACAGGAATAATGCACGAAATAGGTTGAAGGAGGTAACCTTGCTGTACAAAAATCTTTTTAAGCAAACCCTCCAATTTTTTATCCATAGGATCTTTGAAAGCACAATTGTCCTCAATAGGAATGGTTGTGCGCTTGGCTAGACTAGAAAACTCCCCCTCGACCTTAGGGACTGTTTGCCATGTGTCCTTCCTGGGGTCGACCATAGGGAACAATTTCTTAAATATAGGAGGAGGGACAAAAGGTATGCCTGGCTTCTCCCCCTCCTTATTCACTATGTCCGCCACCTGTTTAGGTATCGGAAAAGCATCAGGGTGCACCGGGACCTCAAGGAACTGTCCATCTTGCACAATTTTTCTGGGTTGACCAGATTGTCACAATCATCCAGAGTAGATAGCACCTCCTTAAGTAATGCGCGGAGATGCTCTAATTTAAATTTAAATGTCACAACATCAGGTTCTGCCTGCTGAGAAATTCTTCCTGTATCAGAAATTTCCCCATCTGACAAACCCTCCTTCACTGCCACTTCAGATTGGTGTGAGGGTATGACAGAAAAATTATCATCAGCGCCCTCCTGCTCTACAGTGTTTAAAACAGAGCAATCGCGCTTTCTCTGAAATGCTGGCATTTTGGATAAAATATTAGCTATGGAGTTATCCATTACTGCCGTCAATTACTGCATAGTAACAAGCATTGGCGCGCTAGAAGTACTAGGGGTCGCCTGCGCGGGCATAACTGGTATAGACACAGAAGGAGATGATGTAGAACTATGTCTACTTCCTTCATCTGAGGAATCATCCTGGGCAACTTTACAATTTGTGACAGTTCTGTCCTTACTTTGTTTGGACGCTATGGCACAATTATCACACTATATTTGAAGGGGGAACCACATTGGCTACCATACATACAGAACATGATCTATCTGAAGGTACAGACATGTTAAACAGGCTTAAACTGGTTAATAAAGCACAAAAAACGTTTTAAAACAAAACCGTTACTGTCTCTTTAAATGTAAAACAGGGCACACTTTATTACTGAATATGTGAAAAACTATGAAGGAATTATCCAATCTTTACCAAATTTTCACCACAGTGTCTTAATACATTCAAAATATTGCACCCCAATTTTCAAGCTGTTAACCCTTAAAATGTGGAAACCGGAGCCGTTTTTCATTTTAACCCCCTTACAGTCCCAGCCACAGCCTTTGCTGCAACTTCACCAATCCCAGGGGGGTATATGATACCAAATGAAGCCTTCTAGGAACGTTTTTAGTGGATTCCAGACCCTCACACATGCAGCTGCATGTACTGAACTCAAAATTAACTGCACAGTAATGGCGCGAAAATGAGGCTCTGCTTACTACAGAGAAAGGCCCTTCCTGACTGGGAAGGTGTCTTAACAAGTGCCTGGTGCTAAAAACGTTCCCCAATGTTATAAAAGTGTGAAATACAACTTCAAACTGCATATAATACTTAAATAAAGCAATCGATTTTGCCCATAAAAGTGTCTACCAGTTTTATAGCCCATATTAAGCCCTTTATTCTGTTTGAGACTAAGAAAATGGCTTACCGGTCCCCATGAGGGGAAATGACAGCCTTCCAGCATTACACAGTCTTGTTAGAAAATGGCTAGTCATACCTTGAGCAGAAAAGTCTGCTAACTGTTCCCCCCAACTGAAGTTATCTCATCTCAACAGTCCTATGTGGAAACAGCAAACGATTTTAGTAACTGTCTGCTAAAATCATCTTCCTCTCACAAACAGAAATCTTCATCTCTCTCTGTTTCAGAGTAAATAGTACATACCAGCACTATTTTAAAATAACAAACTCTTGATAGAAGAATAAAAAACTACAACTAAACACCACAAACTCCTCACCATCCCCGAGGAGATGCTACTTGTTCAGAGCGGCAAGGAGAATGACTGGGGGGGCGGAGCCTGGGAGGGACTATATGGACAGCTCTTGCTGTGTGCTCTCCTTGCCTTTCCCTGTGGGGGAGGAGAATATCCCACAAGTAATGGATGACACCGTGGACCGGACACACCAATGTTGGAGAAATTAATTCATCAGGTAAGTATACATTTTGGTTTACTTTCATAAGGTGGTGAGAGTTCATGAGCCATAACTCTTGGGAACTAATACCCAAGCTGTGGAATAGATGATTAATTTGGGTGGGCCAAAAATATTTTTGAAAGGTAGGTTCCTATTTACTAGTCACTGCTGCCTAGAAGACTTTCCTACCAAAAGCCATTTCAGAAGAAGCAAAAACATCAAAGGGGTAGAATTTAGTAAAGGATGTAGAGTAACAAACTGAAAATGTCTGTTCGGAAAGCAAACCATAGAAACCGGTAGTCGACAATGTGGATAGGGATATGAAGGAAATATCCTTCAAATCGATTGTAGACATAAAATTACCCTGCTGAGCCAGAGGGAGAATAGTAAAAATAGTTTTCATCTTAAAAAGTAAGTAGCCTGGAAAACTTGCCTAGATTTTAATTAAAATCTAAAATAGGCCTTGCTCCAAAGCAAGTACTGGAACTACCATAGTACCACTCCTATGACTTCCACGTCTGAAACTGAATGAAGAAAGGCATATGCCTTTACAGGGTTCTTTGGAAAATGAGACCGAAGAAACCTTCCTCAGGCGGGTCTAGATTTAAAGACTATTCTATATCCTAGGGAAACTATTTAGAATCCAAAGATCCTGTAAAGACTGAGACCAGGCGTCACAAAAAAGCATACTCTGCCCCCTACCAGAAGAGAATTTGGATTAGGGGCCGTACCTTCATGCAGATTTGGAAGAGGAAGAAGGCTATTTTGAACTGTTTGGTCTTGTTCCAGTTGGGGTCGTTTTTCCAGTAAGGTCTGGAAGAATCCTGTTTTTGAGAGGAAATGTTTGGTTCCTTAACTGATGAAAGGAACGAAAATGATTGATTGCTCTATTATTTTCCTTAGAAGGCTTGTCCTGAAAAAGAAAAACTCCCTTTCCTCCAGTAACAATAAAAAATGGCGTCTAGATCACGCCCAAACTAATTCTCCTTCAGAAAACACATCTAAAGAGTCAGTCTGAATCAATAAGAAGACGTTTAGCTGATATGATCTTTTAAGATTCAGAGATGCTATATATATTGACTGTAGGATGAGTGTCAGACACAGCGCTACTACGATTAAATGTAGGAGGCTTAGCCATCAACATCTCAGGAATACTAGAGCACACAAAATTTGAAGAAAGCCCCTGTGTAGAACAGAGAGAGGACAGATTCCTTAAAAAGCAAGTGCAGCATTGATCTGACTAAAATGCGCCAAATGATCCAAACAGGAATTACAAAATTGAGATGAATTAATTACAGCTACACGTTTGCAAAATACACACTTAATTGGAATATGTAAAATGGTCAGTGGATCTGTCTTCTAAATGGTCTAAAGACATGGAAGTGGGGATACATACATTAATATGTGAGACACAAATAAACAAGGAGACAGAAAACTATCAGGGTCCTGCAAAGTGAGGGTCGAGAAAACTAAGTGAACAAAGAAGACTAGATTTTAAACCCTGCTAGCACTGTTCAATTTTGAAAAAAATAATATATAATATAAGGAGCTTTAAAATAACCCCAGCTCTAAGGAGATTTGTAAAATCTTACTTCCTCCACAATGCAAGCGACCAGCAAAAAAAAAAAAAATGGGAAAAAAACAAATACTTTTTACCTCTGTGATTACCTTGTATCTAAGAATCTTCTGACCGTCCCCTGATCACATGACTGTGACTATTTATTATTTATTGACTTGCAGTTACTATTGTGTTGTGTTGAATCTTAAATAACTACCTGGGCGTGAAAACATTGTTATCTTTAAGGCCCAAATGAACTAGCAGTCTTCTGTTGTGAAAAGCAAATACAAAAGCATGCGATTAAGAGGCTGTCTATAGAGCCTTTGAAAAAGGCAGAAATTTAGAGGTTTAAATGTTTTAAAGTATATTAATATAACAATGTTGGTTGTGCAAAGCTGGGGAATGGGTAGTAAATGTGAAATCTATCTTTTTAAAAACAATAACAATTTTAGTGTAGACTGTCCCTTTAAGTTAAAAGTGTCTGTAAGAATGAATGTCCCCAGCTATGATGTACCCCCTCAAAAAAGGTGTACCTGCTAATAGCCTGTGGGCTTTGTTAGTGCATGTAATGGTTCACTTACCTTGAGATGCACTCACTCTATTGTGCTTACCCGCTCTAGAAATGACTGCTTCCAGTAGAGAGACCATCCAGTGCTGTGTACGTCACAGTAGACGATTTAAGTGTGGACTTTATTGACACATCAAAAGGAGGAGAATAAGGGACCAGCCCCTGAGGCAGGCTTATGACTAACTCCTTAATGAGAGTGATGTGTCACTGCCCACTACTCCAATCTCCCATCTATCTCTAAGTAGCAGCTCTCTGAGAGGGAAAGTGGGCCTCAAATCAGTCTGAGGACCCCTCTCAATGAAAAATCTGGAGCACCTCAATTTCTCACCTTCCTACTGGGAAACAAAGATAAGAGCATACCAGAGAGGTGAGAGGGATTAAGTACTCTTGGAGTTTTGGGAATCTTTGCCTCCTCCTAATGGCAAGGAATTGTATCACAGGAGTAATGGCTCCTGGAAGAAATATATATCTTTCTATCTACTGTGCACACACACACACACACACATATATATATATATATATATACATATATATGTGTGTGTGTATATATATATATATATATATATATATACATATACAGGGCCGCCATCAGGGGGTGACAGGGGTGACTCCTGTCAGGGGCCCAATGGGCCAGGGGGGGCCCATGAGGCAAGAACTAAAAAAAAATTTTTTTTTTTTTTTTTTTTAAATTTTGGCAGCCACCAGTGGGTACTACAGCAGAGTTAATTGAGCATGGGAAATGTTATTACAAGGAGTAAAGTATTAGCATTTGAGAGGATGTATGAGTGTGCACTAAACCGCTATGCACAGTGTGAGATAAACTTGGCACTTTGTTTGGACAGTGTGTGTCTGAGTAAGACGGCAGATCACTTTCATTTGCAGAGGAGGTAGGACTTACTTAGCAAATGTTTTTTATTTCTCTGTCCAATTTTGGATTGTAACCTCAGTGTGGTAGTAGTTGTATGGTGGGGCCAGGGGTCCATAAAAACACATTTTTTTAGCAGCAGTGTATTTATGATTATTTGACAATGCTGTAGAAATTATATATTTAAAACCATGCAGAAATGTTTCCTCCTCAACAGAGGAAGGGACTGTGTTTTTGTCCCGAAACGTCACAAATAAAATTGTTTATAACACAGACGGCTGAAGTCCAGTGAGTGCTTATCCTATCTAAAACTATATATATATATATATATATATATATATATATATATATATATATATATATATTACATTCCAGTTTACTGCCCCTTTATGCAATGACTTTCCAGATGCAAGGAGGCATTTTATCTAAGATTTTTACATCTGCATAAAATATTATATTCTCAGACTAAGATTGCTCAGTGTTTGAAATGAGACAGGTTAACTTAAAACTGTTCAGTTTACACTACAGCTGACTTAATTTTGAAATACATACCAACAAGCCTAAATCCTGCATTTAACCAGATCTATATATAGATATAACCTATATTTGAAGTGGTGCTCTTAGTTGGGGAAAATGAGGAAAAAAAACAAACAAACAAACATATGTCAACCTTTTAAAAGTACTTTTCTTCATCTAGTCATCTACCCAGATCATTAATGTACAATTTTGAATTCACAGAATTATTTTTGTTTGTACATTTACAAATATGATTCTTTAAAAAGTGATCTCTTAATTTCTGATTTTTTTTATCATGCATGTCACAAACTGTTGATTTAGGGGATGCAAGGCACATAAATGTTTCCTCATGTGAGTGTTTCTGTGGGTGTCTGTGTTTATGTCTTTGTGCTTTGGTTTGGGTCTCTATGAGTGTGTATGTATTTTTTTCTGTGGGTCTCTCTGTGAGGGTGGGTGTGTATGTCTTTGTGCATTTTCTGTGGATGTCTGTGAGGGTGTGTGCATATGTATTTGATCTTTTTCTATGGGTGTCTCTGTGAGGGTGTGTGTATGTTTGTCTTTGTGTATTTTCTCTGGATGCCTCTGTGAGGGTGGGTGTGTATGTCTGTGTTTTCTGTGGATGTCTCTGTGAGGGTGTGTGTGTGTATGTATGTATGTCTGTGTTTTCTGTGGATGTCTCTGTGAGGGTGTGTGTTTTCTATGGGTGTCTCTGTGATGGTGTGTGTATGTCTTTGTGTGTTATCTGTGGATGTCTCATTGAGGGTGTGTGTATGTATCTCTTTCTGTGTTTTATGTGGTTGTCTCTCTGTGTGTGTATGTCTTTGTGTGTTTTCTGATGACAACAGCATTTAGTTGTCATCTTCCTTTACAAAAAGATAATCAGAACTCCATATTTTGTTTTCTAAATCTCCTTTTTTTACAAAACTGTAGTTTACCTCATTACTTGTCGTCAGGTCAATGTAAACAAGTGCTGAGTGTCTGTTTGGGTGTCTGTGTCTGAGTGTGTTTCTTTGCGTGTCTGCTCGAGTGTCTATATGTGAATCCTTAGGTGTGATTGTGTGTGTTTCAGTGTATGAGTGTGCCTGTGTGTGTGTATGTTACCTTTACAACATTTTCAAGTATAAATAGACACTTAAGAATAAAGTGTATATATACGTTTTAGTCACTTGGTCAAAAATTGCACATATTAAAGGAGCGGGGGGGGGGGGCCTGATCAATGGTTAAGTCAGGGGCCCCAAAATTTCTAGTGGCGGCCCTGCACATATATATATATATATATATATATATATATATACACTGAAGGTGGATTCTTTCACCACCCTGCCATTTTCGGAATGCACCGGGATGCAGAGAAGGCAAACGGAGCATTACAAAAGCAACAACTAATCGCCCACATTAAAGTATTTAAAAAAAAAAAAAAACTAACCGCCCGCATCAAGTATTTAAAAAAAAAAACACAGCCCACACGAAATATAACAAAAAAATTAAAAAATCCTACACAAAGTATTAACTCCTAAACAGCAAAAACCCCACATTGCTATATACCGAATTTCCCTATTAACCCCTAAACCGAAAAACTCCCAGATCGTAATTAACCTAATTAACTTATTAACCCTTTAAACAGCAAAAAAAACAAAACGCAAATAACTATATCTAAATAACCAAGTACCCTAACCTAACACCCCCTTAAATTAACTCAAATTACCTAAACTAATACATTCTAAAGTTACACACACAAAAAAACTGTTTACAAAAAATAAAAAAGGCTAACGTTACAGAAAATAAAAAATAAAATTACCAAATTTAACAAAATTAAACCTAATTGCTATGAAAATAAAAAAGCCCCCCAAAATAAAAAACACCCCCTACTCTAAGATTAAACTACCAGTAGCCCTTAAAAGGGCTTTTTGCAGGGCATTGCCCCAAGATAATTAGCTCTTTTACAAAAAACATACAAAGTCCCACCTAACATTAAACCCCCCCACCCCCCAAAATAAAATAACCTAACACTAAAAAAAACTAAACTACCCATTGCCCTGAAAAGGGCATTTGTTTGGGCATTGCCCTTAAAAGGGCATTTAGCTCTTTAACTGCCCATCCCTAATCTAAATAAAACAACCCCCCCCCAAAAAAACCTTAAAAAATCCTAAATCTAACACCCCCAGGTTGGTGCTCACGATTCCTGAAGTCCGGCGGAGAAGGTCTTCTTCCAAACGCAACCTCTACTTCTTCCAGGAACATCCTGCACGGAGCGAGCTGAAGACCGCAGAGCCGAAGACCGGCGATCGCGGAGCCATGGAGGATCCTCTTCGTACGATCTCTGCCGTACACTGAGTAGTGAATTCAAGGTACGTGATTAAAGATGGCGTCCCTTGCATTCCTATTGGCTGATTTGATTCTTTCAATTCAAATCAGCCAATAGAATGAAAGCTACTCAAATCCTATTGGCTGTTTAAATTAGCCAATAGGATGAGAGCAAGTTAAATTTGATTGGCTATTCAAATCAGCCAATAGAATTTCACTTGCTCTCATCCTATTGGCTAGTTTAAACAGCCAATAGAATTTGAGTAGCTTTCATCCTATTGGCTGGTTTGAATTGGAGGAATCAAATCAGCCAATAGGAATGCAAGGAACGCCATCTTTAACCGCGTACCTTGAATTCACTATTCAGTGTATTGCGGGATTGTACAATGAGGATCCTCCATGCTCCATGGCTCCGCGGTTGCCGGTCTTCAGCTCAGCGGTCTTCAGTCTTCAGCTCCGCGCAGGATGTTCCTGGAAGAAGAGGAGGTCGTGCTTGGAAGAAGACTTCACCGCCTGGAACAGGATCTTCTCCGCCGGACTTCAGGAATGGTGCGTAGCAACCTGGGCGTTAGACTTAGGTTTTTTTAAATTTTTTTTTTTTTTTGGGGGGGGGGGGGTTGTTTTATTTAGATAAGGGATGGGCAGTAAAAGAGCTAAATGCCCTTTTAAGGGCAATGTCCAAACAAATTCCCTTTTCAGGGCAATGGGTAGTTTAGGTTTTTTAGTGTTAGGTTATTTTATTATGGGGGGTCGGGGGGGTTACTGTTAGGTGGAACTTTGTGTATTTTTTGTAAAAGAGCTAATTATCTTGGGGCAATGCCCTGCAAAAAGCCCTTTTAAGGGCTACTGGTAGTTTATTTTTAGAGTAGGGGGTGTTTTTATTTTGGGGGGCTTTTTTATTTTCATAGCAATTAGGTTTAATTTTGTTAAATTTGGTAATTTGATTTTTTATTTTCTGTAACGTTAGCCTTTTTTATTTTTTGTAAACAGTTTTTTTGTGTGTGTAACTTTAGAATGTATTAGTTTAGATAATTTGAGTTAATTTAAGGGGGTGTTAGGTTAGGGGGTGTTAGGTTATTTGCGTTGTAGGTTTTGGCGGTTTAAAGGGTTAATAAGTTAATTAGGTTTATTGCGATATGGGAGTTTTGCGGTTTAGGGGTTATAAGGGTAAACAGGTTTATTGCGATGTGGGGGTTTTGCCGTTTAGGGGTTAATAGGGTAATTAGGTTTATTGCGATGTGGGGGTTTGCGGTTATATTTAAGACAGTAGTCCATTATAATTATAGTATTGCTACACCTGTAGCTTAAATATTTATATAAAAGAACAGTTACAAAATAGGTTGTTTCAACATCTGTAGTTTAAAAAACAATAAGACTGCCCTCTGGGCAGGCTTATCGACTAGTAAAAATATATATACACACATACATACACACACACACACACAACAAAGCAGATGAGCCCAGCATGCTTTAGCAATCACAACCACCGTGGTGCCCCTCAAATTGAATAACATTGTTGAAGATTAAGGAAAAGCAGTAGTCCTCAGGATTTGATCAAACAAATACATTCATTAATAATAAAACATAATTTATGTAAGAATTTACCTTATAAATTAATTTCTTTCATATTGGCAAGAGTCCATGAGCTAGTGACTTATGGGATATACAATCCTACCAGGAGGGGCAAAGTTTCCCAAACCTCAAATTGCCTATAAATACACCCCTCACCACACCCACAATTCAGTTTAACGAATAACCAAGAAGTGGGGTGATAAAGAAAGGAGTAAAAAGCATCAACAAAGGAATTTGGAAATAATTGTGCTTTATACAAAAAATCATAACTACCATAAAAAGGGTGGGCCTCATGGACTCTTGCCAATATGAAAGAAATTAATTTATCAGGTAAATTCTTACATAAATTATGTTTTCTTTCATGTAATTGGCAAGAGTCCATGAGCTAGTGACGTATGGGATATCAATACCCAAGATGTGGAACTCCACTCAAGAGTCACTAGAGAGGGAGGGATAAAAATAAATAACCATAATAAGCCATTTTCCGCTGAAAAAATAATCCCCAACCCAAAATAAAAGTTATTCTCATAATGAAAAGAAAAACTTAAACATCAGCAGAAGAATCAAACTGAAACAGCTGCCTGAAGAACTTTTCTACCAAAGACTGCTTCTGAAGAAGCAAATACATCAAAATGGTAGAATTTAGTAAATGTATGCAAAGAAGACCAAGTTGCTGCTTTGCAAATCTGATCAACTGAAGCTTCATTCTTAAAAGCCCACAAAGTGGAGACTGATCAAGAAGAATGAGCTGTAATTCTCTGAGGCGGGGCCTGACCCGACTCCAAATAAGCTTGATGAATCAAAAGCTTTAACCAAGAAGCCAAGGAAATAGCAGAGGTGTTCTGACCTTTCCTAGGACCAGAAAATATAACAGACTAGAAGTCTTCCTGAAATCTTTAGTAGCTTCAACATAATATTTCAAAGCTCTCACCACATCCAAAGAATGTAAGGATCTTTCCAAAGAATTCTTAGGATTAGGACACATGGAAGGGACAACAATTTCTCTACTAATGTTGTTAGAATTCACAACTTTAGGTAAAAATTGAAATGAAGTCCGCAAAACCGCCTTATCTTGATGAAAAATCAGAAAAGGAGATTCACAAGAAAGAGTAGATAGCTCAGAAACTCTTCTAGCAGAAGAGATGGCCAAAAGGAACAACACTTTCCAAGAAAATAGTTTAATGTCCAAAGAATGCATAGGCTCAAACGGAGGAGCCTGCAACGCCTTTAAAACCAAATTAAGACTCCAAGGAGGAGAAATTGATTTAATAACGGGCTTAATACGAACAAAAGCCTGTACAAAACAGTGAATATCAGGAAGTTTAGCAATCTTTCTGTGAAATAAAACTGAAAGAGCAGAGATTTGTCCCTTCAAGGAACTTGCAGACAAACCCTTATCCAACCCATACTGAAGAAACTGTAAAATTCTAGGAATTCTAAAAGAATGCCAAGAGAATTTATGAAAAGAACACCATGAAATGTAGGTCTTCCAAACTCGATAATAAATCTTTCTAGAAACAGATTTACGAGCTTGTAACATAGTATTAATCACTGAGTCAGAGAAACCTCTATGACTTAGTACTAAGCGTTCAATTTCCATACCTTCAAATTTAATGATTTGAGATCCTGATGGAAAAAACGGACCTTGAGACAATAAGTCCGGCCCTAACAGAAGTGGCCAAGGTTGGCAACTGGACATCCGAACAAGATCTGCATACCAAAACCTCTGTGGCCATGCTGGAGCCACCAGCAACACAAACGATTGGTCCATGATGATTTTGGATATCACTCTTGGAAGAAGAACTAGAGGCGGAAAAATGTAAGCAGGATGATAACACCAAGGAAGTGTCAGCGCATCCACTGCTTCCGCCTGAACATCCCTGGACCTGGACAGGTATCTGAGAAGTTTCTTGTTTAGATGAGAGGCCATGAGATCTATCTCTGGAAGACCCCACATCTGAACAATCTGAGAAAACACATCTGGATGGAGAGACCACTCCCCTGAATGTAAAGTCTGACGGCTGAGATAATCCGTCTCCCAATTGTCTACACCTGGGATATGCACAGCAGAGATTAGACAGGAGCTGGATTCCGCCCAAGCAAGTATCCAAGATACTTCATTCATAGCTTGGGGACTGAGTCCCACCCTGATGATTGACATATGCCACAGTTGTGATATTGACTGTCTGAAAGCAAATGAATGGTTCTCTCTTCAACAGAGGCCAAAACTGAAGAGCTCTGAGAATTGCACGGAGTTCTAAAATATTGATTGGTAATCTCGCCTCTTGAGATTTCCAAACCCCTTGTGCTGTCAGAGATCCCCAAACAGCCCCCCCAACCTGAAAGACTTGCGTCTGTAGTGATCACAGTCCAGGTTGGCCGAACAAAGGAAGCCTCTTGAACTAAACGCTGGTGATTTGACCACCACGTCAGAGAGTGTCGAACATTGGGATTTAAGGATATTAACTGTGATGTCTTTGTATAATCCCTGCACCATTGATTCAGCATACAAAGCTGGAGAGGTCTCATGTGAAAACGAGCAAAAGGAATCGCGTCCGATGCTGCAGTCATGAGGCCTAAAACTTCCAGAGTTGGCGCACCCGCAGGCCTAATGCTGCCCGCAATTTGTAAGAAAAAAGTAGTCAATTTGAAAAAAAGACTAAACCCCAGGTAAGAAAAAAATATTTCTTAATATGTTTATTCCCAAATATGAAACTGACAGTCTGCACAAGGAAATACATGAACCTGACTCATGGCAAATATAAGTACAATACATATATTTAGAACTTTATATAAATGCATAAAGTGCCAGACCATAGCTGGGGTGTCTTAAGTAATAAAAAACATACTTACCAAAAAAGACACCCATCCACATATAGCAGATAGCCAAACCAGTACTGAAATAGTTATCAGTAGAGGTAATGGTATATATCGTTGATCTGAAAAGGGAGGTAGGAGATGAATCTCTACGACCGATAACAGAGAACCTATGAAATAGACCCCCGTTAAGAAAATCATTGCATCCAATAGGTGATACTCTCTTCACGTCCCTCTGACATTCGCTGTACTCTGAGAGGAATCGGGCTTCAAAAAAGCTGAGAAGTGCATGTCAACGTAGAAATCTTAGCACAAACTTACTTCACCACCTCCATAGGAGACAAAGTTTGTAAAAGTGAATTTTGGGTGTGGTGAGGGGTGTATTTATAGGCATTTTGAGGTTTGGGAAACTTTGCCCCTCCTGGTAGGATTGTATATCCCATACGTCACTAGCTCATGGACTCTTGCCAATTACATGAAAGAAAAGGGAAATTTATTCTTACCTGATAAATTTGTTTCTTTTACGATACGATGAGTCCACGGATTTCATCCTTACTTGTTGGATATCGCCTCCTGGTCAGCAGGAGGAGGCAAAGAGCTCCATAGCAGAGCTGCATATATAGCTCCTCCCTTCCATCCCACTCCAGTCATTCGACCAAAGTTAGGAAGAGAAAGGAAAAGCGAAGGAGCAGAGGTGACTGAAGTTTAACAAAAAATAAAAACCTGTCTCACAAAAGAACAGGGAGGGCCGTGGACTCATCGTATCGTAAAAGAAAAAAATGTATTAGGTAAGAATAAATTTCCCTTTTCTTTTACAAGATACGATGAGTCCACAGATTTCATCCTTACTTGTGGGATACAATACCAAAGCTATAGGACACGGATGAAACGGGAGGGACAAGACAGGGAACCTAAACGGAAGGCACCACTGCTTGAAGAACTTTCCTCCTAAAAACAGACGAGGCAAAAGTATCAACTTTGTAAAATTTCGAAAAAGTGTGAAGAGAAGACCAAGTCGCAGCTTTGCAAATCTGTTCCACAGAAGCATCATGTTTAAACGCCCATGAGGAAGCCAAAGCCCTAGTGGAATGAGCCGTAATTTGTTCAGGAGGCTGCTGTCCAGCAGTCTCATATGCAAGACGGATGATACTCTTCAGCCAAAAAGAAGGAGAGGTAGCCGTAGCTTTCTGACCCCTACGCTTCCCAGAAAACACAACAAACAGGGAAGAAGATTGACGAAAATCCTTAGTTGCCTGTAAGTAAAACTTCAAGGCACGGGCCACGTCCAAATTATGTAACAGTCGCTCCTTCTTAGAAAAAGGATTAGGACACAAGGAAGGAACAACAATTTCCTGATTAATATTTTTATTAGAAACAACCTTAGGAAGAAACCCAGGTTTGGTACGCAACACTACCTTATCTGCATGGAAAATAAGATAAGGAGAATCATTTTACCTCTTCCTATCACTAACGCAGGCAAAGAGAATGACTGGGGTGGGATTGAAGGGAGGAGCTATATATGCAGCTCTGCTGTGGAGCTCTTTGCCTCCTCCTGCTGACCAGGAGGCGATATCCCACAAGTAAGGATCAAATCCGTGGACTCATCGTATCTTGTAAAAGAAATGTATTTGTTTGATCAAATCCGGAGGAGTGCTTTTCCTAAATCTGCAACACATACATATATACATACAGTATATATATACACACACACACACATATATATAATATATACACACTAACTCATTATTATTATCAGATTTACTACTAAAGCCCTAAATATATAACTGCATCCCATGCTCTAGAAGGGTTAGTGTATATATGAAGTATAGGTCAGTAGGTATGTCAGCAGTATTGTGAGTTAAGAACTGCAGAAGTATATGGAATCTTAATCTGTCTCTGGATAGGGAAATCAATTATAATTATTCTCAATATGATATCAATGTGACATACACTGATCACTTAGACTAAACATATGATTACGTTTGCACATTTGTGTGGATGCAGCTCGTGTGTCAGTTGGTGTTCTCACACAAGTAGGGGCCAATCAGCATGTCTTGTACAGGAGCTGCAACGTGCTACTAATCAAGTGGGACTTTAGCTATATCATTAACCCCTATGAGAGGTTTAAAAACATAAATAGTAAATGAAGCAAGTACTAAAAATAAAATGCCTTAATGAATTACAGCAATTTATTTTAGCATTCAAATGTCCCTTTAAAGGATTACTATTTTACACTTGAATTCATGCTGCTCCATTTTAAAGAATAAATAAACTAGTATGTCCGTTCGTTAGTAAACACAAACAGCAGTATAATGTACCTGCACTTGCAGTTAGTTTGGTTTTCTGTTCAACTCTAAATCTCATTTCTCTCACTGCTTCCTCTGCAGATGTTCCAAAAACAAGCATTGTTTCTGTCAGCTGCTTTCCATTCTGTTCATTTTTGCTTTGCTCAGAAATGACAACGTTTTGGTCAAACAATAAACCAGGACTGTCTTCAAAAAGCACTGGAGACACACATTGCACTTCCTCAGTTTGTGCTGTAGGTTCTTCAGTCCCTAAAATTCAAAGGAGAAAACAATATTACCTGTAGCAAATTTCAGGCCCATAGAAGCATTCACCAAACGTAAAGGGACAGTCTAGTAAAAAATAAACTTTCACGATTCAGATAGGGCATGTAATTTTAAACAACTTTCCAATTTACTTTTATTATCAATTTTGCTTTGTTCTCTTGATATTCTTAGTTGAAAGCTAAACCTAGGTAGGCTCATGTGTTAACTTTTAGCCCTTAAAGGTTGCCTCTTATCTGAAGTCATTTTGACAGTTTTTCACAACTAGAGGGCGTTAGTTCGTGTGTCCTATATAGATAACTTTGTGCTCAGGCACGTGGAGTAACCTAGGAGTCAGCACTGTGTCAAAAGAACTGAAATAAGGGGGCTGTCTGCATAGGCCTAGATACAAGGTAATCACAGAGGTATAAAGTATATTAATATAACCGTGTTGGTTATGCAAAACTGTGGAATTGGTTATAAAGGGATTATCTATCTTTTTAAACAATAAAAATTATTGTGTAGACTGTCCCTTTAACATACCAAATCACAGTATAAATACAGAATTTACAATAAAGGGGAGAGCGTTAAAGGTACATAGAACCCAACATTTTTTTTCCATGACTCAGGTAGAGTATGTCATTTTGTCATGTTAAACAAGTTTCCAATTTACTTTTATTTTCAAATTTGCTTCATTTTCTTGGTATCATTTGTTGAATGAGCAGTAAAGCATTGGGAGCTAGCTGAAAACATTGAGTGAGCCAATAACAGCAGCCATATACATACACAGCAACCAATAAGCAGCTAGTCCCCAGTATTGTGTTGCTGAGCCTACCTAGGTATACAAGGATATCAGGAGAATAAAGAGAATAAAAGTAAATTGGAAAGATTTTTGAAATGACATGCTCTAACTGAACAATAAAAGCATAGAAGCCCACATTTTTGTTTTCTTTCATGATTCGGAGAGAGAATACAATTTTAAACAAGCTTCCAATTTACTTCTATTATCTAATTTGCTTCATTCTTTCGATATCCTTTGTTGAAGATATAGCAATGCACATCCACAAGGCAATCATGTGAGGCATCTATGTGCAGCCATCAATCAGCAGCTACTGTCTATTTCGATATGCTTTCAACAAAGGATATCAAAAGAATGAAGCAAATGAGATAATAGAAGTAAATTGGAAGGTTGTTTAAAATGCAGTTTCTAAATCATGAAAGTAAAAATTGGGTTTCATGTCCCAATAAAAATGACCATCACCCCACCAGAGTAAATTGCTCTCTCAAAATTTAAATGCACATATATTAATTACATCTTTGAATAGAAACATATTTGAAATATATAAGTATTGGCACTGTTTTAGTGTTAACATTTTTCTCTGCACGTGCATGTGAAGCTATTCTTAGTGCACCAGCAATTTAAATACTACAGCATCTCAGAGCACAAGTGGGGCTTATATTATGTCAGCAATTTAAAAATTGAGTCTTTACCGGGTGGTAAAAGCACCTTAGGCTCTCTGAGCAAGTGTAGTGCTTAAAATGCTGGTGCACGGTGAATACTTAAATACAGTTTTGAAACAGCTATAGCATTTATTAGAATTATTTTGCCAATATATGTATATTAAAAAAATGTTTCTATTCAAAACTGAAATGCATTCATGTAGATTTTAATTTGGGCTGGAATGTCCCTTTAAGGTCTATTGTGTGTCACTGTTTACATATCATATTAGGAATCACAATATTTAGATTTTTTATTCTTATATAAGAACAAAAATTTTGCCTTTGGAATATTTATTTTTTTATGGTAACTGGAGTTGCCACAAGCCTGTTCTTCTCAAATGTGTAATGGTTTTTAACCAGTTTTATGTAAGTCTATGCGCACTTATTCATTGTTACTATTTTATTTTAAAATTGGAAAATTAGATCCTTTTCTCTGTATGGAGAAAAATATGCTGACATTGCTTTATCATGTCTTGTTGTGTTGTAGCATTATGTTAATCCTTTCTATGATGATGATTTGTCATTACCACAAGTGTTTTTATAGATATGTTGGATGGAAGATGACAACTTAAATATATTTTGAAATAATCTTTGAAATGACTTAAAGGGATACTAAACCCAATTTTTTCCTTTTATGATTCGGATAGAGCATGCAATTTTAAGCAATTTAGGATTGTAGTCACCAATCATCAAACGCTATCCAGGGTGCTGAACTTAAAATAGGCTGGCTCCTAAGCTTTCATTCCTGCTTTTTTAAATAAAGATACCAAGATTACGAAGAAAAATTGATAAAATTTCATGCCCTATCAGAATCATAAAAAAAAGGGGTTTAGTGTCCCTTTAACAATTTGAGTAGAATGTTCGATTAAACATTCACCTGCATCACACCCTTCCTCAGATTCAGGTTTTCTAAGAAAATATCTTCTTTTTTCCTCTGGCCAGCTTAGCCTTTCCTCCAAATGATCAGTGATATCCAGATAAGCTTCATCCAGACTCAGAGGTAAAAAATTAGGATCATAGTCTACTAGGATTTCTCGAACCTGCAAAATGAATTGAATGCATTATCTACAGAAATATTATAGAGCTCTTACCATGTACGGACTTAAAAAAGACTTCTATAGAATTGTGATTTGTATACCGTATGCAGTGATGTGCAGTCACTAGAGGCAGGTGAGGCAGTGCTTCACCTCTCATATGGGCAAAAATATATATATTTTTATTGGCTTTAAAAAAAAAATGTATTTCCCCCCCCCCAGCATTTTTTTCCCACAGCTATATGTTGTGCAATGGAGAGGCACAAGCAGGTCTGCCCACCATTACACAACATGCTGCGCCATCTACTGGATGAAAGTGGTTAAGATCATTGCATGGCCCATTAACTGCTTATTTGAGGCAGTCCTATTTGGGCTGAACCAATCCAGTGAGAAGCATTAGTAAGTGGAACTTAGGGTTGGGGCTGGATGTTAAATGATATAAAACAAAACAAAAACGGAAAAAAACAACTTTCATATATTTTGTTGCTGTCCTGTGAACCTGCTATCTTTGCTAAAGTGAAAAAGAGAGTTCTGTTCTTCCCCTCTAAGTGCAGTGGAATGTGCCACTGTCACTTCCTGAATCCTTACAGAGCAGAGGCAGAGAGCAGTGTTTCAGCCACATCTTATTTAAGTAAGATTTTACTGAAAAGGATTCTGTTAGTGAAAATGATAATTTAATGAATGTGGTTTAGTGTTTTTTTTTACTCTTTTACAGCAAAGGATCGTTTTTGTATTTTGTTTACTCAAACTTTACACCCACTAACTTAGCAGCTTGCCTCTGTACTTCACACTAAATTATAGACTCATTTTCTGAACTCTCTGTAAATCTGCTGTTTTATTACTTAAAATGCAGTGGTCCCTCTCCCCCTCCCTTGTTTGTGTGTGTGTGTGTGTGTGTGTGTCTCTCTCTCTCTCTCTCTCTCTATCTATCCATCTCTCTCCTTATGTGTTGTTCTCCCCCATGGTCTCTTTCTCTCTCTGCCTCTCTTCCTCCCCCTCTGACTCTCTCATCCCTTATGTGTCTCTCTAACCCTCTGTGTGTGATTGTGTCTCTCTCTCTTTCTCTCTCTCTAACCCTCTGTGTGTGATTGTGTCTCTCTCTCTTTCTCTCTCTCTAACCCTCTGTGTGTGATTGTGTCTCTCTCTCTTTCTCTCTCTCTAACCCTCTGTGTGTGATTGTGTCTCTCTCTTTCTCTCTCTCTCTAACCCTCTGTCTGTGATTGTGTCTCTCTCTCTTTCTCTCTCTCTAACCCTCTGTGTGTGATTGTGTCTCTCTCTCTTTCTCTCTCTCTAACCCTCTGTGTGTGATTGTGTCTCTCTCTCTTTCTCTCTCTCTAACCCTCTGTGTGTGATTGTGTCTCTCTCTTTCTCTCTCTCTCTAACCCTCTGTCTGTGATTGTGTCTCTCTCTCTTTCTCTCTCTCTAACCGTCTGTGTGTGAATGTGTCTCTCTCTCTAACCCTCTGTGTGTGATTGGGTGTCTCTCTCTCTCTCTGTGTATGATTGTGTCTCTCTCTTTCTAACGCTGTGTGTGAATGTGTCTCTCTCTTTCTCTCTCTCTCTAACCCTCTTTGTGTGATTGTGTCTCTCTCTTTCTCTCTCTCTCTCTCTCTAAACCTCTGTGTGTGATTGTGTGTCTCTCTCTCTTTCTCTCTCTCTAACCGTCTGTGTGTGAATGTGTCTCTCTCTCTAACCCTCTGTGTGTGATTGGGTGTCTCTCTCTCTCTCTGTGTATGATTGTGTCTCTCTCTTTCTAACGCTGTGTGTGAATGTGTCTCTCTCTTTCTCTCTCTCTCTAACCCTCTTTGTGTGATTGTGTCTCTCTCTTTCTCTCTCTCTCTCTCTAAACCTCTGTGTATGATTGTGTCTCTCTCTCTCTTTCTCTCTCTCTAACCCTCTGTGTGTGATTGTGTGTCTCTCTCTCTAACCCTCTGTGTGTGATTGTGTCTCTCTCTCTCTTTCTCTCTAACCCTCTGTGTGTGATTGTGTCTCTCTCTCTTTCTGTCTCTAACCCTCTGTGTGTGATTGTGTCTCTCTATTTCTCTCTCTCTCTCTAACCCTCTGTGTGTGATTGTGTCTCTCTATTTCTCTCTCTCTAACCCTCTGTGTGTGATTGTGTCTCTCTCTCTCTCTAATCCTATGTGTGTGATTGTGTCTCTCTCTCTCTTTCTAACCCTCTGTGTGTGATTGTGTCTCTCTCTTTCTCTCTCTCTCTAACCCTCTGTGTGTGATTGTGTCTCTCTTTCTCTCTCTCTCTCTCTCTCTCTCTCTCTCTAACCCTCTGTGTGTGATTGTGTCTCTCTCTCTAACCCTCTGTGTGTGATTGTGTCTCTCTCTCTAACCCTCTGTGTGTGATTGTGTCTCTCTCTTTCTCTCTCTCTCTAACCCTCTGTGTATGATTGTGTCTCTCTTTCTCTCTCTCTCTAAACCTCTGTGTGTGTGTGTGTCTCTCTAACCCTCTGTGTGTGATTGTGTCTCTCTCTTTCTCTCTCTAACCCTCTGTGTGATTGTGTCTCTCTCTCTTTCTCTCTCTCTCTCTAACCCTCTGTGTGTAATTGTGTCTCTTTCTCTTGCTCTCTCTAACCCTCTGTGTGTGATTGTGTCTCTCTCTCTAACCCTGTGTATGATTGTGTCTCTCTCTCTCTTTCTCTCTCTCTCTAACCCTCTGTGTGTGATTGTGTCTCTCTTTCTCTCTCTAACCCTCTGTGTATGATTGTGTCTCTCTCTATTTCTCTCTCTCTCTAACCCTCTGTGTGTGATTGTGTCTCTCTTTCTCTCTCTCTAACCCTCTGTGTGTGATTGTGTCTCTCTTTCTCTAACCCTCTGTATGTGATTGTGTCTCTCTCTCTTTCTCTCTCTCTAACCCTCTGTGTGTGATTGTGTCTCTCTCTCTCTTTATTTCTCTCTCTCTAACCCTCTGTATGTGATTGTGTCTCTCTCTCTTTCTCTCTCTCTAACCCTCTGTGTGTGATTGTGTGTCTCTCTCTCTTTCTCTCTCTCTAACCCTCTGTGTGTGATTGTGTCTCTCTCTCTCTTTCTCTCTCTCTAACCCTCTGTGTGTGATTGTGTCTCTCTTTCTCTCTCTAACCCTCTGTGTGTGATTGTGTCTCTCTTTCTCTCTCTAACCCTCTGTGTGTGATTGTGTCTCTCTTTCTCTCTCTAACCCTCTGTGTGTGATTGCGTGTCTTTCTCTCTAACCCTCTGTGTGTGATTGTGTCTCTCTCTCTCTTTCTCTCTAACCCTCTGTGTCTCTCTCCCCCCGTCTCTCTCTCCCTTTCCCCCCCCGAGTGCTTGTCTGTGTTTCTGTCTACCTTTTATTTATTTAATTAATTAATTGGTAGTGCCATCTGATGGTGTGGCTTTATTTAAAGGGGTGGGGTCAAGCGCCCCACCATCTTTAAATTTCACCAGCCGCCACTGGATCAAGACATTTTTATATTTACTGAATAATGAAAGAATCTATAAGCATAATTTACAGCATTAAAGTAAAAAGTATGTTTTAAACATATATTAATGGGCATGGATTTCTAGATCTCATAATCAGAGCAAGCATTGTGTTATCTGGCAAGAGTTTCTGTTACAATCCTTTTAGACTAAAATCAGATGTTTACTAAGTTGACCAGTTTTCCAAGACACCATTTAAAGGGACATGAAACCCATATGAAACCCATATGAAACCCATATGCAAATTTAAATAACTTTCCAATTTACATCTAATATCTAATTTTCTTCATTCTTTTGATATCCTTTGTTGAAAAGCATATCTAAATATGCTCAGTAGCTGCTGATTGGTGGCTGCACATAGATACCACATGTGATTGGCTCACCCATGTGCATTGCTATTTCTTCAACAAAGGATATCTAAAGAATGAAGGCATATCCTAGCTACTGCCTCACCAGCCTCTGACGTCACTGCACGTCACTGACCGTATGTGATTATTTCTTATATAGTCAAAGGGACAGAATGCAATATTGAAATTCTCTAGAGCATTTTATTGTTTTTGCACAAATGATTGTATGTTACCATGTGTTTAGGATAACAATGTACTGGGTATTTATGACCAGAACATAGCGATGTACTTAGAAGAGCATTTGCACATAGCTGCTATTAATAGGTCATGTTGGACCGGTTCAGCAGTGCACCTGGAGCTGGATATTAACTGTGTTAAACACAAAAAGGGTTAAAATACACACAAGCATTTAATACATAATTATTATTATTATTCTTTATTTATAAAGCGCGGACAGATTCCGCAGCGCTGCTATATGTAAATATCTAACAGAAAAGTAAAACCCAACATTTATATTTTATGATTCAGATAGAGCATAGAATTTTAAACAACTATCCAATTAAAATCTATTGTCAATTTTTCTTTATTCATTTGGTATCCTTTGTTGAAGCAGCAGCAATGCACTACTGGGAGCTAGCTGAACAGAATAAAAAATATCTATGAAACCTAGTCCAGAGTTCTGGGTGTGAAATAAACTACCAAAAATCCCCATAGTAATAAACCTGTGCATTAATAGTGGGGCTGTGCCTAATGCAAAGTATAAATTAACATTAAGGAGAAAAAAATTCATTCGGCACACTAAGGCTAAATCACATAGGAGTGTATTCCATGCAATCTATAACTGGTTAGAAGAAGGGAAACCTAATGTAATAAAACTTAAGTTTTAATATAATTATAAAATAAAGACATTTTAAAATATTTAAAAACATATAGGCATGCCTGCCCCCCATGTACAAAAAAGGTAAGTATTCAAACAGTAAACTAGACGTTATCTCAGAACCAAGTAATCTTAGATTAGCACAAACTAGGTGATTATCCCCAAAGCCCAGTGCACTGCGAATACAAAAGAACCCTATGGGTATCTAAGTATTGCCAGATGGCCTATCTATGCTTTCACAGTACTTCTGGGCCATCATTTAAAAAAGCTGGGTATCCCCGTGCTATATATACTAGAAACAAAATAGCAAACCACTAAGTTCCTAAATCATAATTGTGTAATCATACAAAGATCCAGATTCAAAAGCCAGGGCTCAAAATTTCCAGTATTAAAGGGACAGTATACACTCATTTTCATATAACTGCATGTAATAGACACTACTATAAAGAATAAGATGCACAGATACTGATATAAAAATCCAGTATAAAATGGTTTAAAAACGTACTTAGAAGCTTTCAGTTTAGCTCTGTTGAAAACACAATTTATGCTTACCTGATAAATTTATTTCTCTTGTGGTGTATCCAGTCCACGGATCATCCATTACTTGTGGGATATTCTCATTCCCAACAGGAAGTTGCAAGAGGACACCCACAGCAGAGCTGTAATATAGCTCCTCCCCTAACTGTCATAGCCAGTCATTCGACCGAAAACAAGCCGAGAAAGGAGGAACCATAGGGTGTAGTGGTTACTGTAGTTTAAATTTAAAAATTACCTGCCTTAAAATGACAGGGCGGGCCGTGGACTGGATACACCACAAGAGAAATAAATTTATCAGGTAAGCATAAATTGTGTTTTCTCTTGTAAGGTGTATCCAGTCCACGGATCATCCATTACTTGTGGGATACCAATACCAAAGCTAAAGTACACGGATGAAGGGAGGGACAAGGCAGGAACTTAAATGGAAGGAACCACTGCCTGTAAAACCTTTCTCCCAAATATAGCCTCCGAAGAAGCAAAAGTATCAAATTTGTAAAATTTTGAAAAAGTATGAAGCGAAGACCAAGTCGCCGCCTTGCAAATCTGTTCAACAGAAGCCTCATTTTTAAAGGCCCAAGTGGAAGCTACAGCTCTAGTGGAATGAGCTGTAATCCTTTCAGGAGGCTGCTGTCCAGCAGTCTCATAGGCTAAGCGGATTAAGCTTCTTAGCCAAAAAGAAAGAGAGGTTGCCGAAGCCTTCTGACCTCTCCTCTGTCCAGAGTAGACAACAAACAAAGCAGATGTTTGACGAAAATCTTTAGTAGCTTGTAAGTAAAACTTTAAAGCACAGACCACATCCAGATTCTGTAACACAAGGATGGAACCACAATCTCTTGATTGATATTCTTGTTAGATACCACCTTAGGTAAGAACCCAGGTTTGGTACGCAGGACTACCTTATCCGTATTAAAAATCAGATAAGGAGAATCACATTGTAAGGCAGATAGCTCAGAGACTCTACGAGCCGAGAAAATAGCTACCAAAAAAAAAAAAAAAAAAAAAAAAAAAAGAACTTTCCAAGATAAAAGTTTGATATCTATGGAATGAAGAGGTTCAAACGGAACTCCTTGAAGAACCTTAAGAACCAAGTTTAAGCTCCATAGTGGAGCAACAGGTTTAAACACAGGCTTGATTCAAACTAAAGCCTGACAAAATGCCTGAACGTCTGGAACATCTGCCAGACGCTAGTGCAAAAGAATAGACAGAGCAAAAATCTGTCCCTTTAAGAAACTAGCTGACAATCCTTTTTCCAAACCTTCTTGGAGAAAAGATAAAATCCTAGGAATCCTGACCTTACTCCATGAGTAACCCTTGGATTCACACCAATAAAGATATCTACGCCATACCTTATGGTAAATTTTCCTGGTGACAGGCTTTCGTGCCTGTATTAAGGTATCAATAACTGACTCGGAGAAGCCACGCTTTGATAAAATCAAGCATTCAATCTCCAGGCAGTCAGCCTCAGAGAAATTAGATTTGGATGGTTGAAAGGACCCTGAAGTAGAAGGTCCTGTCTCAGAGGCAGAGACCATGGTGGAAAGGATGACATGTCCACTAGATCTGCATACCAGGTCCTGCGTGGCCACGCAGGTGCTATCAGAATAACCGATGCTCTCTCCTGCTTGATCTTGGCAATAAGTCGAGGGAGCAGAGGAAATGGTGGAAACACATAAGCCAGGTTGAAAGACCAGGGCGCTGCTAGAGTATCTATCAGTGTCGCCTTGGGATCCCTGGACCTGGATCCGTAACACGGAAGCTTGGCGTTCTGGCGAGACGCCATGAGATTCAGTTCTGGTTTGCCCCAACGGAGAATCAGTTGTGCAAATACCTCCGGATGGAGTTCCCACTCTCCCGGATGAAAAGTCTGACGACTTAGAAAATCCGCCTCCCAGTGCTCTACCCCTGGGATATGGATAGCTGATAGGTGGCAAGAGTGAATCTCTGCCCAGTGAATTATTTTTGTAACTTCTAACATCTCTAGGGAACTTCTTGTTCCCCCTCGATGGTTGATGTAAGCTACAGTCGTGATGTTGACGGACTGAAATCTGATGTACCTCAGAGTTGCTAACTGAGGCCAAACCTGAAGAGCCTTGAATATCGCTCTTAGTTCCAGAATATTTATTGGAAGGAGAGACTCCTCCTGAGTCCACGATCCCTGAGCCTTCAGGGAGTTCCAGACTGCACCCCAACCTAGAAGGCTGGCATTTGTTGTTACAATAGTCCAATCTGGCCTGCGAAGGTCATACCTTTGGACAGATGGACCCGAGATAGCCACCAGGGAAGAGGATACCTGGTCTCTTGGTCCAGATTCAGTTGAGGGGCCAAATCTGTGTAATCCCCGCTCCACTGACTGAGCCTGCATAGTTGCAGCGGTCTGAGATGTAAGCGTGCAAACGGCCCTATGTCCATTGCCGCTACCATTAAGCCGATTACTTCCATACACTGAGCCACCAAAGGGCGCGGAATCGAATGAAGAACCCGACAGGAATTTAGAAGCTTTGATAACCTGGACTCCGTCAAGGTAAATTTTCATTTCTACAGAATCTATCAGAGTCCCTAGAAAGGAAACTCTTGTGAGTGGGGATAGAGAACACTTTTCCTCGTTCACTTTCCACCCATGCGACCTCAGAAATGCCAGTACTACGTCCGTATGAGACTTGGCAATTTGGAAGTTTGACGCCTGTATCAGGATGTCGTCTAAATAAGGGGCTACTGCTATGCCCCGCGGCCTTAGGACCGCCAAAAGCGACCCTAGAACCTTTGTAAAGATTCTTGGGGCTGTAGCTAATCCAAAGGGAAGAGCTACAACTGGTAATGCCTGTCTTGAAAGGCAAACCTGAGAAACCGATGATGATCTTTGTGTATCGGAATGGGAAGATAAGCATCCTTTAGATCCACTGTAGTCATATATTGACCCTCCTGGATCAGTGGTAGGATGGTACGAATAGTTTCCATCTTGAACGACGGAACTTTGAGGAATTTGTTTAAGATCTTTAGATCCAAAATCAGTCTGAAGGTTCCCTCTTTTTTGGGAACCACAAACAGATTTGAGTAAAAACCCTGTCCCTGTTCCTCCTTTGGAACTGGATGGATCACTCCCATAACTAGGAGGTCTCGTACACAGTGTAAGAATGCCTCACTCTTTATCTGGTTTGCAGATAATTGTGAAAGGTGAAATATCCCTTTTGGGGGGGAAGCTTTGAAGTCCAGAAGATATCCCTGGGATATAATTTCCAACGCCCAGGGATCCTGAACATCTCTTGCCCACGCCTTGGCGAAGAGTGAAAGTCTGCCCCCTACTAGATCTGTTACCGGATAGGGGGTCGTTCCTTCATGCTGTCTTAGAGGCAGCAGCAGGCTTTTTGACCTGCTTACCTTTTTTCCAGGTCTGGTTTGGTCTCCAGACCGTCTTGGATTGAGCAAAAGTTCCCTCTTGTTTATTATTAGAGGAAGTTGATGCCGCACCTGCCTTGAAGTTTCGAAAGGCACGAAAATTAGACTGTTTGGCCCTAGATTTGGACCTGTCCTGAGGAAGGGCACAACCTTTTCCTCCCGTGATATCAGCAATAATCTCCTTCAAACCAGGCCCGAATAGGGTCTGCCCCTTGAAGGGAATGTTAAGTAGCTTAGATTTTAAAGTCACGTCAGCTGACCATGATTTAAGCCATAGCGCTCTGCGCGCCTGTATAGCAAAACCAGAATTCTTAGCCGTTAGTTTATTCAAATGAACAATGGCATCAGAAATAAAATAATTGGCTAGCTTAAGTGCTCTAAGTTTGCCAAGTATGTCATCCAATGGAGTCTCTACCTGTAAAGCCTCTTCCAGAGACTCAAACCAGTACGCCGCAGCAGCAGTGACAGGGGCAATGCATGCAATGGGCTGTAGGATAAAACCTTGTTGAATAAATATTTTCTTAAGGTAACCTTCTAATTTTTTATCCATTGGCTCTAAAAAAGCACAACTGTCCTAGACAGGGATAGTAGTACGCTTTGCTAGAGTAGAAACTGCTCCCTCCACCTTAGGGACTGTCTGCCATAAGTCCCGTGTGGTGGCGTCTATTGGAAAACATTTTTCTAAAAATAGGAGGGGAAGAGAACGGCACACCTGGTCTATCCCATTCCAAACCTTTTAGGTATTGGAAAAACATCAGTACACACCGGCACTGCAAAGCATTTATCCAGTCTACAAAATTTCTCTGGCACTGCAATGGTATCACAGTCATTCAGAGCAACTAAAACCTCCCTAAGTAACACGTGGAGGTGTTCAAGCTTAAATTTAAATGTAGAAATATTAGAATCAGGTATCTTTCCTGAGTCATTAACATCACCCACTGACTGAAGCTCTCCTTCCTCAGCTTCTGCATATTGTGAGGCAGTATCAGACATGGTTCTTAAAGCGTCAGTATGCTCTGCATTTTGTCTCACCCCAGAGCTATCTCGCTAACCTCTAAGTTCAGTTAGTCTGGCTAATAACGCTGACAGTGTATTATCCATGACTGCCGCCATGTCTTGTAAAGTAAACGCTATGGGCGCCCTAGATGTACTTGGCGCCATTTGAGCGTGAGTCCCTTGGGCGGGAGTCAAAGGGTCTGACACGTGGGGAGAGTTAGTCGGCATAACTTTCCCCTCGTCAGATTCCTCTGGTGATAATTTTTTTAAAAACAGAATATGATCTTTATTGCATAAAATGAAATCAGTACATTTGGTACACATTCTAAGAGGGTGCTCCACCATGGCTTTTAAACATAATGAACAAGGAGTTTCTTCTATGTCAGACATGTTTATACAGACTAGCAATGAGACTAGCAAGCTTGGAAAACACTTTAAATCAAGTTAACAAGCAAATATAAAAAACGGTACTGTGCCTTTAAGAGAAACAAATTGTCAGAATTTGAAAAACAGTGAAAAAATGCCGTAAATCAAACAAAATTTTTACAGTGTATGTAATAGGCTAGCAGAGCATTGCATCCACTTGCAAATGGATGATTAACCCCTTAGTTCAAAAAACGGATCAAAAAAACAAAATAGACTTTTTTTTTTTTTTTTTTTTTTAACAGTCACAACCAACTGCCACAGCAAACTGTGGTCCTACCTTCCCCAATAAACGACTTTGGAAAGCCTTTGAGCCCTTTAGAGATGTCCTATAGCATACAGGGGACTCCTGAGGGAAGCTGGATGTCACAGTTTGTAATTTTAACTGCACCATCTGTAACTTTTATACTATAACAGTGGAAAGCCTCAGTAAAACTGTTTCTAGTCAAAATTTAAGCCAGCCATGTGGAAAAAACTAGGCCCCAATAAAGTTTTATCACCAATGCATATATAAAAACGATTAAACATGCCAGCAAATGTTTATATTGCAATATCATAAGGGTATTACCCTTGGGAGTAAGCATGATACCAGTCATTATTAAATCACTGTATTCAGGCTTAACTTACATTAATCCGGTATCAGCAGCATTTTCTAGTGTTTTCCATCTCTAGAAAAAATTATAACTGCACATACCTGATAGCAGAATAAACTGCACGCCATTCTCTCGCTGAAGTTACCTCATCTGTGTAATCCCCTCAGACATATGTGAGAATAGCAATGGATCTTAGTTACAACCTGCTAAGATCATAGAAACCTCAGGCAGATTCTTCTTCTATTTACTGCCTGAGATAAAATAGCACAACTCCGGTACTATTTAAAAATAACAAACTTTTGATTGAAGAAAATAAACTAACTATATTTAACCACTCTCTCCTACAACATCCTAGCTTGTTGAGAGTTGCAAGAGAATGACTGGCTATGACAGTTAGGGGAGGAGCTATATTACAGCTCTGCTGTGGGTGTCCTCTTGCAACTTCCTGTTGGGAATGAGAATATCCCACAAGTAATGGACGATCCGTGGACTGGATACACCTTACAAGAGAAAAGGTAGTTGGAAAGCCCACTGCAAGTGGGAAATAAGACACCCCCCCTCCCCCTTCTTTTGCATATGAAAAGACCCTTTACACAAACAGGAGCAAGCTGGAGAAGGTAGCTGACGGTATTCAAATAAAACTTTGGGGCTTGGTTAGGAGTCTGAAAATCAGAGCAATGTTATTTAAAAATAAGCAAAATTATACATTTTTAAAAAAAAATAAAAAAACTAACTTTATAAGCTTTATACATAGATCATCTACAAAACATTTATGCAAAGAAAAAATGAGTGTATACTGGCCCTTTAAGCTACTAGCCACTTCTGATCACGCCCACCAACTGACCAGGCCACGCCCACTACCCAACCCTATCTTTACATATGTGTAGCCATTGCAAAACACTTTCTTATGCAGTAATTTTAATCTTGTTTTTATTTTATACCATAACAAATTAAATAATGGTACATACAGTAATTAACAAAAAAGTACATAACAGCAACATTAGCTATGGGTTCTGGGGGAGACAACAGCTAGATGAAGTAGGCTGCTTATTAAGCAAATCTGTAAAATGGTAGAAGAAGAAGGCGCCACAATAGTGAAATATCAGTGTGATCATGTTGTTATCAGATTTTGCTAATCCATTTCACACTGTTGGTTTTGTCATTATCAATGTCTGATATCTTAAGATATATATTTTACATTTTGTATCTCCACAATATTATTAATTGTATATCAGCTAGGGGGTTTATGTGCCAGATCAGTTAGTTCTTCAAATGTGCATTCAAGAGGAACGTGCAAAGGATCCCGATATACATTTGTAAATAATAATGTTTGCATTTCTTTTTAATTTGACAACATTGTGGCTTTTTGTTACTTTTATTGCCACATTCTGACACTTAGATTGGCAGATCTTAGCAGTGGGTGTGTAATGTTCTATCTCACTTTGGATTGGTTCACCTCTGCCCAATCAGTTAACATTTTGTCAGGAATGCTGACAGTATTGTTACGTAGGGGATCCTTCGCGCATGCGCACTTGGTTTTACTAGACGCCAGTTTAGGGTTTATAAGTTGTGTCTTTTAAATGTATTCACCTGAAGAAATGGTTATTGACGACCGAGAAAAGAGTTGTGATACACTTGCTGCTTTTATCAAATTTACCATATTTTTGGTGAGAGGTATCTGGACGTCTTTTAAAGTTCCAGGAGGCTTAAGTGCCTGATACTCTGTGCGTATGATATCAACGTGTGTGTTTATCCGATCACACTGATATTGCACTATTGTGGCGCTTTCTTCTTTTACCATTTTCCAGATTTGTCTTGTCTTGCTTGACTTACCATCAAGTGTTGGAATGAGTTAACTGCCGCTACTTTGTGAAGAACTCGAGTACTCCCCATGATCAATTTGGGACTTTTCACATTATAAACTGCATAAGTATATGTTATCAGATTGGATCATTTTTATCTCTTTGTCTTAGTTTTTTTTCTTTTTAATAATTTGTTTATTTCTCACACTGTATTATATAATTTTTTCCACTCATAGTGGATGTGTATTTGATATTAGTAGTATATGTATTTAGGTTACATTTTTTCAATTAAGGTTGCACTTGTCTGCACGTATAATTATCACAATATCACATTATTGAGGTTTGCGCATCCAACATTATTTGTTTTTGTTCATTGCTGATTAAACAATCCTAGTTAGGCTCTATTAAGGGTATGGTCTCCCCAAGGATACCAGAGCTCTACAGAAGTATATAGGTGTAGGTCACACACAAATGTAGCCTTGTAATGATAGAACTTTAGAAGGGTATGTGACTCAAAGTTCCAAGGTAGTAGCTGAAACTTTGAGTCACTTTCTCCTGTGGAGCTCTATCATCTAGCGGACAGGAGACCACAATATTAATAAATCTTACTAGGCTTGTTTCACGCAGCCAGTATAATGAACCAGCAAAATCATGGGAGTAGGAACCTAAAAAAATCTTGGGGATAGCATTTTTACAGGCAATGTATTCTTATTCAGTAAACTTGGAATTGTATGGAATGGCAAAATTGAAATAATTAAATTATCTATCATCTATTTCTCCCTCTCTCACACAAACTATCTTTCTCTACCCCTCACACTTTCCCTTCACTCTCCTCCTCTCTTCTTACACTTCTTCCCCCATCTCTCACACAATCGTCCTGCCTTGTCTTTCACTCCTCTTCTCTCTCTTACTCACTCTTCTATCTTTCTCACACATTTTTCTAATCTGTCTTTTATACATTCTCCTCTCTTTTAAACTCTCCTCCTTTCTTCTATACTCTCCTCCCTTTTTCTCCCACCCCTCGTCTCTCTCACACTACCTTTTTCTCTCACTCACCCCCTCCCTTTCCACCCCCACATCCTCTCCCCTCTTATGCACTTACATTCCAATATATGCACACACACATATATATTATACAAGTACACATGTATCCACACACTGTTGTTTGACCTCCCAAATTGTAATATCTATAAGTTACCCGGGTTGTTAAATATTTATGTATGATTTCTTTTGGTGCATTCACTAAATATATAAAGCTAAAATTAATTGACAGCAGTTTATTATCAAACATGTATAAGATTTCCAAATTGATTCACACAAATTAGTATTTTTTTTTAAAGAAAAACATAATTTATGTAAGAACTTACCTGATAAATTCATTTCTTTCATATTAGCAAGAGTCCATGAGCTAGTGACGTATGGGATATACATTCCTACCAGGAGGGGCAAAGTTTCCCAAACCTCAAAATGCCTATAAATACACCCCTCACCACACCCACAATTCAGTTTAACGAATAGCCAAGAAGTGGGGTGATAAAAAAGTGCGAAAGCATATAAAATAAGGAATTGGAATAATTGTGCTTTATACAAAAATCATAACCACCACAAAAAAAGGGTGGGCCTCATGGACTCTTGCTAATATGAAAGAAATGAATTTATCAGGTAAGTTCTTACATAAATTATGTTTTCTTTCATGTAATTAGCAAGAGTCCATGAGCTAGTGACGTATGGGATAATGATTACCCAAGATGTGGATCTTTCCACGCAACAGTCACTAGAGAGGGAGGGATAAAATAAAGACAGCCAATTCCTGCTGAAAATAATCCACACCCAAAATAAAGTTTAATGAAAAACATAAGCAGAAGATTCAAACTGAAACCGCTGCCTGAAGTACTTTTCTACCAAAAACTGCTTCAGAAGAAGAAAATACATCAAAATGGTAGAATTTAGTAAAAGTATGCAAAGAGGACCAAGTTGCTGCTTTGCAAATCTGATCAATCGAAGCTTCATTCCTAAACGCCCAGGAAGTAGAAACTGACCTAGTAGAATGAGCTGTAATCCTTTGAGGCGGAGTTTTACCCGACTCAACATAGGCAAGATGAATTAAAGATTTCAACCAAGATGCCAAAGAAATGGCAGAAGCTTTCTGGCCTTTTCTAGAACCGGAAAAGATAACAAATAAACTAGAAGTCTTTCGGAAAGACTTAGTAGCTTCAACATAATATTTCAAAGCTCTAACAACATCCAAAGAATGCAACGATTTCTCCTTAGAATTCTTAGGATTAGGACATAATGAAGGAACCACAATTTCTCTACTAATGTTGTTGGAATTCACAACTTTAGGTAAAAATTCAAAAGAAGTTCGCAACACTGCCTTATCCTGATGAAAAATCAGAAAAGGAGACTCACAAGAAAGAGCAGATAATTCAGAAACTCTTCTGGCAGAAGAGATTGCCAAAAGGAACAAAACTTTCCAAGAAAGTAATTTAATGTCCAATGAATGCATAGGTTCAAACGGAGGAGCTTGAAGAGCCCCTAGAACCAAATTCAAACTCCAAGGAGGAGAAATTGACTTAATGACAGGTTTTATACGAACCAAAGCTTGTACAAAACAATGAATATCAGGAAGATTAGCAATCTTTCTGTGAAAAAGAACAGAAAGAGCAGAGATTTGTCCTTTCAAGGAACTTGCGGACAAACCTTTATTTAAACCATCCTGAAGAAACTGTAAAATTCTTGGAATTCTAAAAGAATGTCAAGAAAAATGATGAGAAAGACACCAAGAAATATAAGTCTTCCAGACTCTATAATATATCTCTCTGGATACAGATTTACGAGCCTGTCACATAGTATTAATCACAGAGTCAGAGAAACCTCTTTGACTAAGAATCAAGCGTTCAATCTCCATACCTTTAAATTTAAGGATTTGAGATCCTGATGGAAAAAAGGACCTTGCGACAGAAGGTCTGGTCGTAGCGGAAGAGTCCACGGATGGCAAGAGGCCATCCGGACAAGATCCGCATACCAAAACCTGTGAGGCCATGCCGGAGCTACCAGCAGAACAAACGAGCATTCCTTCAGAATCTTGGAGATTACTCTTGGAAGAAGAACTAGAGGCGGAAAGATATAAGCAGGATGATACTTCCAAGGAAGTGATAATGCATCCACTGCTTCCGCCTGAGGATCCCGGGATCTGGACAGATACCTGGGAAGTTTCTTGTTTAGATGAGACGCCATCAGATCTATTTCTGGAAGCTCCCATATTTGAACAATCTGAAGAAATACCTCTGGGTGAAGAGACCATTCGCCCGGATGCAACGTTTGGCGACTGAGATAATCCGCTTCCCAATTGTCTATACCTGGGATATGAACCGCAGAGATTAGACAGGAGCTGGATTCCGCCCAAACCAGAATTCGAGATACTTCTTTCATAGCCAGAGGACTGTGAGTCCCTCCTTGATGATTGATGTATGCCACAGTTGTGACATTGTCTGTCTGAAAACAAATGAACGATTCTCTCTTCAGAAGAGGCCAAGACTGAAGAGCTCTGAAAATTGCACGGAGTTCCAAAATATTGATCGGTAATCTCACCTCCTGAGATTCCCAAACTCCTTGTGCCGTCAGAGATCCCCACACAGCTCCCCAACCTGTGAGACTTGCATCTGTTGAAATTACAGTCCAGGTCGGAAGCACAAAAGAAGCCCCCTGAATTAAACGATGGTGATCTGTCCACCACGTTAGAGAGTGTCGTACAATCGGTTTTAAAGATATTAATTGAGATATCTTTGTGTAATCCCTGCACCATTGATTCAGCATACAGAGCTGAAGAGGTCACATGTGAAAACGAGCAAAGGGGATCGCGTCCGATGCAGCAGTCATAAGACCTAGAATTTCCATGCATAAGGCTACCGAAGGGAATGATTGTGACTGAAGGTTTCGACAAGCTGAAATCAATTTTAGACGTTTCTTGTCTGTTAAAGACAGAGTCATGGACACTGAATCTATCTGGAAACCCAGAAAAGTTACCCTTGTCTGAGGAATCAATGAACTTTTTGGTAAATTGATCCTCCAACCATGATCTTGAAGAAACAACACAAGTCGATTCGTATGAGATTCTGCTAAATGTAAAGACTGAGCAAGTACCAAGATATCGTCCAAATAAGGAAATACCACAATACCCTGTTCTCTGATTACAGACAGAAGGGCACCGAGAACCTTTGTAAAAATTCTTGGAGCTGTAGCTAGGCCAAACGGCAGAGCCACAAACTGGTAATGCTTGTCCAGAAAAGAGAATCTCAGGAACTGATAATGATCTGGATGAATCGGAATATGCAGATAAGCATCCTGTAAATCTATTGTGGACATATAATGCCCTTGCTGAACAAAAGGCAAGATAGTCCTTACAGTTACCATTTTGAACGTTGGTATCCTTACATAACGATTCAATATTTTTAGATCCAGAACTGGTCTGAAGGAATTCTCCTTCTTTGGTACAATGAAGAGATTTGAATAAAACCCCATCCCCTGTTCCAGAACTGGAACTGGCATAATTACTCCAGCCAACTCTAGATCTGAAACACAATTCAGAAATGCTTGAGCTTTCACTGGATTTACTGGGACACGGGAAAGAAAAAATCTCTTTGCAGGAGGTCTCATCTTGAAACCAATTCTGTACCCTTCTGAAGCAATGTTCTGAATCCAAAGATTGTGAACAGAATTGATCCAAATTTCTTTGAAAAAACGTAACCTGCCCCCTACCAGCTGAGCTGGAATGAGGGCCGCACCTTCATGTGGACTTAGAAGCAGGCTTTGCCTTTCTAGAAGGCTTGGATTTATTCCAGACTGGAGATGGTTTCCAAACTGAAACTGCTCCTGAGGATGAAGGATCAGGCTTTTGTTCTTTGTTGAAACGAAAGGAACGAAAACGATTATTAGCCCTGTTTTTACCCTTAGATTTTTTATCCTGTGTTAAAAAAGTTCCTTTCCCACCAGTAACAGTTGAGATAATGGAATCCAACTGAGAACCAAATAATTTGTTACCCTGGAAAGAAATGGAAAGTAGAGTTGATTTAGAAGCCATATCAGCATTCCAAGTTTTAAGCCATAAAGCTCTTCTAGCTAAAATAGCTAGAGACATAAACCTGACATCAACTCTGATAATATCAAAAATGGCATCACAGATAAAATTATTAGCATGCTGAAGAAGAATAATAATATTATGAGAATCATGATCTGTTACTTGTTGCGCTAAAGTCTCCAACCAAAAAGTTGAAGCTGCAGCAACATCAGCCAAAGATATAGCAGGTCTAAGAAGATTACCTGAACACAGATAAGCTTTTCTTAGAAAGGATTAAATTTTCCTATCTAAAGGATCTTTAAACGAAGTACCATCTGACGTAGGAATAGTAGTACGTTTAGCAAGGGTAGAAATAGCCCCATCAACTTTAGGGATTTTGTCCCAAAATTCTAATCTGTCAGACGGCACAGGATATAATTGCTTAAAACGTTTAGAAGGAGTAAATGAATTACCCAATTTATCCCATTCTCTGGAAATTACTTCAGAAATAGCATTAGGAACAGGAAAAACTTCTGGAATAACCACAGGAGATTTAAACACCTTATCTAAACGTTTAGAATTAGTATCAAGAGGACCAGAATCCTCTATTTCTAAAGCAATTAGTACTTCTTTAAGTAAAGAACGAATAAATTCCATTTTAAATAAATATGAAGATTTATCAGCATCAATCTCTGAGACAGAATCCTCTGAACCAGAAGAGTCATCAGAATCAGAATGATGATGTTCATTTAAAAATTCATCTGTAGAGAGAGAAGTTTTAAAAGATTTTTTATGTTTACTAGAAGGAGAAATAACAGACATAGCCTTCTTGATGGATTCAGAAACAAAATCTCTTATGTTATCAGGAACATTCTGCACCTTAGATGTTGAGGGAACTGCAACAGGCAATGGTACATTACTAAAGGAAATATTATCTGCTTTAACAAGTTTGTCATGACAATTAATACAAACAACAGCCGGAGGAATAGCTACCAAAAGTTTACAGCAGATACACTTAGCTTTGGTAGTTCCAGCACTAGACAGCGATTTTCCTGAAGTATCTTCTGACTCAGATGCAACGTGAGACATCTTGCTATATGTAAGAGAAAAAACAACATATAAAGCAAAATTGATCAAATTCCTTAAATGACAGTTTCAGGAATGGGAAAAAATGCCAATAAACAAGCTTCTAGTAACCAGAAGCAAAGAAAAAATGAGACTGAAATAATGTGGAGACAAAAGCGACGCCCATATTTTTTGGCGCCAAATAATACGCCCACATTGTTTGGCGCCTAAATGATTTTTGGCGCCAAAAATGACGCCACATCCGGAACGCCGACATTTTTGGCGCAAAAGGACGTCAAAAAATGACGCAACTTCCGGCGACACGTATGACGCCGGAAACAGAAAAGATTTTTTGCGCCAAAAAAGTCCACACCAAGAATGACGCAATAAAATGAAGCATTTTCAGCCCCCGCGAGCCTAACAGCCCACAGGGAAAAAAAAGTCACATTTTTAAGGTAAGAAAAAATGATTGATTCAAACGCATAATCCCAAATATGAAACTGACTGTCTGAAAATAAGGAATGTTGAACATTCTGAGTCAAGGCAAATAAATGTTTGAATACATATATTTAGAACTTTATAAATAAAGTGCCCAACCATAGCTTAGAGTGTCACAGAAAATAAGATTTACTTACCCCAGGACACTCATCTACATGTTTGTAGAAAGCCAAACCAGTACTGAAACGAAAATCAGCAGAGGTAATGGTATATAAATAAGAGTATATCGTCGATCTGAAAAGGGAGGTAAGAGATGAATCTCTACGACCGATAACAGAGAACCTATGAAATAGACCCCGTAGAAGGAGATCACTGCATTCAAATAGGCAATACTCTCCTCACATCCCTCTGACATTCACTGCACGCTGAGAGGAAAACCGGGCTCCAACTTGCTGCGGAGCGCATATCAACGTAGAATCTAGCACAAACTTACTTCACCACCTCCATAGGAGGCAAAGTTTGTAAAACTGAATTGTGGGTGTGGTGAGGGGTGTATTTATAGGCATTTTGAGGTTTGGGAAACTTTGCCCCTCCTGGTAGGAATGTATATCCCATACGTCACTAGCTCATGGACTCTTGCTAATTACATGAAAGAAATGAGATTCACAAATTGTATGAGTGTAAACAAGGGTTGCATCCTGAGGAATTAATCTACCATAATCTGGCAACGGTCTTAGAAACGCACACACTCCCTCTCTAAAACACACTCTTACACATACATACATACATACACACTCACTGTCATACACACACACCTACACTAATGTACACACACACTCACAGACTCTCCCACACACTTTCATACTCACACAGTCACACTCACATACTCTCTTATACACACTCTGTCACACTTACACACAATAACTCACATACTTATTCACACACACAATCTCCCCCACAGTCACAAATCACTATAACATTATATAGTGAGAAAGAGGAGAGGAGTGAGAAATAGAGAGGGGAAAAGATATTTTTCCATTAAAGGTAGGTTCCATAGGTTACACAGCTCCTGATTATTGCGCTGCAATATAACTGACAAGTGATGTCACATGCAGGCTAGTGACCATATTCCTAATTGTCACATGGATTTGTATAGGGAGGAAACTGTTAAATTTGCTTTCATAATGCTACTGCCTGTCTCAGAATCTAGTCCCTCCCTCCCAGCTTGTGTGTTCTGAGGCTTGATGATTCCTATCCTGAAGTTAGCAGCACACAGAGGAGAAATGTACAGCTGGTATTGAACAGAAAGTATCTGTCCAGCTTCTCCATCAGAGTGACAGCCCCTCCCTCATCCTTCAGCAAATCACTCAGTCAGTTAGTACGGATTGCAGTTTTGCTAAGGAAACGTATTAAAAATTGGAGGGGAACCATAAGCATATGATTGGTGATTCCAAAATCGATTGCAAACTTCAATGTAATTTGATTGCGAAGAGCCATTGTTTTTGACTGCTGCCTTACCAGCATGTCGCCCCCACTTCTTTATGACTTCAGTAAGACGCTGCAGCTCTCCACCTTCAAGGCGGTACTGCAAGACAGTTTCACCACTTCTACACACTGACACGCTCCAAGGCTTTGATAGTGAGTGAATGTACATTCACTCACTTTTTTACTTGCCCCTGCTTAATCGCCAATGGCGAGTGGAATTTTTGAGCCCTGATAAAGCTATGTGTAAGTACAATAGGGCATCAGCGTGAACGCCTGACGCAAATTTCACCAATGCTAATCTAAGATTGCTTGGTTCTGAGATAATGTCCTGCTTACTGTTTGAATAGTTACCTTTTCTGTAAATAGGATGCAGGCATGTCTAGATGTTAACATTTTAAAATGTCTTTTTTATTTTCTAGTTATATTAAAAGTTAAGTTTTATAACATTAGACTTCCCTTCTTCTAACCAGTTATAGATTGCATGCAATACACTCCTATGCTATTTAGGCCTTAGTGTGCCAAATGAATGCACCTTTTTTCCATTAATGTTGCTAGCTGAACACATCAGGAGGGCCTATGACAACAGTCATATACATGTAGCCACCAATTAGCAGCTAGGTCCCAGAAGTGCACTGCTACTTCTGAGCCTACCTAGGTATGATTTTAAATAAAGGATACAAAGAGAAGCAAGTAAATTAGATAACAGAAGTAAACTGAAACGTTATTTAAAATTGTATGCTCTATCTGAATCATGAAATAACATTTTCAGTTTACATGTCTGTTTAAAAAATAGACTTTAGTAAAGACACTATTAAAAATAAGTACATGGAGACATTGCAAAAAAAATATCTTATACATCACTGACATCACCATATAAATCCATATCAAGCAATCAGATTAGATTTATGACGTAATATACATTAACATATTCAATGTCACCAACACATTCAATACTACAATACAAACCTAAAGCAACACCAACATTAAATGTCTAAAATGTCTAAAATCTAATTAAAGATTTATATTTAAATAAAAAAAAATATATATAAAATATATATATATATATATATATATATATATACATAATGAGTAGAATTATAAACTTCCTGTATAGAACTTTTGTTTTCTTAGAATACCAGCGTCAACTAGGCTTCTGGTGAATGCAATGGACAGTGAATGAACTTAGGGGATTCAATGCTACCACATGGGTTTCTAAATAAATAATTAAAAAAAATGACACATACCTCCTTACTGACAGCTCGATATTTGTCAAAGTTTGATGAAACAATTGTTAGGTTTGGACACAGTCTCTTGGCAATAAAACCAGGCATGGCGGCACGCACACCATATCTTCTGGCAAGGTAATTTGATGTAGACTTCCAGAAAAAAAAAATGTGAAAAGTTTTAATATTGTCCTTTTGATATGCATATGTGAATTAAAGTACTCAATTGCATTCAACTTTGAAACAAGCAAAATTATATCTGGTTTTCAACCAGCTATCAATTATTAAAACTATAGGAAACCATTTATTTGATTTTTAATATTAAAAGAAAAAAACAGAATTTATGTTTAGCTGATAAATTTCTTTCTCCTACGGTGTATCCGGTCCACGGCTTCATCCTTACTTGTGGGATATTCTCAATCCCTACAGGAAGTGGCAAAGAGAGCACACAGCAGAGCTGTCCATATAGCTCCCCTCAGGCTCCGCCCCCCCCCCCCCCCAGTCATTCGACCGACGGTTAGGAGAAAAAGGAGAACCATAGGGTGCAGTGGTGACTGTAGTTTACAAAAAAAATAAATTTAAACCTGACCAAAATGCCAGGGCGGGCCGTGGACCGGATACACCGTAGGAGAAAGAAATTTATCAGGTAAACATAAATTCTGTTTTCTCCTACATTGGTGTATCCGGTCCACGGCTTCATCCTTACTTGTGGGAACCAATACCAAAGTTTTAGGACACGGATGAAGGGAGGGAACAAGTCAGGTAACCTAAACGGAAGGCACCACTGCTTGCAAAACCTTTCTCCCAAAAATAGCCTCCGAAGAAGCAAAAGTATCGAATTTGTAAAATTTGGCAAACGTATGCAGTGAAGACCAAGTCGCTGCCTTACAAATCTGTTCAACAGAAGCCTCATTCTTGAAAGCCCATGTGGAAGCCACAGCTCTAGTAGAGTGAGCTGTAATTCGTTCAGGAGGCTGCCTTCCAGCAGTCTCATAAGCCAACCGGATGATGCTTTTCAGCCACATCAAGATTGTGTAACAGACGTTTCTTGTTAGAAACTGGATTAGGACACAGAGAAGGAACAACTATTTCCTGGTTGATATTCTTATTGGAAACCACTTTTGGAAGAAAACCAGGTTTGGTATGTAAAACGACCTTATCTGTATGAAACACCAGATAGGGTGAATTACACTGCAAAGCAGACAATTCAGAAACTCTTCTAGCAGAAGAAATAGCTATTAAAAACAAAACTTTCCAAGATAGTAACTTAATATCTATGAAATGTAGAGGTTCAAACGGAACCCCTTGAAGAACTGAAAAAACTAAATTTAGACTCCATGGAGGAGCCACAGGTCTGTAGACAGGCTTGATTCTGACTAAAGCCTGTACAAACGCCTGAATATCTGGCATGGCTGCCAGACGCTTGTGTAACAAAACAGACAGAGCAAAAACCTCCGGGTGGAGTTCCCACTCCCCCGGATGGAAAGTCTGACGACTCAGATAATCTGCTTCCCAGTTGTCCACTCCTGGGATGTGAATTGCTGATAGATGGCAGGAGTGATCCTCTGCCCATTTGATGATCTTGGATACCTCCCTCATCGCCAGGGAACTCTTTGTTCCCCCCATTATGATTGATGTATGCTACAGTCGACATGTTGTCCGACTGAAATCTGATGAATTTGGCCTCCACTAGTTAAGGCCATGCCTGGAGCGCATTGAATATCGCTCTCAATTCCAAAATATTTATCGGGAGAAGAGATTCTTCCCGAGACCATAGACCCTGAGCCTTCAGGGATTTCCAGACCGCGCCCCAGCCTAAGAGGCTGGCGTCGGTCGTGACAATGATCCACTCATTCCCTGAGACAGGTGATCCTGAGACAACCACCAGAGGAGTGAGTCTCTGGTTTGCTGGTCTATCTGAATCTGGGGAGACAAATCTGCATAATCCCCATTCCATTGTTTGAGCATGCACAGTTGCAATGGTCTTAAATGAATTTGAGCAAAAGGAACCACGTCCATTGCCGCAACCATTAGACCTATTACCTCCATGCACTGAGCTAAGGAGGGTTGAGGAATGGAATGAAGAACTCGACAAGTGTTCAAAAGTTTTAATTTCCTGACCTCTGTCAGAAAGATTTTCATTTCTATTATTGTTCCCAGGAAGGGAACCCTTGTGAACGGGGACAGAGAACTTTTTTCTATGTTCACCTTCCACCCGTGAGACCTTAGAAAGGCTAGAACAATGTCCGTATGAGCCCTTGCTTTGTGAAAGGACGACGCCTGTATTAAAATGTCTTCTAGGTAAGGTGCTACTGCAATGCCCCTTGGCCTTAGCACCGCTAGAAGGGACCCTAGCACCTTTGTGAAAATTCTGGGAGCAGTGGCCAATCCGAAGGGAAGAGCCACGAACTGGTAATGCTTGTCCAGAAAGGCGAACCTCAGAAACTGATGGTGATCTATGTGGATAGGAATATGCAGGTACGCATCCTTTAAGTCCACAGTAGTCATATATTGACCCTCCTGGATCATTGGTAAAATTGTCCGAATGGTTTCCATTTTGAATGATGGAACTCTGAGGAATTTGTTTAGGATCTTTAAATCCAGAATTGGCGTGAAAGTTCCTTCCTTTTTGGGAACTACAAACAGGTTTGAGTAAAATCCCAGTCCTTGTTCTGCTGTTGGAACTGGGTTTATCACTCCCATTTTTAAAAGGTCTTCTACGCAATGTAAGAATGCCTGTCTCTTTATCTGGTCTAAAGATAAGCGAGACATGTGGAACCTTCTCCTTGGAGGAAGGTCCTTGAATTCTAGAAGATACCCCTGAGAGACAATTTCTAGTGCCCAGGGGTCCGGAACATCTCTTGCCCAGGCCTGAGCAAAGAGAGAAAGTCTGCCCCTACTAGATCCGGTCCCGGATCGGGGGCTACCCCTTCATGCTGTCTTGGTAGCAGCAGCAGGCTTTTTGGCCTGTTTACCCTTGTTCCAGCCTTGCAATGGTTTCCATGCTGGTCACCCTCTTGCCTAGTGGCTGTAGAGGCAGAAGCCGGTCCGTTCCTGAAATTGCGAAAGGAACGAAAATTAGACTTATTTTTAGCATTGAAAGGTCTATCCTGTGGAAGGGCATGGCCCTTTCCCCCAGTGATATCTGAAATAATTTCTTTCAACTTTGGCCCGAATAGGGTCTTACCCTTGAAAGGAATATTAAGTAATTTTGTTTTGGACGACACATCCGCCGACCACGATTTTATCCAAAGCGCCCTACACGCCACTATTGCGAAACCAGAATTTTTTGCTGATAATTTAGCTAACTGAAAAGCGGCATCTGTAATGAAAGAATTAGCCAACTTCAGGGCGTGAATTCTATCCATGACTTCATCATAAGAAGTCTCCTTCTGGAGCGAGTTTTCTAATTCCTCAAACCAAAAAGCAGATGCAGTGGTTACAGGAATAATGCAAGAAATTGGTTGAAGAAGAAAACCTTGCTGAACAAAAATTTTCTTAAGTAAACCTAATTTTTTATCCATAGGATCTTTGAAAGCGCAACTGTCTTCTATTGGTATAGTTGTGCGCTTAGCTAGCGTTGAAACGGCCCCCTCTACCTTAGGGACCGTCTGCCACGCGTCCCTTCTGGGGTCAACAATGGGGAACATTTTCTTAAATATAGGAGGGGGAACAAAAGGTACACCTGGCTTCTCCCACTCCTTATTCACTATATCCGCCACCCTCTTAGGTATCGGAAACGCATCAGTGTGTACTGGGACCTCTAAGAATTTATCCATTTTACACAATTTTTCTGGGACCACCAAAGGGTCACAATCGTCAAGAGTAGCTAGGACCTCCTTAAGTAGAGCGCGGAGGTGTTCAAGCTTAAAATTTAAATGCTATGGTATCAGGCTCTGCCTGCTGAGAAACCTTTCCTGTGTCAGAAATTTCTCCCTCAGACAGGCCCTCACCGCCAAGTCAGATTGATGTGAGGGCACTACAGATAAATTATCCTCTGCGTCTGCTTGCTCATTTTCTGTATTTAAAACTGAGCAATCACGCTTCCTAGGAAAAGCTGGCAGTTTGGATAAAAATGCTGCGAGAGAATTATCCATTACTGCTGCTAACTGTTGCATAGTAATAGCAATTGGCGCGCTAGATGTACTGGGCATCGCTTGCGCGGGCATAGATGGTGTTGACACAGAAGGAGAGGATAGTGAGCTATCCTCACTACCTTCAGCTAAAGAATCATCTTGGGCTATATCTTTAAGTGTGATTGTACGGTCCTTAAGCTGTTTGGACGCTATGGCACACTTCACACATAAATTTAATGGGGGAACCACCTTGGCCTTTGAACATACAGAACATAGGTTATCTGAAGGGTCAGACCTGTTTGACAGACTTAAACAGATCTGTCTTTAAATAATAAAAGTGCACACTTTATTACTAAAACATCAAAAAAACATCAAATAAACATCCGATTTTAATGAAATTTTCACCACAGTGTCTTAATGCTTTGAAATGATTGCACACACATTTTCAGACCAGTTAACCCCTTAATGCCCAAACCGGAGCTAATAACAGCAATTAACCTGTTAAAAACACTACAGTACTATGCCACAGCTTTCCACTGTGGCCTTTACCTTCCTTAGGGATTATTTTAGTAGGAAATAAGCCTCTCTGGAGTCTTTCCTGATGCCTCTGGACTCCCCACGTGAAGCTGCATGAACTGCCTAAGCAAAACAACTGTGCAATTGAGGCCTGAAAATGAGGCCTCCTCCCTCTTCATTCCAGAGTGGAGGGGCATTTCTGACTAGAATAGGTGTCCAAATAAAAGCCAGGTGCAAATTAAACCCCAAAAGTGTTTTAAAGTCTGAAAAAACACCTTAATTATAGTGAAAAACATGCTAAAAAGCAAACGATTTAGCCCACAATAGTGTCAACCAGCATAGAGCCCTTAATATAAGCCATAATTTTATACAGAGTCTAAGAAAAATGGCTTACCTATCCCAGAGGGGATTGCTGACAGTCTTCTAGCATTACTAGGTCTTGTTAGAAAAATGACTCGTCATACCTGAAGCAGATAAGCCTGCAAACTGTTCCCCCCAACTGAAGTTCTCTGGTTTCAACAGTCCTGCGTGGGAACAGCAATGGATTTTAGTTACTGGTGCTAAAATCATATTCCTCTCGGCAGAAATCTTCATCACTTTCTGCTGCAGAGTAAATAGTACAAGCCGGCACTATTTTAAAATAACAAACTCTTGATAGAAGAATAAAAAACTACAACTAAACACCACATACTCTTGAACACTCCCGTGGAGATGCTACTAGTTAGAGCGGCAAAGAGAATGACAGGGGGGCGGAGCCTGAGGGGAGCTATATGGACAGCTCTGCTGTGTGCTCTCTTTGCCACTTCCTGTAGGGATTGAGAATATCCCACAAGTAAGGATGAAGCCGTGGACCGGATACACCAATGTAGGAGAAAAGAAACCAACTACTCTCTAAACATTTCTTCAGATTCTCCTTCACAAGACCATATAAATATCCACAGTTTCAAAACAACCTGAAGAAAACAGGAGCAGCAATGTACTACTAGGATCTAGCTGGTAATTGGTGGTTACACATATGCCTCTTGCCATTGGCTCATCATCAGCTAGGTCCCAATACTGCATTGTTGTTCTTATATATATTTAATCTGACTATTTTTTCAGCATTGGCATACTTTTGTCCTCCTATAAACAACTTACACAGTATTTAAAAGAAGCCTTACCCTGGACCTGTTTCAGTTTACAAATATTATTTTAGCCTGTTCTTCAAACTGATGGTATGGCTTTTTCTTTCATAAAGGTGGTGAGAGTCCAAAAACCATTACTACTGGAAATTCCACTTCAGGCCACTAGGAGGAGGTAAAGATTTTCAAATGCCAATATATTCCTTAAAAACCCGTCCCCCTCGCTGGTAATCTAGTTTTATCTTTGCCTCCTCAGGAGGGAGGTGAAGAATGGAGGTGCTTCAGGTGTTCTTCTGTGAGAGGGTTTCTCAGACCAATTTGAGGCCCATTTTATCCTCAAAGTGCTAATGTTTAGACAGAGGGAAGTTTATGGAGTATTAGGTAGTTGCAAAATTACACCCACCACCAACAGGTGTCGCAGGGAATGGTCCCTAGCCTCTTCCTGATCATCGTTATACACCTCATGCTCAGATCCTCGGCTGTCAAGCGTACAGCACTGTTTACTGAAAGCATTTTTTTTTCTTGCAGATGGTTAGTCCGGTAGTGTGGGTGCTTATAAGGCAAGTGTGTACTTTATGTGGGCACAGGATATTAGTAGGTAAAGTAATCTACATCATAGACAGGAAATGTTCAAAATGGAATTTGTGATGCAGGAACCTAAATTATTTATTATTATTTTACTTTTTAGTTTTTTAGCGTGCCTTTGTCAGATTTGCTTGTATTTGCGTGTCAATCTTTAACTTCTGCTCTACCGAGCTGTGTCAGATTAATGCACATCGCTCGATTCCCGGCACGTTATTTAGTGGATTCATTGTGCTCCTCTGTTTGCATTGGCCTCATCTGTTGGAGGGGGTAAGATTTTTAATACTGTCTAGGGATGCTTATGTTTGAACACTTCCCTACTAATATTAAGCATTTTTTTTTTTTAAGTGGTTTAGCCTCCTCCTAAACATTTTAGTGCTTATTCTACTAGATCAGTTGCTTTTTCCAGAGCTTTTTAGAATGAGGCTTCTGTTGATCAAATTTTGAAGGCCTAGCAGGAAGCTTATCTGCTTTACAAGCTGATGGCTGCATGTTTAAGCACAGTTATGGTTGCAGATTCTTCCTTTTTGATGTTTTTGCTTTTTCTAAAGTGGCTTTTAGTAGGAAACTCCTTCAAGCAGTTAAAAAAAAAACAGAATTTATGCTTACCTGATAAATTACTTTCTCCAACGGTGTGTCCGGTCCACGGCGTCATCCATTACTTGTGGGATATTCTCCTCCCCTACAGGGAAAGGCAAGGAGAGCACACAGCAAGAGCTGTCCATATAGCTCCCCCTCTGGCTCCGCCCCCAGTCATTCGACCGACGGTTAGGAGAAAAAAGGAGAAACTATAGGGTGCCGTGGTGACTGTAGTGTATAAAGAAAAAGAAACATTTTTTCAAACCTGATTAAAAAACCAGGGCGGGCCGTGGACCGGACACACCGTTGGAGAAAGTAATTTATCAGGTAAGCATAAATTCTGTTTTCTCCAACATTGATGTGTCCGGTCCACGGCGTCATCCATTACTTGTGGGAACCAATACCAAAGCTTTAGGACACGGATGAAGGGAGGGAGCAAATCAGGTTACCTAAACAGAAGGCACCACGGCTTGCAAAACCTTTCTCCCAAAAACAGCCTCCGAAGAAGCAAAAATAACAAATTTGTAAAATTTGGCAAAAGTGTGCAGAGAAGACCAAGTCGCTGCCTTACATATCTGATTAACAGAAGCCTCGTTCTTGAAGGCCCATGTGGAAGCCACAGCCCTAGTGGAGTGAGCTGTGATTCGATCAGGAGGCTGCCGTCCGGCAGTCTCATAAGCCAATCGGATAATGCTTTTCAGCCAGAAAGGAGAGGTAGCAGTAGCTCTTTGTCCTCTCCTCTTACCAGAGTAAACGACAAACAAGGATGAGGTTTGTCTAAAATTCTTTGTTTCTTCTAAATAGAACTTTAAAGCACGGACTACATCTAAATTGTGTAACAAACGTTCCATCTTTGAAACTGGATTCGGGCACAGAGAAGGAACAACTATTTCCTGGTTAAAATTCTTGTTGGAAACAACCTTTGGAAAAAAACCAGGCTTGGTACGCAAAATAACCTTATCTGAATGGAACACCAGATAGGGTGGATCACACTGCAAAGCAGATAATTCAGAAACTCTTCTAGCAGAAGAAATAGCAACCAAAAACGGAACTTTCCAAGATAGCAACTTGATATCTATGGAATGTAAGGGTTCAAACGGAACCCCCTGAAGAACTGAAAGAACTAAATTTAGACTCCAAGAAGGAGTCAAGGGTCTGTAAACAGGTTTGATTCTGACCAAAGCCTGTACAAAAGCATGTACCTCTGGCACAGCTGCCAGTCGTTTGTATAACAAGACAGATAAAGCAGAAATCTGTCCTTTTAGAGAACTCGCTGACAATCCCTTATCCAAACCTTCTTTGGAGAAAGGAGAGGATCTTAGGAATTTTAATCTTACTCCAGGAGAATCCCTTGGATTCACACCAACAGATATATCTTTTCCATATTTTATGGTAAATCTTTCTAGTCACAGGTTTTCTGGCTTGGACCAGAGTATCTATCACTGAATCTGAAAACCCACGCTTGGATAAAATCCAACGTTCAATTTCCAAGCAGTCAGCTACAGAGAAATTAGATTTGGATGTTCGAATGGACCTTGTACTAGAAGATCCTGTCTCAAAGGTAGCTTCCATGGTGGAGCCGATGACATATTCACCAGGTCTGCATACCAAGTCCTGCGCGGCCACGCAGGAGCTATCAGAATCACCAAGGCCTTCTCCTGTTTGATCCTGGCTACAAGCCTGGGAAGGAGAGGGAACGGTGGAAACGCATAAGCTAGGTTGAACGACCAAGGCGCCACTAATGCATCCACTAGAGCGGCCTTGGGATCCCTGGATCTGGACCCGTAGCAAGGAACCTTGAAGTTCTGACGAGACGCCATCAGATCCATGTCTGGAATGCCCCATAATTGAGTCAACTGGGCAAACACCTCCGGGTGGAGTTCCCACTCCCCCGGATAGAAAATCTGACGACTCAGATAATCCGCCTCCCAGTTGTCTATTCCTGGGATGTGGATTGCAGATAGGTGGCAGGAGTGATCCTCCGCCCATTTGATGATTTTGGATACCTCTCTCATCGCCAAGGAACTCCTTGTTCCTTCCTGATGGTTGATGTAAGCTACAGTCGTCATGTTGTCTGACTGGAATCTTATGTATCCGGCCTTCGCTAGATGAGGCCAAGCCCGGAGAGTATTGAATATCGCTCTCAGTTCCAGGATGTTGATCGGGAGAAGAGACTCTTCCCGAGACCATAAACCCTGAGTTTTCAGGGAATCCCAGACCGCGCCCCAGCCTGATAGACTGGCGTTGGTCGTGACAATGACCCACTTTGGTCTGCAGAAACTCATTTCCTGAGACAGGTGATCCTGTCTACTGGAGCATGCACAGTTCTAATGGTCTTAGATGAATTTGAGCAAAAGGAACTATGTCCATTGCTGCAATCATCAACCCTACTACTTCCATGCACTGAGCTATGGAAGGCTGCAGAATAGAGAGAAGAACTTGACAAGCGTTTAGAAGCTTTGACTTTCTGACTTCTGTCAGGAAGATCTTCATTTCAAAAGAATCTATTATTGTTCCCAAAAAGGGAACTCTTGTCGACGGAGACAGGGAACTCTTTTCTACGTTCACCTTCCACCCGTGAGATCTGAGAAAGGCTAGAACAATGTCTGTATTAGCCTTTGCCGTGGAAAGAGACGACGCTTGAATTAGAATGTCGTCCAGATAAGGTGCCACTGCAATGCCCCTTGGTCTTAGAACCGCTAGAAGGGACCCGAGCACCTTTGTGAAAATTTCATATATTGACCCTCCTGGATTGTAGGTAAAATTGTTCGAATGGTTTCCATTTTGAACGATGGAACTCTGAGAAATTTGTTTAGAATTTTTAAATCCAGAATTGGTCTGAAAATTCCCTCTTTTTTGGGAACTACAAACAGATTTGAGTAAAAACCCCTGACCTTGTTCCACAGTTGGAACTGGGTGTATCACTCCCATCTTTAACAGGTCTTCTACACAATGTAAGAATGTCTGTCTACTTATTTGGTTTGAAGATAAGTGACAAATGTGGAACCTTCCCCTTGGGGGTAGTTCCTTGAATTCTAGAAGATAACCCTGAGAGACTATTTCTAGTGTCCAGGGATCCTGAACATCTCTTGCCCAAGCCTGAGCAAAGAGAGAGAGTCTGCCCCCTACTAGATCCGGTTCCAGATCGGGGGCTACCCCTTCATGCTGTCTTGGTAGCAGCAGCAGCAGGCTTCTTGGCCTGTTTACCCTTATTCCAGCCTTGCATTGGTTTCCAAGCTGGTTTAGTCTGGGAAGCGTTACCCTTTTGTCTAGAGGCTGCCGAGTTAGAAGCCGGTCCGTTCCTGAAATTGCGAAAGGAACGAAAATTGGACTTATTCTTAGCCTTGAAAGGCCTATCCTGTGGGAGGGCATGGCCCTTTCCCCCAGTGATGTCTGAAATAAATTCTTTCAATTCTGGCCCAAAAAGGGTCTTACCTTTGAAAGGGATATTAAGCAATTTTGTCTTGGAAGATACATCCGCCGACCAAGACTTTAGCCAGAGCGCTCTGCGCGCCACAATTGCAAACCCTGAATTTTTCGCCGCTAATCTCGCTAACTGCAAAGCGGCGTCTAAAATAAAGGAATTAGCTAACTTAAGTGCGTGAATTCTGTCCATGACTTCCTCATACGGAGTCTCCCTACTGAGCGACTTTTCCAGTTCCTCGAACCAGAACCACGCCGCTGTAGTGACAGGAATAATGCACGAAATAGGTTGAAGGAGGTAACCTTGCTGTACAAAAATCTTTTTAAGCAAACCCTCCAATTTTTTATCCATAGGATCTTTGAAAGCACAATTGTCCTCAATGGGAATGGTCGTGCGTTTGGCTAGTGTAGAAACCGCCCCCTCGACCTTAGGGACTGTTTGCCATATGTCCTTCCTGGGGTCGACCATAGGGAACAATTTCTTAAATATAGGAGGAGGGACAAAAGGTATGCCTGGCTTCTCCCACTCCTTATTCACTATGTCCGCCACCCGTTTAGGTATCGGAAAGGCATCAGGGTGCACCGGGACCTCTAGGAGCTTGTCCATCTTGCACAAGTTTTCTGGGATGACCAGATTGTCACAATCATCCAGAGTAGATAGCACCTCCTTAAGTAATGCGCGGAGATGCTTTGATTTAAATTTAAATGTCACAACATCAGGTTCTGCCTGCTGAGAAATTCTTCCTGAATCAGAAATTTCTCCATCTGACAAACCCTCCCTCACTGCCACTTCAGACTGGTGTGAGGGTATGACAGAAAAATTATCATCAGCGCCCTCCTGCTCTACAGTGTTTAAAACAGAGCAATCGCGCTTTCTCTGAAATGCTGGCATTTTGGATAAAATATTAGCTATGGAGTTATCCATTACTGCCGACAATTGTTGCATAGTAACAAGCATTGGCGCGCTAGAAGTACTAGGGGTCGCCTGCGCGGGCATAACTGGTATAGACACAGAAGGAGAAGATGTAGAACTATCTCTACTTCCTTCATCTGAGGAATCATCCTGGGCAACCTTACTATTTGTGACAATACTGTCCTTACTGTGTTTGGACGCTATGGCACAATTATCACATATATTTGAAGGGGGAACCACATTGGCTTCCATACATACAGAATATGATCTATTTGAAGGTACAGACATGTTAAACAGGCTTAAACTGGTTAATAAAGTACAAAAACCGTTTTAAAACAAAACCGTTACTGTCTCTTTAAATGTTAAACAGGGCACACTTTATTACTGAATATGTGAAAAACTATGAAGGAATTATCCAATCTTTACCAAATTTCCACAACAGTGTCTTAATGCATTCAAAGTATTGCACCCCAATTTTCAAGCTGTTAACCCTTAAAATGTGGAAACCGGAGCCGTTTGCAATTTTAACCCCACTACAGTCCCAGCCACAGCCTTTGTTGTGACTTCAACTATCCCAGGGGGGTATTTCAAGCCTTCTAGGAATGTTTTCAGTGGACACCAGACCCTCTCACATGCATCTGCATGCACTGTACTTAAAAGAAACTGCGCAATAATGGCGCGAAAATGAGGCTCTGCCTAATACAGTGAAAGGCCCTTCCTGACTGGGAAGGTGTCTTAACTAGTGCCTGGCGATAAAAAAACGTTCCCCAAATAATAAAAGTGTGAAATCCACTTCAAACTTTAAATAAAAACTTAAATAAACAATCGATTTAGCCCTTAAGAGTGTCCACCAGTTAATAGCCCATAATAAGCCCTTTATTCTATCTGAGTCTAAGAAAATGGCTTACCGATCTCCATGAGGGAAAATGACAGCCTTCCAGCATTACACAGTCTTGTCAGAAAAATGGCTAGTCATACCTTGAGCAGAAAAGTCTGCAAACTGTTCCCCCCAACTGAAGTTCTCTAGGCTCAACAGTCCTGCGTGGGAACAGCAATTGATTTTAGTTACTGCTGCTAAAATCATACTCCTCTTTAAAACAGAACTCTTCATCTCTTTCTGTTTCAGAGTAAATAGTACATACCAGTACTATTTTAAAATAACAAACTCTTGATAGAAGAAATAAAAAACTACAACTAACACCACAAACTCCTCACCATCCCCGTGGAGATGCTTCTTGTTCAGAGCGGCAAGGAGAATGACTGGGGGGCGGAGCCAGAGGGGGAGCTATATGGACAGCTCTTGCTGTGTGCTCTCCTTGCCTTTCCCTGTAGGGGAGGAGAATATCCCACAAGTAATGGATGACGCCGTGGACCGGACACACCAATGTTGGAGAAAGTGGGTTTTGATTGGAAGTCTATATATATTGTGACCAAAAGACACAAAAAGGCTTTTTAAGCCAAAATTCATAACAACCTACAGTGAAGAATATGGTACAATTTGTAACATTATTCGTAAAGCGCTTCCAATCCTGGAAACTGATGAAGCCCTTCACCCTGTATTGAAAGAGGGGATTCATTTTGTCTCACGTAAAGCTAAGACTCTTGGCAACATTTTGTCACCCTCAATGTTGCCAGGGATCAAAAGCACTAATTGGTTGTCCATAAAACCTGTTTTTTTTAAGTGTGGCAGTAGGAGATGTAAATCGTGCTCCCATGCCACACTTGGAACTGATTTTGTATCTTCTTTTAATAATAAAGAATTTAAGATACAGGAACACATAACATGCAATTCATGTTATGTCATATACCTTTTGACCTGCAGGGGGTGCTACAAGCAATATGTAGGCCAAACGACAAGGGCCTTAAAGGACAGGGTCTTAGAACATTTACGTTCAATTAAGGACCCTGAATCAACTACGCCAATCTCTCTGCATTTTAAAAAGGAACACAACTCTGATAGTTCTCTGCTGACATTTCAGGGTATCCAGCTGATTTCCAGACATCCAAGAGGTGGAAATAGAGCCATGAGTCTTAGTAAAAGAGAAATATTCTGGATATTTCAGCTGGATACCAGAATGCCAGCAGGTTTAAATTCTGAATGGGATGTCAAATTGTTTGTTGACACTCATTAGAAGTTAATCAGTCATTAAAAATTGATTTAATCAAATATTTATTTTTGTTGGGTATGTTTAATACCCAGCACTAATTTTGCAATACTTTGAAATATTATTTTTGAGCAATTCATCTTTTAATAAAAAATAGGAGTATAGTGTATATATAATATCTTGAGTTCTTGGATAAGTAGGAGTTAATTTTTTATTTCTTTTGTGTTCACATTCTCACTACATATCCCCTATATGCACGCCCATAATGGTGTTAAATAGATTTAATTGGTAGAATAAGGAAGGGTGTGTTTTTCTAACTCCTTTAAATTAACAGGCATTATGGGAAATCAGGCATGGTCACTGATGAAGTTGATATTACCTATATGAAACGCGTTTGACTGACCCACAAGCTGTTGCCTGTCTGTTACCTGCACTTATGCCATATCTTTGATTGAAATATACGAGCACAAACAAAGAAAGCCTGAGTCTTGTCCTTTTTTCAACGTTTGCTGAAATACAGCTGCCGGGTGCTTGGGACGTTGCTTTTCTAACAAATGTCTATATGGAAAAAATTGGTGCAGACCCTTAATATAAATGGCATGGGGCAGAAGAGAGAGAGAAGACAAGAACGAAATCTTGTCTATTTAAAGACAGGGAATTCAGCACTCTTTTATAAACAATTAAAGAAAAGCTCAAGAGATTGTATACTTCAAAAATGATTATTTAATTGTGGATTGGTGACATCTCACCTCGTGGGGACACCATCACTCATATAAAATGTTCAACTCCAAAATTCATGTACAGTATATAGACACACAAAAAAATAAAAACAGTTCATAGCATACTAATTATATACAGATTGCAAAATAAACCTGACCGGTCAGGGATGCACACTGGCGCAAATGTATCAAAGCCACGAAAATATATTGGATAGTGGCAGGATCTTTATTAACCTACTACACCCTGCTGCACACAGAACCCCCAGTATAAGAGTACATAGAGGTGTAGCCTGGGCAGGAATTAAAATGGGATCTAAGAGGTTAATTAAAGATCAGTCGAATAATATCAACACTTTAGCGGAGCAGTCTTGCAAAGTACATTGGCAGTCACAGCAATATAGCAATATATATTGAGGGTGGAATGTTGCCTAAACCAACTACACCCTGCTGCACACAGCACCCCAAAGGGAGAGGCAAACGCTGGGCAGGATATGAGTGGGATCTAAGTAGTCTAGTAATCAATCCGCCTGAATATGTACATAGAGAAGGTAAGAGCATGCAGGATAGGAGTATATAACACTTGGTAAGCACATTAGCAACAATAGTGCAAGCTTGTCATGTTAGATCCTTGCAAAGCGCTATGCAGCAGCAAAGCTCAGTTCAAAGCGATGTATGTAGCAATATTTAGACAGTATGTATGTATTGGGTACTTGTAAAGCGCGGCTAATCACCCGTAAGGGTCTCAAGGAGCTGCTCTTTTTATCGACCTCAGAAGGATGAAATGCTGAGTGGACCTCGCCGGGGATCGAACCTGCAACCCTTGGGCTGCTACAGAGCTCAGCCACAGTGCCTTAGCTTCCTGAGCTATCTGCAAAGCTCAGTTCAAAGCGATGTATGTAGCAATATTTAGACAGTGTGCAGATTTTAAAGATAACAATTCCAATTCATACACCGATAACCTCGACAGGGGAAGTCGTGCATAGGGTTATTCTTTTCTTATAATACACTCCTGTATGGCTATCCTTCCTCAATTTATCAACTGCAGAGTTCTTGCAACAGGTTTCCCTGCTGATAGTTGTTATAGAGTTCATACAACCTTATTTCCATTAGGCAGAAGTTGAAAGCCGTGTGTACCCATCATAGGTGTGCTTCTCTCCGTGTGATCCGTGCTCTTAAGGCAAACTGCTCCGAGATGTGCCACAGTTTTCAAATCGGAATCCTGAGATCCTAAGCGTGCATCCCCAACACCGGTCAGCTAGCCAATGTATGTATTTTCTACAGTTTATTGTTTAATTAACTGTACTAGATGCCGGCATCCTACTAGTGTAATGTAAATATTACTCTCATTTGCATATATAAAATATTTTTTTTCTTATCCATCGATATCAACCTATATTGTTAAACCCACAACACGGCTGCTACATATATCTTCTCACCCAGTTAGTATATTTCTTAGATACATTTGTCACTTAGTTGGCAACATTTGTTGCTTTTTAGCACTGATTACTGATTACTGAAATATTGTTCTTCTCAGATGAGTTGCACATACACATATATATAATTTTCAGTATTCTCTATGCTTTGTTAGCGCTATCCCTCGCCAATTTGTTTGTTTTTTCCTTTCGGTAGGTAGTTAGGAGATATACTTACCATTTGGGGTAGCTTATTAGAGAAGAGAGTGTTAGTATCTTCTACACCTTTTTGTATTTCCCATCTTAATTATAGAAAACAAGCCATATCCAGCTTGTCATTAAGGCCATTGGGGAACTGGGTCTCTAGAATAGAAATCCATCTGCATTCCTTTTTTAGGAGGACTTTATCATTATCTCCTCCTCTGCCATTTGTGATGCCCCTGTCTATGCCAACACATTTTAGAAAGTCAGGATCACACTCATGAAAAGCCTCAAAATGTCTCGCAACATTACTTTTTTGATTTTTATTTTTGACATCGTCACAATGTTCAGTAATGCGATCTTTTATGGCCCTTCTTGTTTTGCCCACGTAAAAAACAGAATTTATGTTTACCTGATAAATTACTTTCTCCAACGTTGTGTCCGGTCCACGGCGTCATCCTTACTTGTGGGACATTCTCCTCCCCAACAGGAAATGGCAAAGAGCCCAGCAAAGCTGGTCACATGATCCCTCCTAGGCTCCGCCTACCCCAGTCATTCGACCGACGTTAAGGAGGAATATTTGCATAGGAGAAACCATATGATACCGTGGTGACTGTAGTTAAAGAAAATAAATTATCAGACCTGATTAAAAAACCAGGGCGGGCCGTGGACCGGACACACCGTTGGAGAAAGTAATTTATCAGGTAAACATAAATTCTGTTTTCTCCAACATAGGTGTGTCCGGTCCACGGCGTCATCCTTACTTGTGGGAACCAATACCAAAGCTTTAGGACACGGATGAAGGGAGGGAGCAAATCAGGTCACCTAAATGGAAGGCACCACGGCTTGCAAAACCTTTCTCCCAAAAATAGCCTCAGAAGAAGCAAAAGTATCAAACTTGTAAAATTTGGTAAAAGTGTGCAGTGAAGACCAAGTCGCTGCCCTACATATCTGATCAACAGAAGCCTCGTTCTTGAAGGCCCATGTGGAAGCCACAGCCCTAGTGGAAAGAGCTGTGATCCTTTCAGGAGGCTGCCGTCCGGCAGTCTCGTAAGCCAATCTGATGATGCTTTTAAACCAAAAGGAGAGAGAGGTAGAAGTTGCTTTTTGACCTCTCCTTTTACCAGAATAAACAACAAACAAGGAAGATGTTTGTCTAAAATCCTTTGTAGCATCTAAATAGAATTTTAGAGCGCGAACAACATCCAAATTGTGCAACAAACGTTCCTTCTTCGAAACTGGTTTCGGACACAGAGAAGGCACGACTATCTCCTGGTTAATGTTTTTGTTAGAAACAACTTTTGGTACGTAAAACCACCTTATCTGCATGGAACACCAGATAAGGAGGAGAACACTGCAGAGCAGATAATTCTGAAACTCTTCTAGCAGAAGAAATTGCAACCAAAAACAAAACTTTCCAAGATAATAACTTAATATCAACGGAATGTAAGGGTTCAAACGGAACCCCCTGAAGAACTGAAAGAACTAAGTTGAGACTCCAAGGAGGAGTCAAAGGTTTGTAAACAGGCTTGATTCTAACCAGAGCCTGAACAAAGGCATAAACATCTGGCACAGCTGCCAGCTTTTTGTGAAGTAACACAGACAAGGCAGAAATCTGTCCCATCAAGGAACTAGCAGATAATCCTTTTTCCAATCCTTCTCGAAGGAAGGATAGAATCTTAGGAATCTTAACCTTGTCCCAAGGGAATCCTTTAGATTCACACCAACAGATATATGTCTTCCAAATTTTGTGGTAAATTTTTCTAGTTACAGGCTTTTTGGCCTGAACAAGAGTATCAATAACAGAATCTGAGAACCCTCGCTTTGATAAGATCAAGCGTTCAATCTCCAAGCAGTCAGCTGGAGTGTGACCAGATTCGGATGTTCGAACGGACCTTGAACAAGAAGGTCTCGTCTCAAAGGTAGCCTCCATGGTGGAGCCGATGACATATTCACCAGATCCGCATACCAAGTCCTGCGTGGCCACGCAGGAGCTATCAAGATCACCGACGCCCTCTCCTGATTGATCCTGGCTACCAGCCTGGGGATGAGAGGAAACGGCGGGAATACATAAGCTAGTTTGAAGGTCCAAGGTGCTACTAGTGCATCTACTAGAGTCGCCTTGGGATCCCTGGATCTGGACCCGTAGCAAGGAACCTTGAAGTTCTGACGAGAGGCCATCAGATCCATGTCTGGAATGCCCCACAGTTGAGTGATTTGGGCAAAGAGTTCCGGATGGAGTTCCCACTCCCCCGGATGCAATGTCTGACGACTCAGAAAATCCGCTTCCCAATTTTCCACTCCTGGGATGTGGATTGCAGACAGGTGGCAGGAGCGAGTCTCCGCCCATAGAATGATTTTGGTCACTTCTTCCATCGCCAGGGAACTCCTTGTTCCCCCCTGATGGTTGATGTACGCAACAGTCGTCATGTTGTCTGATTGAAACCGTATGAACTTGGCCCTCGCTAGCTGAGGCCAAGCCTTGAGAGCATTGAATATCGCTCTCAGTTCCAGAATATTTATCGGTAGAAGAGATTCTTCCCGAGATTAAAGACCCTAAGCTTTCAGGGATCCCCAGACCGCGCCCCAGCCCATTAGACTGGCGTCGGTCGTGACAATGACCACTCTGGTCTGCGGGAGGTCACCCCTTGTGACAGGTTGTCCAGGGACAGCCACCAACGGAGTGAGTCTCTGGTCCTCTGATTTACTTGTATCTTCGGAGACAAGACTGTATAGTCCCCATTCCACTGACTGAGCATACACAGTTGTAATGGTCTTAGATGAATGCGCGCAAAAGGAACTATGTCCATTGCCGCTACCCTCAAACCTATCACTTCCATGCACTGCGCTATGGAAGGAAGAGGAACGGAATGAAGTATCCGACAAGAGTTAGAAGTTTTGTTTTTCTGGTCTCTGTCAGAAAAATCCTCATTTCTAAGGAGTCTATTATTGTTCCCAAGAAGGGAACTCTTGTCGACGGAGATAGAGAACTCTTTTCCACGTTCACTTTCCATCCGTGAGATCTGAGAAAGGCCAGGACTATGTCCGTGTGAGCCTTTGCTTGAGGAAGGGACGACGCTTGAATCAGAATGTCGTCCAAGTAAGGTACTACAGCAATGCCCCTTGGTCTTAGCACCGCCAGAAGGGACCCTAGTACCTTTGTGAAAATCCTTGGAGCAGTGGCTAATCCGAAAGGAAGCGCCACGAACTGGTAATGCTTGTCCAGGAATGCGAACCTTAGGAACCGATGATGTTCCTTGTGGACAGGAATATGTAAATACGCATCCTTTAAATCCACCGTGGTCAAGAATTGACCTTCCTGGATGGAAGGATTGTTCGAATGGTTTCCATTTTGGACGATGGAACCTTGAGAAACTTGTTTAGGATCTTGAGATCTAAGATTGGTCTGAACGTTCCCTCTTTTTTTGGGAACTACGAACAGATTGGAGTAGAACCCCATCCCTCGTTCTTTTAATGGAACAGGATGAATCACTTCCAGAAGATAACCTTGGGAGACTATTTCTAGCGCCCAAGGATCCAGAACATCTCTTGCCCAAGCCTGAGTGAAGAGAGAGAGTCTGCCCCCCACCAAATCCGGTCCCGGATCGGGGGCCCGCATCTCATGCTGTCTTGGGAGCAGTGGCAGGTTTCTTGGCCTGCTTTCCTTTGTTCCAGCCTTGCATTGGTCTCCAGGCTGGAGTGGCTTGAGAAGTATTACCCTCCTGCTTAGAGGACGTAGCACTTGGGGCTGGTCCGTTTCTGCAAAAGGGACGAAAATTAGGTTTATTTTTGGCCTTGAAAGACCTATCCTGAGGAAGGGCGTGGCCCTTGCCCCCAGTGATATCAGAGATAATCTCTTTCAAGTCAGGGCCAAACAGTGTTTTCCCCTTGAAAGGAATGTCAAGCAATTTGTTCTTGGAAGACGCATCCGCTGACCAAGATTTTAACCAAAGCGCTCTGCGCGCCACAATAGCAAACCCAGAATTTTTCGCCGCTAACCTAGCCAATTGCAAGGTGGCGTCTAGGGTGAAAGAATTAGCCAATTTAAGAGCACGAATTCTGTCCATAATCTCCTCATAAGAAGAAGAATTACTAATAATCGCCTTTTCTAGCTCATCGAACCAGAAACACGCGGCTGTAGTGACAGGGACAATGCATGCAATTGGTTGTAGAAGGTAACCTTGCTGAACAAACATCTTTTTTAGCAAACCTTCTAATTTTTTATCCATAGGATCTTGGAAAGCACAACTATCTTCTATGGGTATAGTGGTGCGCTTGTTTAGAGTAGAAACCGCCCCCTCGACCTTGGGGACTGTCTGCCATAAGTCCTTTCTGGGGTCGACTATAGGAAACAATTTTTTAAATATGGGGGGAGGTACGAAAGGTATACCGGGCCTGTCCCATTCTTTATTAACAATGTACGCCACCCGCTTGGGTATAGGAAAAGCTTCGGGGGGCCCCGGGGCCTCTAGGAACTTGTCCATTTTACATAGTGTTTCTGGAATGACCAGATAATCACAATCATCCAAATTGGATAACACCTCCTTAAGCAGAGCGCGGAGATGTTCCAACTTAAATTTAAAAGTAATCACATCAGGTTCAGCTTGTTGAGAAATTTTTCCTGAATCTGAAATTTCTCCCTCAGACAAAACCACCCTGGCCCCCTCAGACTGGTGTAGGGGCCCTTCAGAAACAATATCATCAGCGTCCTCATGCTCTTCAGTATTTTCTAAAACAGAGCAGTCGCGCTTTCGCTGATAAGTGGGCATATTGGCTAAAATGTTTTTGATAGAATTATCCATTACAGCCGTTAATTGTTGCATAGTAAGGAGTATTGGCGCGCTAGATGTACTAGGGGCCTCCTGTATGGGCAAGACTGGTGTAGACGAAGGAGGGGATGATGCAGTACCATGCTTACTCCCCTCACTTGAGGAATCATCTTGGGCATCATTTTTACTAGATTTTTTATGACATAAATCACATCTATTTAAATGAGAAGGAACCTTGGCTTCCCCACAGTCAGAACACAATCTATCTGGTAGTTCAGACATGTTAAACAGGCATAAACTTGATAACAAAGCACAAAAAACATTTTAAAATAAAATCGTTACTGTCACTTTAAATTTTAAACTGAACACACTTTATTACTGCAATTGCGAAAAAGTATGAAGGAATTGTTCAAAATTCACCAAAATTTCACCACAGTGTCTTAAAGCCTTAAAAGTATTGCACACCAAATTTGGAAGCTTTAACCCTTAAAATAACGGAACCGGAGCCGTTTTTATATTTAACCCCTTTACAGTCCCTGGAATCTGCTTTGCTGAGACCCAACCAAGCCCAAAGGGGAATACGATACCAAATGATGCCTTCAGAAAGACTTTTCTATGTATCAGAGCTCCACACACATGCAGCTGCATGTCATGCTTTTCTCAAAAACAAGTGCGCCATACCGGCGCGAAAATGAGGCTCTGACTAAGATTAGGGAAAGCCCCTATAGAATAAGGTGTCAAAAACAGTGCCTGCCGATATTATTTTACAAAAAATACCCAGATTAAATGATTCCTCAAGGCTAAATATGTGTAAATATGATCGATTTAGCCCAGAAAATGTCTACAGTCTTAATAATCCCATGTGAAGCCCTTATTTACTGTCTGAATAAAAATGGCTTACCGGATCCCATAGGGAAAATGACAGCTTCCAGCATTACATCGTCTTGTTAGAATGTGTCATACCTCAAGCAGCAAAAGACTGCTCAGTGTTCCCCCAACTGAAGTTAATTCCTGTGTGGAACAGCCATGGATTTTAGTAACGGTTGCTAAAATCATTTTCCTCATACAAACAGAAATCTTCATCTCTTTTCTGTTTCAGAGTAAATAGTACATACCAGCACTATTTTAAAATAACAAACTCTTGATTGAATAATAAAAACTACAGTTAAACACTAAAAAACTCTAAGCCATCTCCGTGGAGATGTTGCCTGTACAACGGCAAAGAGAATGACTGGGGTAGGCAGAGCCTAGGAGGGATCATGTGACCAGCTTTGCTGGGCTCTTTGCCATTTCCTGTTGGGGAGGAGAATGTCCCACAAGTAAGGATGACGCCGTGGACCGGACACACCTATGTTGGAGAAACATGGGCAATCACACGAGAGTAAGTAACTTACTCCTTCTGTATTACAGTTTACAAAATGTTTGAGCTTATACGTTTTTCCAGTATGTGTACTGAACTCTTTGGTTTTAGTCATGTACCTACATGCCACACACCTCCCACAAGGGTAGTTACCAAATGGCCTGTGTTTTGTTAGCCAATCTTTTTATTTGTGCTTAGACACATATTGGCTCCTCACGAGTTTATCTTGTAGGTTCGGTGCCCTCCTTGCAGTGATGGTGGGGTATTCCCCTACCTCACGGGAGACACCATCATCACTTAAAAGTATGTGCCAATTCTTAGCAAGGACCTGTTTTAGGGCATTCCAATGGCAATTATAGTCAGTGATTAATCTAATGTTTGTAGTCTTATCCTTTTCTTTCGGTATAAGCAGGCTATCCCTGTTAGTATGGCCTGCCTCATTCATGGCCCCTCTAACTACTCTTTTCTTATAGTCCCTGTCCAGGAATCTTTTCTCCATGTCTATTGCATGTTTTTGATACTTTTCTTTTGTTGAACAGTTTCTTCGAAGTCTAAGAAACTGTCCTTTTGGAATGCCCTGCTTTAGGTGGCGTGGATGATGGCTAGATGCTAATAAAAGACTGTTGGTAGCTGTGTTTTTGCGATAGTTCTCTGTCACTAGCATTTCCTTCTCAATCTTTACCTTAACATCTAGGAAGGGGATTTCTTGTTGGCTGTACTGTAGAGTAAGGGAAATGTTATTTTCATTATTATTGAGAGTGCAAACAAACTATTTTAAGCGGTTTTCAGAACCCTCCCATATCAAGAAGACGTCATCCACATATCTCAACCATATGTGGATGTTCTCCTCGAAGAGAGGGTTCTGATATACCTCATTCATCTCCAAAATGCCTAGATGGAGACAGGCATAGGTGGGGGCACATGTGGCGCCCATGGCCGTACCTCGTAATTGTTTATAGATCTTGTTGTCAAACATGAATACATTATTCATAAGTACAAATGTCAAGAGTTTAACCACAAAATCAGTATGCTTTTGGACATTGGCCCCTCTTGTCATCAAGAAATGTTTACACGCCTCAATACCAATCTCGTGTGGAATGGATTAATATAATCCTTCCACATCCAGACACACAAGAAAAGCTCCATGAGGAACAGAAAGACCTTCTATTTTCCGAAGGAAGTCTGCAGTGTCAAGAACGAAAGAGGGCATGGTAGTAAGGAAAGGCCTGACGAAATGGTCAATGTAAGTACCTAGATTTTCAGTGAGACTACCGATACCAGCTATGATGGGCCGGCGCGGAGGGTTACTTAAGTTTTTGGGTATCTTTGGGATACAGTAAAAAACTGGCATTATAGGATGTTCTGGGTACAGGTACTTGAATTCAGCTACATTTACAATGCCTTCATCTTTGGCATCGTTAAGAATATTAAATAGATTGATTGTAAAGAAAAGGTGGGGTTATAGGTAAGACTTTGGTATTGGTTCTTATCTAGAAGTTGTCTTTTAACCTCTAGCACATACATATTTTCATCCCAGAGGACAAGGTTGACGCCCTTGTCCGCTGGTTTTATAACCAGACCCTTTGCATTTACAAGTTCATTCATAGCTCTTCTTTCAGCCCTGCTGAGGTTATCATCTACTAGTCCTGTGAATGTCAGATTAGCTATATCTCTTTCTACTTGCCTGACAAAAATATTGACAGCAGGTACCATAGACAGTTGGGGCATACATTTGGATTTGCCTTTGAAGTGTGAAGTTACCATCACATGTGGAACCTCCTCTTCCACCTGTGAGGGGTCATATTGGCTACCTTCTGCTAAGAATTAGCACATATTTTTAAGTGATGATGGTGTCTCCCGTGAGGTAGGGGAATACCCCACCATCACAGCAAGTAGGGCACCGAACCTATGAGATAAATTTGTGAGGAGCCAATATGTGCCTAAGCACAAACAAAAAGATTGGCTAACAAAACACAGGTGGTCATTTGGTAACTACCCTTGTGGGAGGTGTGTGGCATATAGGTACATGACTAAAACCAAAGAGTTCAGTACACATACTGGAAAAACGTATAAGCTCAAACATTTTGTAAACTGTAATACAGAAGGAGTAATCTACTTACTCTCGTGTGATTGCCCATGTTTTTACGTGGGCAAAACAAGAAGGGCCATAAAAGATCGCATTACTGAACATTGTGACGATGTCAAAAATAAAAATCAAAAAAAGTAATGTTGCAAGACATTTTGAGGCTTTTCATGAGTGTAATCCTGACTCTCTAAAATGTGTTGGCATAGACAGGGGCATCACAAATGGCAGAGGAGGAGATAAGGATAAAGTCCTCCTAAAAAAGGAATGCAGATGGATTTCTATTCTATTCTAGAGACCCAGTTCCCCAATGGCCTTAATGACGAGCTGGATATGGCTTGTTTTCTATAATTAAGATGGCTCTAATAAGATGTTCCTTAAAGCAATCAACACCCTTAAAGAATAGATATGAAACCTCTAATTTTTCTACTAGGTATATAAGACACTTGCAATTTGAAAATGTTACATATGTATACTTGTGATAGCTATATTTTCTGTGTTAGCCACTAAGTATCTAGTTATTTCCACCCACCAGCAGAGGCGCTATAGACAATTACTTAAATAGAGATGTCATCGTCTCCTTTACATCACGCCCTGACGAAGCCCGGTCTTACGCATAGACAAGCAGGTGAAACGCGCGTCGGCATTGGCTAGCCGACCAGTGTTGGTGATGCACGCTTAGGATCTCAGGATTCCGATTTGAAAACTGTGGCGCATCTCGGAGCAGTTTGCCTTAAGAGCACGGATCACACGGAAGAAGCACACCTATGATGGGTACACATGGCTTTCAACTTCTGCCTAATGGAAATAAGGTTGTATGAACTCTGTCACAACTATCAGAAGGGAAACCTGTTGCAAGAACTCTGCAGTTGATAAATTGAGGAAGGATAGCCATATAGGAGTGTATTATAAGAAAAGAATAACCCTATGCACGACTTCCCCTGTCAAGGGTATCGGTCTATGAATTGGAATGGTTATCTTTAAAAGCTGCACACTGTCTAAATATTGCTACATACATCACTTTGAACTGAGCTTTGCTGCTGCATAACGCTTTGCAAGGATCTAACAAGACAAGCTTGCACTATTGTTGCTAATGTGCTTAACGCTTTGCAAGGATCTAACATGACAACCTTGCACTTTACCTTATCTATGTACATATTGAGGCGGATTGATTACTAGACTACTTAGATCCCATACATATCCTGCCCAGCGTTTGCCTCTCCCTTTGGGGTGCTGTGTGCAGCAGGGTGTAGTTGGTCTAGGCAACATTCCGCCCTCAATATATATTGCTGTGACTGCCAATGTACTTTGCAAGACTGCTCCGCTCAAGTGTTGATATTATTCGACTGATCTTTAATTAACCTCTTAGATCCCATTTTAATTCCTGCCCAGGCTACACCTCTATGTACTCTTATACTGGGGGTTCTGTGTGCAGCAGGGTGTAGTAGGTTAATAAAGATCCTGCCACTATCCAATATATTTTCGTGGCTTTGATACATTTGCGCCAGTGTGCATCCCTGACCGGTCAGGTTTATTTTGCAATCTGTATATAATTAGTATGCTATGAACTATTTTTAATTTTTTGTGTGTCTATATACTATACATGAATCTTGAAGTTGAACATTTTATATGAGTGATGGTGTCCCCACGAGGTGAGATGTCACCAATCCACAATTAAATAATCATTTTTGAAGTATACAATCTCTTGAGCTTTTCTTTAATTGCTTATAAAAGAGTGCTGAATTCCCTGTCTTTAAATAGACAAGATTTCGTTCTTGTCTTCTCTCTCTCTTCTGCCCCATGTCATATTTATATATATATATATATATATATATATATATATATATATATATATATATATATATATATATATATATATAAAAACTAAAATTATTTTGTCCCACCCGTATTACCCATGGACTCCAAAGCTTGGGTATTAGTTTCCCAGGAGTAATGGCTAGTGGACCCTCACCACCTTTATTAAATAAAATATATTTTATGCTTACCTGATAAAAAAAAAAAAATTCCATGGTGGCGAGAGCCCATGAGACATGCTAATTTTTTTGCTAAATTTTAAATTATATTTATTTCAGGCTGCAGTATAAGTGTGCACTTCTTTTTTCTTGCTCTTGTCCTTTCCTACCTTTCTTCTTCTCCTTGCTTGGCTATACGTCAGACTAGTTTACCAGTGCTGTGAAAGAGTTTTTAAAGGCTCTTGGGAGTTTTGGGAATCTTTGCCTCCTCCTAGTGGCAAGGAGTGGAATTCCCAGGAGTAATGTCTTGTGGACTCTCACCACATAAAATAAATGAATTTTTCAGGTAAGCATAAATTATATATTTTAATTAACTACATCCTTTCAATCTTCTATCTCTGTGCACATTACCATTCTATAAACATATTGTACATAATCCTTTAAAAGGGATAGAAAGGCATATGCACATATGCTATGTGTGACTAAAGCATCAGGCTTCAAACACCATGCCTACTCAGATAGCTGGTGTGTATTGTGTCAGAGAATACTTGATTTGTGTCATAAAATTCACCACTAATTATCTGGGAAGGTGTGCTGTTTAAATACTGGTGCACTGGCCCTCACAGCATATGAGTGTATGCCACTGAAGAAAAAAAATGAACTAGAAGTATTGTAATGGAAGTATATTACAAAAAAATGACCTTTATATCTCTTTGTTCGTCTACAGAGCTCATATCTAATACTATTTTGTAATTGTGTTTTGGTTGTATCTTTTAGGTCTTTGGGGAAAATACAACTTTTTATGTTACTGAAAACAAAAACAGATGCTGTATAAAATACCAATTGTAAACCAAAAAAAAAGGATAAACTAATTCTACAAAAATTGCACATCAAAATAGTCAGGTGTATGCATTATCATCTCCTGTAATTCCTTCCTCACAAAGCTCATCACTCAACTTGAGCTTCCCCCCTTTAGATAATATGAAATGTTATTAAACAAATACAAAACACATTTTGAAATACAAACTTTAAAACAGCAAATGCAGGGGTTAAACACATATAGATGCTAAGCCATTAGTGCATATGTCATACTAAATGAATTGCTTGTATTTTTTCCACTACAATGTCCCCTAAATATACTTTGTTTTTTACCATTACAAAATAAAAGTGCAGATTTGTTATACAAACGTATACAAATGCTCGCTTGGACATAAATGAATAGGTTTACCAGCATGCTCATGGAACCCACTGCCATTGGTTTGTCTTTCAATTCTGGATTGTCTCGCATTTCTACTGCTGCATAAAATGCATCCATGTCGATATGCACGATAACACGGCTCAGATCACGGCGTCTTTCTAGTTCCATAGCTAGTTTATCCACCTGGTCAAAAGAAACAGATTAAAGATGAGATATAAAAACATACAGACGAATTAGTGAAGGTAACATTTTCTCTTCTTTTATGTCTTTCCAAATGATCTATTTAAAAAGGGACATTAAACACTTTTAGGTGATAATATAAAATGATAAATCATATATATATATATATATATATATATATATATATATATATATATATATATATATATAATCTGAATAGGAATAAGCACTCACTGGATTTCAAAACAACAAATATTTATTCGGCAGTGACGTTTCGAGGCATTCACCCCTTCCTCAGACCAGTCTGAGGAAGGGGTGAATGCCCCGAAACGTCACTGCCGAATAAATATTTGTTGTTTTGAAATCCAGTGAGTGCTTATTCCTATTCAGATTGTTTATTCCGTTAAGCACCCTGGTCTGTGTCTGGGTTGGCCAGTGAGAGTGCACTAAATTGAAGTCTCTATATATATATATATATATATATATCCTTTTCCTGTAATTCCATTCTGAAATTGTGAGCTTTTAAGTTCCTGTTAGAAACGGAAGTGTGGAACACTGTTATATTTCACACAGCCATTGGCAACACACTCTAGTGTTATAACTGTCCCTAATTGGCCACAGCAGAGAATGTAACCTAAGTTACAACATGGAAGCTCCCATTTTTTTATCGACAATAAAACTTTACACTTATTTTGTCAATATTTAAACAGCTAATGACACTTTAAAATCTTTTCTTTGAATGCATCATTCTATCTAGCATTTATTTAGTGTTTAATGCCCTTTAACCTGCTGGAGTGCATTAAAAGCGACATTAAGGGGACAGTGTACTCTAAAATTGGTTTCCCCTTAATGTGAACGTCACTAACCAGCACTTTTCAAGGGTTAAGATAAAAAATAGCTTTGAAGAGTGCTGCAGGCACATCATGGAAAGTGAGTAGTAACTACAATACTGTAGTTGTACCCAGCAGTTTAATGACTGTTCACATTTTTAACAAATAGTTCCTTTACCTTTATTTTGTAATTTGAAATAGCTGTCTTTGCCTGCTTAAACCACCACCTACACTGAAAATTTGGCTATAGAAAAGATATGCAAACACAAGACAACAGCAGAAATCAACCTCCCAAATGGGATGAGCAAGCCCAGCCACTTGAAAGCTTGTTCCAGCAGCAGCTTTGAATACAATCAACCTTTTATCAGCTGCTTTTCTGCATACATTATCACTTTAAAATAGTTTTAAAAAAATCTTGTTTTTCTGCTATTTATATTCAGTTTTTCTAGGCAACAATTTCCATGAGAAATGGAAATAAGTACTTTTGCAAAAGAAATGTTATTCAGTCCCAGCAGAGATCTGGAATGGACAGGTTTAAAACCATATTACAAAGAAAATATAAGGATATTATTATTATTTCATATTCACGGTAGCATTCACGGTAGCATTTTTTGCTTTACTGAGTTAAAATTCTTATGTTTCTACAGTTTCCGTTGAAAAATAAAAGACTTTTGGGATACAACAACAACAAAAAATATTTGGCCACTGGAGAAGATTACTGGGGTCAAACCTAGTGTTTTCCTAAACTTATGTTACATTTGGCAGTAGTCTAGGGGGGTGTATAGAAAGACTGCAATTCACTGCAAAAGTGTATTCAAATACTAAACAGCAGCTAGCAAAACTTAGCTTCTGAAATGAGAACCTTTGTTTACTTGAGATGAACTATTGTCAATAGGATTAGGCAGACTTTCAATTGTTTACAACTTTACTAAATTCTACCAGGACTGCTTTATCATTAATAATCGTAACAATTTACAAGCAGTGTTAGAAATATAAGAATACCCCAACTTGGGAACCATGTCCGCTCGTGGCTTTATACATGGGGCCCCAAAGCGTATCGCCCATGGGGTGGTTTTCCTCTGCCATGCGTAACTACCAGCCTTATAAAAGACCATAAGGTAAAAATTAAATAACTATATGCCTCACATGATCAGGTATTCAAAGTTGTTGGTTAAAATGCATTTAAAAGAAAGCAAAATGTTTAACCACTTGACATCTAAATAGTGCTCCCTATATTGTAGCACGCTCGTTGCTCTTGTATTACAAGTTGTTGGTTAAGAGTTATGCTTGAGTGCAATTAGAAAACAAAATTTATGCTTACCTGATAAATGTCTTTCTTTTGCGATGTACCGAGTCCACGATTTCATCCTTACTTGTGGGATATTATCCTTCCCAACAGGAAGTGGCAAAGAGAGCACTCACAGCAGAGCTGTCTATATAGCTCCCCCCTTAACTCCACCCCCCAGTCATTCAACCGAAGGCTTAGGAAGAAAAAGGAGAAACTATAAGGTGCAGAGGTGACTGAAGTTTTCAATAAAAAATACTATCTGTCTTGAATAGACAGGGCGGGCCGTGGACTCGGTACATCACAAAAGAAAGAAATTTATCAGGTAAGCATAAATTTTGTTTTCTTTTGCAAGATGTACCGAGTCCACGGTTTCATCCTTACTTGTGGGATACCAATACCAAAGCTTTAGGACACGGAGGAAGGGAGGGACAAGACAGGAACCTAAACGGAAGGCACCACTGCTTGCAGAACCTGTCTCCCAAAAACAGCCTCCGAAGAAGCAAAAGTATCAAATTTGTAAAATTTGGAAAAGGTATGAAGCGAAGACCAAGTCGCAGCCTTACAAATTTGTTTAACAGAAGCATCATTTTTAAAAGCCCATGTGGAAGCCACCGCTCTAGTAGAGTGAGCTGTAATTCTTTCAGGAGGCTGCTGTCCAGCAGTCTCATAAGCCAAATGGATGATGCTTTTCAGCCAAAAGGAAAGAGAGGTGACCTCTACGATTTCCAGAATAGACAACAAAGAAGATGTTTGACGAAAATCTTTGGTTGCCTGCAAATAAAACTTCAAAGCACGAACCACGACCAAGTTGTGCAACAGACGTTCCTTCTTAGAAGAAGGATTAGGACACAGAGAAGGAACAACAATTTCCTGATTGATATTCCTGTTAGTAACAACCTTAAGGAGGAACCCAGGTTTGGTACGCAAAACCACCTTAATCAGCATGGAAAACAAGATAAGGCGAGTCACATTGTAATGCAGATAGTTCAGAGACTCTTTGAGCTGAAGAGATAGCAACTAGAAACAGAACTTTCCAAGATAGAAGCTTAATATCTATGGAATGCATGGGTTCAAACCGAACCCCCTGAAGAACTTTAAGAACTAAATTTAGACTCCATGGCGGAGCAACAGGTTTAAACACAGGCTTGATTCTAACTAAAGCCTGACAGAAAACCCGAACGTCTGGGATATCTGCCAGACGCTTGTGCAACAGAATAGACAAAGCAGATATCTGTCCTTTTAAGGAACTAGCTGACAATCCTTTCTCCAATGCCTCTTGGAGAAAGGACAAAATCCTAGGAATCCTGATCTTACTCCATGAGTAACCTTTGGATTCGCACCAAAAAAGATATTTACGCCATATCTTATGACAGATTTTCCTGGTGACAGGTTTTCGAGCCTGAATCAAGGTATCTATGACCGACTCAGAGAAACCCCGCTTTGATAAAATCAGGTGTCCAATCTCCAAGCAGTCAGTTGCAGAGAAATTAGATTTGGATGCTTGAACGGACCTTGAATCAAAAGGTCCTGTCTCAGTGGCAGAGTCCATGGTGGCAGAGATGACATGTCCACTAGGTCTGCATACCAAGTCCTGCGTGGCCACGCAGGTACTATTAAAATCACCAAAGCTCTCTCCTGTTTGATTCTGGCAATCAGAAGCGGAAGGAGAGTCAATGGTGGAAACACATAAGCCAGGTTGAATGACCAGGGTACTGCTAGAGCAGCTATCAGTACTGCCTGAGGATCCCTTGACCTGGATCCGTAACAAGGAAGTTTGGCGTTCTGACGAGACACCATCAGATCCAATTCTGGTGCGCCCCATAGCTGAACCAGTTGAGCAAACACCTCCGGATGGAGTTCCCACTCCCCCGGATGAAAAGTCTGACGACTTAGAAAATCCGCCTCCCACTTCTCTAGCCCTGGGATATAGATTGCTGATAGATAGCAAGAGTGAGTCTCTGCCCATCGGATTATTCTGGAAACTTCTATCACAGCTAAGGAACTCTTTGTTCCCCCTGATGATTGATATAAGCCACATGATGTCGTGATGTTGTCCGACTGAAATCTGATGAATCTGGCCGAAGCCAGCTGAAGGCCACGCCTGAAGAGCATTGAATATTGCTCTTAATTCTAGAATATTTATCGGAAGGAGGGCCTCCTCCTGAGTCCACAAACCCTGTGCTTTCAGGGAATTCCAGACTGCACCCCAGCCCAGTAGGCTGGCGTCCGTCGTCACTATAACCCACGCTGGCCTGCGGAAACGCATTCCCTGGGACAGGTGATCCTGTGACAACCACCAAAGAAGAGAATCTCTGGTCTCCTGATCCAGATTTATCTGAGGAGATAAATCTGCATAATCCCCATTCCACTGTCTGAGCATGCATAGTTGCAGTGGTCTGAGATGTAAGCGAGCAAACGGAACTATGTCCATTGCCGCTACCATTAGTCCGATTACCTTCATACACTGAGCCACTGACGGCCGAGGAATGGAATGAAGAGTTCGGCAGTTTGATTTCCTGACCTCCGTCAGAAATATTTTCATGTCCACCGAGTCTATCAGAGTCCCGAGGAATGAAACTCTTGTGAGAGGGGAAAGAGAACTCTTTTTTACGTTCACCTTCCACCCATGAGATCTTAGAAAGGCCAACACGATGTCCGTGTGAGACTTGGCTAATTGGAAAGTCGACGCTTGAATTAGGATGCCGTCTAGATAAGGCGCCACTGCTATGCCCCGCGGCCTTAGGACCGCCAGAAGGGCCCTTAGCACCTTTGTGAAAATTCTAGGAGCCGTGGCCAACCCGAAGGGAAGAGCCACAAACTGGTAATGCTTGTCCAGAAAGGCAAACCTGAGCTATTGGTGATGATTTTTATGGATAGGAATGTGTAGATACGCATCCTTTTAGTCCACGGTGGTCATATATTGACCCTCCTGGATCAATGGTAAAATACTCTGAATGGTCTCCATCTTGAAGGATGGAACTCTTAGGAATTGGTTTAGGATCTTGAGATCTAGGATTGGTCTGAAGGTTCCCTCTTTTTTGGGAACCACAAACAGATTGGCGGAAAACCCCTGACCCTGTTCTGTTTTCGGAACTGGACAGATCACTCCCATGGTAAATAGGTCTTCTACACAGCGTAAGAACGCCTCTCTTTTTGTCTGGTTTACAGACAATTGAGAAAGATGGAATCTCCACCTTGGAGGAGAATCTTTGAAATCTAGGAGATATCCCTGGGTTACAATTTCTAAAGCCCAGGAGTCCTGAACGTCTCTTGCCCAAGCCTGAGCAAAGAGAGAAAGTCTGCCCCCTACTAGATCCGCTCACGGATCGGGGGCTACCCCTTCATACTGTCTTGGTGGCAGCAGCAGGCTTCTTGGCCTGTTTACCTTTGTTCCAAGCCTGGTTAGGTCTCCAGACTGGCTTGGATTGAGCAAAGTTCCCCTCTTGCCTTGCAGCAGGGGAAGAGGAAGCGGGACCACCTTTGAAGTTTCGAAAGGAATGAAAATTATTTTGTTTGGTCCTCATCTTATTTGACTTATCCTGAGGGAGGGCATGACCCTTCCCTCCAGTGATATCTGAAATGATCTCTTTCAGTTCAGGCCCGAATAGGGTCTTACCCTTGAAAGGGATGGTCAAAAGCTTAGATTTTGATGACACATCAGCCGACCAGGACTTAAACCATAACGCTCTATGCGCTAAAATGGCTAAACCTGAATTCTTTGCCGCTAATTTAGCCAGATGAAAAGCGGCATCTGTAATGAAAGAATTATCTAGCTTAAGAGCCCTAATTCTATCCAGAATATCATCTAATGGGGTCTCCACCTGAAGAGCCTCTTCCAGAGCCTTGAACCAAAAGGCAGCTGCAGTGGTTACAGGAACAGTGTACGCAATAGGCTGGAGAAGAAAACCCTGATGAACAAAAATTTTCTTTAGGAGACCCTCTAATTTTTTATCCATAGGATCTTTGAAAGCACAACTGTCCTCAATAGGTATAGTTGTACGCTTAGATAGAGTAGAAATAGCTCCCTCCACCTTAGTGACCGTCTGCCATGAGTCCAGCATGGTGTCGGATATGGGGAACATCTTCTTAAAAATAGGAGGGGGAGCGAACGGAATGCCTGGTCTATCCCACTCCTTAGTAACAATGTCCGAAATCCTGTTAGGGACCGGAAAAACATCAGTGTAGACAGGAACCTCTAAATATTTGTCCATTTTACACAATTTCTCTGGGACTACAATAGGGTCACAATCATCCAGTCGCTAAAACCTCCCTGAGCAATAAGCGGAGGTGTTCTAGCTTAAATTTAAAGGCCGTCATATCTGAATCTGTCTGAGGGAACATCTTTCCTGAATCAGAAATCTCTCCCTCAGACAGCAAATCCCTCACCCCTACTTCTGAACATTGTGAAGGTACATCGGATACGGCTACTAAAGCGTCAGAAGGCTCAGCATTTGTTCTTAACCCAGAGCTACTGCGCTTCGCTTGCAACCCAGGCAGTTTAGATAAAACCTCTGTGAGGGTAGAATTCATAACTGTGGTCATATCTTGCAAGGTGAAAGAATTAGACGCACTAGATGTACTTGGCGTCACTTGTGCGGGTGTTACTGGTTGCGACACTTGGGGAGAACTAGATGGCATAACCTGATTTCCTTCTGTCTGAGAATCATCCAGTGCCAAACTCTTATAAGTCAAAATATGCTGTTTGCAATTTATAGACATATCAGTACATGTGGAACACATTCTAAGAGGGGGTTCCACAATGGCTTCTAAACATATTGAGCAAGGAGTTTCAAACATGTTGAACTGGCTAGTAATGAGACAAGCAATCTTGGAAAACACTTTATTCAGTGAAAAAACAACAATTTTAAAAAACGGTACTGTGCCTTTAAGAGAAAAAAAAAGGCATACACAATCTGCAAAACTGCTTAAAAATACCTCAAACTTGTCGAAATGTTTACAGCAGATTCAATAAGCTTTAGTAAGATTGCACCACAAGCAAATGAAACATTTAACCCCTAAATATGGAAACCGGATTGACAAAAGTGCCAAAAAACAGAAAAAACCCTGTCAGCACCTTGCCACAGCTCTGCTGTGGCGCCTACCTGCCCTTAGGGATTGTTAATGTGGGGATAAAGCTTCGTTTTGGACCAAAAAGTTCACCAGGACCCTCCGGTGTTGTAGCTTGCTGCTTGTCAAGAGAAAACAATTGCGCAACTGAGGCGCGAAATTAGGCCCCGCCCATCTCACTCAATGTTACTAAGGCCTCCAAAAAAACACGCCAAGCGTTTTTACCAGCCATGTGGGTTCTAAAACCCCAAAAAGCCAAGTGTACCCTCAATACAGTTGTCCCTCAAAAGTTTATTAACAGCACTCCCAGCACACACAACCGTTTGTTAATATCATTCAAACTGAGTGTCAACCAAAAGTTTAGCCCTTTATGCAAGCTTAGTAATGCCACTATAAGTCTAGGATTACTGCTTACCCTTACCCTCATGGGGATACTGTCAGCCTTTCTGAAATATCATAGTCTCTCCAGAAAAAATGACTGAACATACCTCATTGCTGTATAGCATGAAAACGTTCCTCACACTGAAGTTTACTGTACTCCTCAGCCTCTGTGGGAACAGCATTGGATCTTAGTTACAAATGATAAGATTATCATCCTCTAGGCAGAAATCTTCATCCATCTCCTGCCTGAGAGTAAATAGTACACACCGGTACCATTTAAAAATAACAAACTCTTGCTTGAAGAAAATAAAAAATAACAGTTTATCACCTCTTTCACTTTACCCTTCCTGCTTAGAGCCGGCAAAGAGAATGACTGGGGGGGTGGAGTTAAGGGGGGAGCTATATAGACAGCTCTGCTGTGGGTGCTCTCTTTGCCACTTCCTGTTGGGAAGGATAATATCCCACAAGTAAGGATGAAACCGTGGACTCGGTACATCTTGCAAAAGAAATACCATTTTTGCATTTTGTGCTTTTGAAAAAATTGTATTAAAAAGTACATTAAAACACACGTTATTTTCTTTCATGATTGAAATAGACATACGATTTTAAAGAAGTTTCCAATGTAGTTCTATTATCAAGTTTCCTTCATTCTCTTGGTATCCTTTGTTGAAAAGCATACCTCGCAACAGCAGTGCACTCCTGGCAGTTAGCTGAACATATCTGGTGAGCCAATGCCAAGAGCCATATATGTGCAACCACCAATTAGCAGCTAGCTCTCAGTAGTGCATTGCTGTTCCGGAGTCTACCTAGGCATGCTTTTCAATAAAGGATACCAAGAAAAACAAAAGCAATTAAATGGATATGAGCAAACAACCTAGTTGGTTTCTTGCAAAATGAGACCCAATGCAATTAGAATTATAAGATCAATAAGTGTGTAAATAACCACTTTATAAAAAATATCTCAGAAAAATACTGCTGAAGTATAGAGAAATCTATCTAAAATACTTCTCACGCAGCATTGCGCCCCCAATGGCCAAACTTGAAAAATGCAGCCGTATGTATTTAACTTTAAGGAAATTATCTCCCACCAGGAAGGCAGAGCATTGACCAATGAAAGCTATCGCTCACACACTAAGGGCGAGATTATATATACCAGGGCTTGCCAAATTCGTCAAAAATCTAGGAGCCAGCAATTATTAGGCAGCCACGTGATAGATTATATATATATATATATATATACATACACACACACACAAATATTTACTAACCTGTCTATATAGTCTTTTAATATTTGTGATGGTATTTTTATGTCAAAAGTTTTCTAAAATTCACTCCTAATCTGCACTGAGGTTCAGACAGCAGGCACCAAAGGGCATCAGGCTGAGGCATAGTTCTCCTGTGTGTAGTGTGAACGACTCATACGTGTGTGTATATGTATATATATATATATATATATATATATAAATAAAAGCACACATGGTCCTAGTATTTAAAAAAAAAATTAAAAAAAATGAATTAATAAACAATGTTTTTATTGAGGAAAAAGAAAATGAAAGCACTACAGTGTTGCCGCATAAACAGCCAATATAAAACAAATATTAGAAATACAAATGGTCAGAATTACAGCAGTAAAAGACGTTCGAACTATGGTAGTGCACAGAAAAAAAAAATAGGATATTGCTAGATCAACCTCAATTTTTTCTAACTGTAACAAATAAGCTTAGCCATCCATAAAGCTAAGGAACAAGTACTAAATATGATATGTAGCGTAGGATGTAACAAATTCTGTGCTATATAGTAGGATAAAACATATACTCCCCTAGTGGTATATAAGATCCATAGGACAACCTTGAAGCGGAAGATGATTTAGTAGTGGGAGCTTAGATGGAAGGTGTTAGTGATCAGACCAGCTGATCCGAGTAGAAAGCAAGGATCCCATGCTGTGGTATTGGGCAAAAGAGAATAAGTGCTAGGGGAGTAGTTAAAGTTGCGGTATGAGCAAGAGAAACCGCACATTTAGTTCTCCTATTACTAGGGGACTCATTACGTGGGGGGGAGGAGGGGGGTATAGATTGGTCGAGGTGGATTGTAAAGATAAGAAAGAGCATGGACCAATCATGCTGCTAGGGTAGTATAGAGCTTACTTGAGATTGAACTAATCAGCGCAACATGTGCTTGGGGGGGGAAGAAAATTGTTGTGCTATATCTGTGCGCAGATTAATAATATCATAATAGGTAGAGTCCCGTAGGGTACTATAGGGCTGGAGTTTCCCAAAAACAGGGTGGTGTTACCTCAGTGTGAAGAGAGCTTTGGTACCTATCTCCACGCCACCCAGTGCTTATTTTCTATTTTGGAACAAGAGGTACTGGCGGATTAGGAATGCCATATCTGTGTACAGGCTAATGAAATCTAAATATATGTAATTTCGAGATGCAATATAGGGCTTAAGCTCCCTCAAAACGGGGTAGTGTATAGTGTATATGAGGGTTTATTGGACCTGCCAGTAGGGTGTACGGGCCCTATACCCCACAGCAGGAGCCTATGCTAAACAGTAAGAGAGTGAGATATTGAGGGGCAGCACTCAGAACATGTAGGCAAACAACAGGTCTCTAAGCAAGCTATAACTCCTGTATTTATGCTTATAGCGATAAGTTAATAGTTAATAAGTGTGTATATATAGATAGGATGTAGGAGAGCATAATATGAATCTGTATGCTCTGTGATATAGGAAACTCAACAACTAAGGCAGGAATTCCGCATGAAATTAGTACTCCAAAGCCCCTACATAAAACCTTGATAATGCAGTATTAGCGTAGCAAAGCTGTGTGTAGATTGGGTTAACTAAAGCTAACAAAATAAGTGGTGTAAAAACATAATTTATGCTTACCTGATAAATTTATTTCTCTTGTAGTGTGTTTAGTCCACGGGTCATCCATTACTTATGGGATATATATTCTCCTTCCCAACAGGAGGTTGCAAGAGGATCACCCAAGCAGAGCTGCTATATAGCTCCTCCCCTCACATGTCATATCCAGTCATTCGACCGAAACAAGACGAGAAAGGAGAAACTATAGGGTGCAGTGGTGACTGGAGTTATAATTTAAAATTTAGAACCTGCCTCAAAAAGACAGGGCGGACCGTGGACTGAACACACTACAAGAGAAATAAATTTATCAGGTAAGCATAAATTATGTTTTCTCTTGTTAAGTGTGTTCAGTCCACGGGTCATCCATTACTTATGGGATACCAATACCAAAGCTAAAGTACACGGATGATGGGAGGGACAAGGCAGGAACAATAAACAGAAGGAACCACTGCCTGTAGAACCTTTCTCCCAAAAACAGCCTCCGAAGAAGCAAAAGTGTCAAATTTGTAAAATTTGGAAAAAGTATGAAGTGAAGACCAAGTTGCAGCCTTGCAAATCTGTTCAACAGAGGCCTCATTCTTAAAGGCCCAGGTGGAAGCCACAGCTCTAGTGGAATGAGCTGTCATTTTTTCAGGAGGCTGCTGTCCAGCAGTCTCGTAGGCTAAGCGTATTATGCTACGAAGCCAAAAAGAGAGAGAGGTAGCCGAAGCCTTTTGACCTCTCCTCTGTCCAGAGTAAACGACAAACAGAGAAGAAATTTGTCGAAAATCTTTAGTTGCCTGTAAGTAGAACTTCAGGGCACGGACCACGTCTAGATTATGCAAAAGACGTTCCTTCTTTGAGGAAGGATTAGGACATAATGATGGAACAACAATCTCTTGATTGATATTCCTGTTAGAAACAACCTTAGGTAAAAACCCAGGTTTAGTACGCAGGACTACCTTGTCTGAATGAAAGATCAGATAAGGAGAATCACAATGTAAGGCAGATAACTCAGAGACTCTTCGAGCCGAGGAAATAGCCATCAAAAACAGAACTTTCCAAGATAAAAGCTTAATATCAATGGAATGAAGGGGTTCAAACGGAACACCCTGAAGAACTTTAAGAACCAAGTTTAAGCTCCACGGAGGAGCAACAGTTTTAAACACAGGCTTAATCCTAGCCAAAGCCTGACAAAAAGCCTGGATGTCTGGATTCTCTGCCAGACGCTTGTGTAAAAGAATAGACAGAGCAGAAATCTGTCCCTTTAGTGAACTAGCGGATAAGCCCTTTTCTAAACCCTCTTGTAGAAAAGACAATATCCTAGGAATCCTAACCTTACTCCATGAGTAACTCTTGGATTCACACCAATATAAATATTTACGCCATATCTTGTGGTAAATTTTTCTGGTAACAGGTTTCCGAGCCTGTATTAATGTATCAATAACTGAATCCGAAAACCCACGCTTTGATAGAATCAAGCGTTCAATTTCCAAGCAGTCAGCCTCAGAGAAATTAGGTTTGGATGGTTGAAAGGACCCTGAATTAGAAGGTCCTGCCTCAGGGGTAGAGACCATGGTGGACAGGACGACATGTCCACTAGGTCTGCATACCAGGTCCTGCGTGGCCACGCAGGCGCTATCAGAATCACTGATGCTCTCTCCTGTTTTATCCTGGCAATCAGTCGAGGTAGCAACGGAAAAGGTGGAAACACATAAGCTATGTTGAAAACCCAAGGGGCTGCTAGTGCATCTACCAGCACCGCTCCCGGTTCCCTGGACCTGGATCCGTAACAAGGAGCTTGGCGTTCTGGCGAGATGCCATGAGATCCAGATCCGGTTTGCCCCAACGACGAATCAGTTGAGCAAATACCTCCGGGTGAAGTTCCCACTCCCCCGGATGAAAAGTCTGGCGACTTAGAAAATCCGCCTCCCAGTTCTCCACGCCTGGGATGTAGATCGCTGACAGGTGGCAAGAGTGAGACTCTGCCCAGCGAATTATCTTCGAGACTTCCAACATCGCTAGGGAACTCCTGGTTCCCCCTTGATGATTGATGTAAGCCACAGTCGTGATGTTGTCCGACTGAAATCTGATGAACCTCAGTGTTGCTAACTGAGGCCAAGTTAGAAGAGCATTGAATATTGCTCTTAATTCTAGAATGTTTATCGGGAGGAGTTTCTCCTCCTGAGTCCACGATCCCTGAGCCTTCAAGGAGTTCCAGACTGCTCCCCAGCCTAGTAGGCTGGCATCTGTTGTTACAATCGTCCAATCTGGTCTGCGAAAAGTCATTCCTTTGGACAGATGAACCCGTGACAACCACCAGAGAAGAGAATCTCTGGTCTCCTGGTCCAGATTTAGCAAAGGGGACAGATCTGAGTAGTCCCCGTTCCATTGACTTAGCATGCATAGTTGCAGCGGTCTGAGATGTAGGCGCGCAAATGGCACTATGTCCATTGCTGCGACCATTAAGCCGATTACTTCCATGCACTGAGCTACTGATGGGCTTGGAATGGAGTGAAGGACACGGCAAGCAATGAGAATCTTTGATAACCTGGACTCCGTCAGGTAAATTTTCATCTCTACAGAATCTATAAGAGTCCCTAGAAAAGGGACCCTTGTGAGTGGTAACAGAGAACTCTTTTCCACGTTCACTTTCCACCCTTGCGACCTCAGAAATGCTAGAACTATCTCTGTATGAGACTTTGCATTTTGAAAACTTGACGCTTGTATCAGAATGTCGTCTAGGTACGGAGCCACCGCTATGCCTCGTGGTCTTAGCACCGCCAGAAGTGAGCCCAGAACCTTTGTAAAAATTCTCGGGGCCGTAGCTAACCCGAAGGGAAGAGCTACAAACTGGTAATGCCTGTCTAGAAAGGCAAACCTTAGGTACCGATAATGATCTTTGTGAATCGGTATGTGAAGGTAGGCATCCTTTAAGTCCACTGTGGTCATATATTGACCCTCTTGGATCATGGGTAGGATGGTCCGAATGGTTTCCATCTTGAACGATGGAACCCTTAGGAACTTGTTTAAGATTTTTAAGTCTAAGATTTGTCTGAAGGTTCCCTCTTTTTTGGGAACCACAAACAGATTTGAATAAAACCCTTGCCCCTGTTCCGTTCGCGGAACTGGGTGGATCACTCCCATCACTAAGAGGTCTTGTACACATTGTAGAAATGCCTCTTTCTTTACTAGGTTTGTTGATAACCTTGACAGATGAAACCTCCCTTGTGGAGGAGAAGTTTTGAAATCCAGAAGGTATCCCTGAGATATAATCTCCAACGTCCAGGGATCCTGTACATCTCTTGCCCAAGCCTGGGCGAAGAGAGAAAGTCTGCCCCCCACTAGATCCGTCTCCGGAAAGGGGGCCCTGTCTTCATGCTGTCTTAGGGGCGGAAGTAGGCTTTCTGGCCTGCTTGCCCTTGTTCCATGACTGGTTGCCTTTCCAACCCTGTCTGTAACGAGCAGTAGTTCCTTCCTGTTTTGGAGCGGAGGAAGTTGATGCTGCTCCTGCCTTGAGATTGCGAAAGGCACAAAAATTAGACTGTTTGGCCTTTGATTTGGCCCTGTCCTGAGGAAGGGTGTGGCCCTTACCTCCAGTAATGTCAGCAATAATTTCCTTCAAGCCGGGCCCGAATAAGGTCTGCCCTTTGAAAGGAATGTTCAGTAGTTTAGACTTAGAAGTTACATCTGCTGACCAGGATTTAAGCCATAGCGCTCTGCGCGCCTGTATGGCGAATCCGGAATTCTTAGCCGTAAGTTTGTTAAATGCACTACGGCATCCGAAACAAACGCATTAGCCAGCTTAAGGGTTCTAATCTTGCTCAAAGACTCATCCAATGGTGCTGTGCGAATCGCCTCTTCCAGAGACGCAAACCAGAATGCCGCTGCAGCAGTGACAGGCGCAATGCATGCAAGAGGCTGTAATATAAAACCTTGTTGAACAAACATTTTCTTAAGGTAACCCTCAAATTATTTATCCATTGGATCTGAGAAAGCACAGCTATCCTCCACCGGGATAGTGGTACGCTTGGCTAAAGTAGAAACTGCTCCCTCCACCTTAGGGACCGTCTGCCATAAGTCTCGTGTGGTGGCGTCTATAGGGAACATTTTTCTAAATATCGGAGGAGGGGAAAAAGGCACACCCGGTCTATCCCACTCCTTGCTAATAATCTCTGTAAGCCTCTTTGGTATAGGAAAAACGTCAGTACACACCGGTACCGCATACTATTTATCCAGCCTACATAATCCTCTGGGATTGCCACCGTGTCACAATCATTCAGAGCCGCTAACACCTTCCCTAGCAACACGCGGAGGTTCTCAAGCTTAAATTTAAAATTTGAAATTTCTGAATCCGGTCTCCCCGAATCAGAACCGTCACCCACAGAATGAAGCTCTCCGTCCTCATGTTCTGCAAATTGTGACGCAGTATCAGACATGGCTCTCGTGTCATCGGTGCGCTCTGTCCTTAACCCAGAGCTGTCGCGCTTGCCTCTTAACTCGGGCATATTGTATAATACTTCTTTCATAACATTAGCCATATCATGTAAAGTGATTTGTAAGGGCCTTGATGTACTTGGCGCCTCATCTCACGCACCTCCCGAGCGGGAGACGAAGGTACTGACACGTGAGGAGAGTTAGACGGCATAACTTCCCCCTCGTTGTCTGGTGATAATTTCTTTATCGGTACAGATTGACTTTTATTCAAAGTAATATCAATACAATTGGTACACATATTTATATTGGGCTCCACATCGGCTTTTAAACATAATGAACAAGCAGATTCCTCTGTATCAGACATGTTTAAACAGACTAGCAATGAAGCTAGCAAGCTTGGAAACTACTTTCAATAAGTTTACAAGCAATATAAAAAACGCTGCAGCGCTTTTAAAAAAAAACAAAAAAAAACACAGTTGAATAACAAAGAACTAATTCAGTTATAGTCAACAATTCTTTAAATGTATTAATTAGCAGAGGATTGCACCCATTAGCAAAAGGATGATTAACCCCTCAGTACCCAAAAACGGATATCAAATTAAGATTTAACGCTTTTATCACAGTCAAACACACTGTCACAGGTCTGCTGTGACTGATTACCTCCCTCAAAAACGAATTTTGAAGACCCCTGAGCTCTCTAGAGACGTCCTGGATCAAGGAGGAAGAAGCAGGAAGACTGTGCTAGAATTTTAACTGCGCAACAAGGCGCTAAAAAAGGCCCCTCCCACTCATTTACAAGAGTGGGAGACCTGACATAACGGTTTCTATGCAGAAATATACGTTGGCCATGTGGAAAAAAATCATGCCCAAAAGGATTTATCACCAAAGTACCTCACAAAACGAATAACATGCCAGTAAACGTTTTAAAAACAAACTTTTTTAATGTCATGCAAAGTTATCACTAAGCCTGCTACCAGTCGCTTCCACTGCAGATAAGGCTTAAGCATTATTTCAGTATTAACAGTATTTTCTCAGTCAAATTCTAGTCCCTAGAAAATAACTCTACTGTGCATACATTTATCAGCCTGATACCAGTCACTACTACTGCATTTAAGGCTGTACTTACATCATACGGGTAACAGCAGTGTTCTCTTAGTCAATTCCATTCCCAGAAAATATTGTACTGCACATACCTCATTTGCGGGGGACCCCGCATGCTATTCCCATTTTCTGAAGTTACCCCACTCCTCAGAATGTCGAGTACAGCCAGTGGATCTTAGTTACGCCTGCTAAGATCATAGAAAACGCAGGCAGTTTCTTCTTCCAAATACTGCCTGAGATAGAAAAACAGCACACTCCGGTGCCATTTAAAATAACAAACTTTTGATTGAAGAATAATTAAGTAAAAACTCCAACTCCTCTCGCGACCTCCTTCTTTGTTGAGGGTTGCAAGAGAATGACTGGGTATGACATGTGAGGGGAGGAGCTATATAGCAGCTCTGCTTGGGTGATCCTCTTGCAACTTCCTGTTGGGAAGGAGAATAACACAATTTATGCTTACCTGATAAATTTATTTCTCTTGTAGTGTATCCAGTCCACGGATCATCCATTACTTGTGGGATATTCTCCTTCCCAACAGGAAGTTGCAAGAGGATCACCCACAGCAGAGCTGCTATATAGCTCCTCCCCTCACTGCCATATCCAGTCATTCGACCGAAACAAGCCGAGAAAGGAGAAACCATAGGGTGCAGTGGTGACTGTAGTTTAATTAAAATTTAGACCTGCCTGAAAAGGACAGGGCGGGCCGTGGACTGGATACACTACAAGAGAAATAAATTTATCAGGGAAGCATAAATTGTGTTTTCTCTTGTTAAGTGTATCCAGTCCACGGATCATCCATTACTTGTGGGATACCAATACCAAAGCTAAAGTACACAGATGATGGGAGGGACAAGGCCAAGAACTTAAACGGAAGGAACCACTGCCTGTAGAACCTTTCTCCCAAAAACAGCCTCTGAAGAAACAAAAGTATCAAATTTGTAAAATTTGGAAAAAGTATGAAGGGAAGACCAAGTTGCAGCCTTGCAAATCTGTTCAACAGAGGCCTCATTTTTAAAGGCCCAGGTGGAAGCCACAGCTCTAGTAGAATTAGCTGTAATCCTTTCAGGAGGCTGCTGTCCAGCAGTCTCATAGGCTAAACGGATTATACTCCGAAGCCAAAAAGAAAGAGAGGTTGCCGAGGTCTTCTGACCTCTCCTCTGTCCAGAGTAAACAACAAACAGGTTAGATGTTTGGCGAAAATCTTTAGTAGCCTGTAAGTAAAACTTCAAGGCACGGACTACGTCTAGATTATGCAAAAGACGTTCCTTCTTTGAAGAAGGATTAGGACATAATGATGGAACAACAATCTCTTGATTGATATTCTTGTTAGAAACCACCTTAGGTAAAAACCCAGGTTTTGTACGCAGAACAACTTTATCTGAATGAAAGATCAGATAAGGAGAATCACAATGTAATTCAGATAACTCAGAGACTCTTCGAGCCGAGGAAATAGCCATCAGAAAAAGAACTTTCCATGAAAGGAGTTTGATATCAATAGAATGAAGGGGTTCAAACGGAACCCCTTGAATGAAGGGGTTCAAACGGAACCCCTTAATTCTAACTAAAGCCTGACAAAATGCCTGAACGTCTGGAACTTCTGCCAGACGCTTGTGTAAAAGAATAGACAGAGCAGAAATCTGTCCCTTTAAAGAACTAGCTGATAATCCTTTGTCGAAACCCTCTTGGAGGAAGGACAATATCCTAGGAATCCTAACCCTACTCCATGAGTAATTCTTGGATTCACACCAATGAAGATATTTACGCCATATCTTGTGGTAAATTTTCCTGGTGACAGGCTTTCGTGCCTGTATTAAGGTATCAATTACTGACTCGGAGAAGCCACGCTTTGATAGGATCAAGCGTTCAATCTCCATGCAGTCAGTCTCAGAGAAAGTAGATTCGGATGATTGAAAGGACCTTGTATTAGAAGGTCTTGTCTCAGAGGCAGAGTCCATGGTGGAAAGGATGACATGTCCTCTAGGTCTGCATACCAGGTCCTGCGTGGCCACGCAGGCGCTATCAATATCACCGATGCTCTTTCCTGTTTGATTTTGGCAATCAGACGAGCGAGCAGAGGAAACGGTGGAAACACATAAGCCAGGTTGAAGAACCAAGGCGCTGCTAGAGCATCTATCAGTGCCGCTTCTGGGTCCCTGGAGCTGGATCTGTAACAAGGAAGGTTGGCGTTCTGGCGAGACGCCATGAGATCCAATTCTGGTTTGCCCCAACGGAGAACCAATTGAGCAAACACCTCCGGATGGAGTTCCCATTCCCCCGGATGAAAAGTCTGACGACTTAGAAAATCCGCCTCCCAGTTCTCTACACCTGGGATATGGATCGCTGACAGGTGGCAAGAGTGAGTCTCTGCCCAGCAAATTATCTTGGAGACTTCTGACATCGCTAGGGAACTCCTGGTTCCCCCTTGATGGATGATGTAAGCCACAGTTGTGATGTTGTCCGACTGAAATCTGATGAACCTCAGTGTTGCTAGCTGAGGCCAAGCCAGAAGAGCATTGAATATTGCTCTTAACTCCAGAATATTTATTGGGAGGAGTTTCTCCTCCTGAGTCCATGAACCCTGAGCCTTCAGGGAGTTCCAGACTGCACCCCAACCTAGAAGGCTGGCATCTGTTGTTACAATTGTCCAATCTGGTCTGCGAAAAGGTCATACCCTTGGACAGATGGGCCTGAGATAACCACCAGAGAAGAGAATCTCTGGTTTCCTGATCCAGATTTAGTAGAGGGGACAAATCTGTGTAATCCCCATTCCACTGACTGAGCATGCATAATTGCAGCGGTCTGAGATGCAGGCGCGCGAATAACACTATGTCCATCGCCGCTACCATTAAGCCGATTACTTCCATGCACTGAGCCACCGTGGGGCGCGGAATGGAGTGAAGAACACGGCAAGCATTTAGAAGTTTTGATAACCTGGAGAATCTATTAGAGTCCCTAGGAAGGAAACCCTCGTGAGAGGAGATAGAGAACTCTTTTCTTCGTTCACTTTCCACCCATGCGACCTCAGGAATGCCAGAACTATCTCTGTATGAGATTTGGCAATTTGAAAGCTTGACGCCTGTATCAGGATGTCGTCCAGGTAAGGAGCCACCGCTATGCCTCGCGGTCTTAGGACCGCCAGAAGTGAGCCCCGAACCTTTGTAAAAATTCTTGGGGCTGTAGCCAACCCGAATGGAAGAGCTACAAATTGGTAATACCTGTCTAGAAAGGCAAACCTCAGGAACTGATGATGATTCTTGTGAATCGGAATGTGAAGGTAGGCATCCTTTAAGTCCACTGTGGTCATGTACTGACCCTCTTGGATCATGGGTAAAATGGTTCGAATAGTTTCCATCTTGAATGACGGAACTCTGAGGAATTTGTTTAGGATCTTTAAATCCAAAATTGGTCTGAAGGTTCCCTCTTTTTTGGGAACCACAAACAGATTTGAATAAAACCCCTGTCCTTGTTCCGTCCGCGGAACTGGATGGATCACTCCCATTACAAGGAGATCTTGTACGCAGCTTAGGAATGCCTCTTTCTTTATCTGGTTTGCAGATAATCTTGAAAGGTGAAATCTCCCTTGTGGAGGAGAAGCTTTGAAGTCCAGAAGATATCCCTGAGATATGATCTCCAACGCCCAGGGATCCTGAACATCTCTTGCCCACGCCTGGGCGAAGAGAGAGAGTCTGCCCCCTACTAGATCCGTTGTCGGATAGAGGGCCGCTCCTTCATGCTGTCTTAGAGGCAGCAGCAGGCTTTCTGGCCTGCTTGCCCTTGTTCCAGGACTAGTTAGGTTTCCAGGCCTGCTTGGATTGAGCAAAAGTTCCCTCTTGTTTTGAAGCAGAGGAAGTTGATGCTGCACCTGCCTTGAAATTTCGAAAGGCACGAAAATTAGACTGTTTGGCCTTTGATTTGACCCTTTCCTGAGGAAGGGTATGACCCTTACCTCCAGTAATGTAAGCAATAATTTCTTTCAAACCAGGCCCGAATAAGGTCTGCCCCTTGAAAGGAATGTTGAGTAATTTAGACTTTGAAGTCACATCAGCTGACCAGGATTTGAGCCATAGCGCCCTACGCGCCTGGATGGCGAATCCGGAATTCTTAGCCGTTAGTCAAATGAACAATGGCATCAGAAACAAATGAGTTAGCTAGCTTAAGAGTTCTAAGCTTGTCAACAATTTCAGTCAATGGAGCTGTATGGATGGCCTCTTCCAGGGCCTCAAACCAGAATGCCGCCGCAGCAGTGATAGGCGCAATGCATGCAAGGGGCTATAAAATAAAACCTTGTTGAATAAACATTTTCTTAAAGGTAACCCTCTAATTTTTTTTATCCATTGGATCTGAAAAAGCACAACTGTCCTCAACCGGGATAGTGGTACGCTTTGCTAAAGTAGAAACTGCTCCCTCCACCTTAAGGACAGTCTGCCATAAGTCCTGTGTAGTGGCATCTATTGGAAACATTTTTCCAAATATAGGAGGTGGGGAAAAGGGCACACCGGGCCTATCCCACTCCTTACTAATAATTTCTGTAAGCCTTTTAGGTATTGGAAAAACATCAGTACTCACCGGCACTGCATAGTATTTATCCAGCCTACACAATTTCTCTGGCACTGCAATTGTGTCACAGTCATTCAGAGCAGCTAATACCTCCCCAAGCAATACACGGAGGTTCTCAAGCTTAAATTTAAAATTAGAAATCTCTGAATCAGGTCTCCCAGATTCAGAGACGTCACCCACAGACTGAAGCTCTCCGTCCTCAGGTTCTGCATATTGTGACGCAGTATCAGACATGGCTCTTACAGCATCTACGCGCTCTGTATCTCGTCTAACCCCAGAGCTATCGCGCTTGCCTCTCAATTCAGGCAATCTGGATAATACCTCTGACAGGGTATTATTCATGATTGCAGCCATGTCCTGCAAAGTAATCGCAATGGGCGTCCCTGATGTACTTGGCGCCATATTAGCGTGCGTCCCTTGAGCGGGAGGCGAAGGGTCCGGCATGTGGGGAGAGTTAGTCGGCATAACTTCGACAGACCCCTCTGGTGACAATTCTTTTATAGATAAAGACTGATCTTTACTGTTTAAGGTGAAATCAATACATTTAGTACACATTCTCTTATGGGGCTCCACCATGGTTTTTAAACATAATGAACAAGTATCCTCTGTTTCAGACATGTTTGTACAGACTAGCAATGAGACTAGCAAGCTTGGAAAACACTTTAAAGCAAGTTAACAAGCAATATAAAAAACTTTACTGTGCCTTTAAGAGAAACAAATTTTGACAAAATTTGAAATAACAGTGAAAAAAGGCAGTTACACTAACAAAATTTTTACAGTGTATGTAACAAGTCAGCAGAGCATTGCACCCACTTGCAAATGGATGATTAACCCCTTAATAACAAAAACAGAATAATAACTCACAAAAACGTTTTTTAAACACAGTCACAACAACTGCCACAGTCTACTGTGATTGTTACCCTCCTCAAACACGACTTTGAAGCCTTTTGAGCCCTTCAGAGATGTCCTGGATCATGCAGGAAGAAGCTGAATGTCTCTGTCAGTATTTTTAGCTGCACAGAAAAGCACTAAAATAGGCCCTTCCCACTCATATTGCAACAGTGGAAAGCCTCAGGAACTGTTTCTAGGCAAAAATCAAACCAGCCATGTGGAAAAAAACTAGGCCCCAATAAGTTTTGTCACCAAACATATATAAAAACGATTAAACATGCCAGCAAACGTTTTATATTACACTTTTATAAGAGTATGTATCTCTATTAATAAGCCTGATACCAGTCGCTATCACTGCATTTAAGGCTTTACTTACATTAATCCGGTATCAGCAGCATTTTCTAGCAAATTCCATCCCTAGAAAAATATTAACTGCACATACCTTATTGCAGGAAAACCTGCACGCCATTCCCTCTCTGAAGTCACCTCACTCCTCAGAATATGTGAGAACAGCAATGGATCTAAGTTACTTCTGCTAAGATCATAGAAATCACAGGCAGATTCTTCTTCTAATGCTGCCTGAGATGAAACAGTACACTCCGGTACCATTTAAAAATAACAAACTTTTGATTGAAGTTAAAAAACTAACTATAATACACCACTCTCCTCTTACTACGTCCATCTTTGTTGAGAGTTGCAAGAGAATGACTGGGTATGGCAGTGAGGGGAGGAGCTATATAGCAGCTCTGCTGTGGGTGATCCTCTTGCAACTTCCTGTTGGGAAGGAGAATATCCCACAAGTAATGGATGATCCGTGGACTGGATACACTTAACAAGAGAAATATATCCCATAAGTAATGGATGACCCGTGGACTGAACACACTTAACAAGAGAAAGTATGTTCAGCATGAGGGGCAGAGCAATCACAAAAGCTAGCAGCTAAACACTTTGCCAATGTCATGTTTGAGAGAAGATTAACCATTTAGGAATAGTGTGGAGGATTAAGGTCCTATGTATCTAAAGCGGCAGGTCCTTATTTCTGTATCATAGCCATAACAAAATCTCCTAGGGGAAATAATGCCCTATTAAACTTGGTTCCTGCCATGTCTATCCCACCTCATAGTAATTTTCCAGAAACTTGTGGCTATAATATATGAGCACTGCGTTAAGTTTAACTATAACAAAGCATGCTAAGCAGTTGATTAAGCACGTTATTAATAAGAATAGTTGCACTTCCCAAAATAATTAAAAGAAAAGCATAGGTTATACTCTATTCGTAAATGATATGCGTACATAGAACTAGAGGAGGAGGCATATGCAGCCTAGAGGCTAGATCAGATAGTAGATATACATAATAGCTGACTAATAATGGTATAACAAGTCAATAACTATTAGGTGGTATAAATGGGTGTAAAATTCTAACTTTAAGATCCTGGTAGGTATTAGGTCTTGTAACAGACGGCATAAAACAAGAGAACAATGCTGAAGTATTCACGGATAAATAACTATATAGAACACACAGCAGCAAACAGGGTGAACATGGAAAACATAGTCGCAAACTAGTCTGTAAAGATGTCCCAAAAGGCTGCACTCATTTCTCTTATTGTCAGCACGGAGGTAATGTCCGGATTAGCCAATGCCTCCATGGAGGCCACAAGGAGCATACTGCACTGGTTGCAAAAACCACAGCACTGACCACCGACCAGTAATAAAGTCACTGCTCAATACAAGACCCACTGGCAAACTGTCGCATTTGCGATCCTGTATTCTTCGGCCGTTTATCACCAGTACCCTGGAGCACCATGGAGTGTAAGCCAGCTTCCCTTTGCTAACCTGTTGCTCTGTCATCTGTGCGGTGACCTGTATATTATTTTTGGCCAGCAGAGTGGTGTTTTGTGTATCTGTCTTACGGTCGCTAGGAATTAGCATACCGATCCGCACCTCATCAGAGACAAAGTCTGATCCTAAGTCTCTTGTCTCCTTCATGGCGGCTGAGACGAAAGTGCACGTTTGCCTTGGTAGGTGATCATTTATCTCCTGCGGCTCTCCTGCACGGCAACGATCAGAGTTCAATATAGAAGGCCCCTCTGTGCGCGGTTTGCGGGTAGGTGTGGGAGGTATCAGTGGTAAATGGAGTACAGATCTGAGTTCACTCACGAACTGGAGGAATTGCTGCTTGGTTAGCTTTAGGATCAGTGAGTCCCATGCTGCCGCGGTCTCCATATTGCGTTGCTATAGCGTTCTGAGATTAATACCTGTCTCGCAAGCGGTCCTGCTCCAAAGTTCTCCCTCAACAGTTGAGAGGGCAGCGTGCTTCTCCGCAGTCTATTTTCTAAGTAGTTAGGCTAGATTTCGGCTCAATACCCATGCATTAATGATGATGGCCGCTCCCAGAGTGATTAGGTTGTAGGCCTGCTATCCCAAAGATAGAATATGTTCATCAGGGGGGTATTCTACTCCCCCACTGCAAACACCGATATCTTAAGGGCTTCTGTGCTATAAAAAATTGTGTTATCTTGGGAATCTGAACGGCCAAAAGAGTTATTTTTCAAAAAGTATAGCCGGAGCTACTATAAGATGCGACCGTTTAGTTCCATAGTTGACTCCTCCCTCCCTCTTGTGTTATTTTAATTAAAGCATAATGTTTATTAAAAAAAATATTAATACTATATAATAATAATAATATATGTAGGGTTAGCAATGCAGGCTTAGATAGCAGTATTGTAAGATCATATGTTCACATCTCTTAAGTGAACATTTATAAGTGAGGCACAAAGAATTATACAAGAATTATACTCAATACTCAAGTCTCTCTTTTGCTATGTGAATTTGGTCCCTGCATTCAACTCCTGCCAACTCCCCTGTTTTGTGTCATTTGTATTGTAAGTCTCTTTTGGCATGTGAATTGGGTCCCTGCATTCAACTCCTGCCAACTCCCCTGATTTGTGTCATTTGTATTGCAAGTCTCTTTTGGTATGTAAATTGGGTCCCTGCATTCAACTCCAGCCATCTTCCCTGTTTTGTGTCATTTGTATTGCAAGTCTCTCTTTTGGTATGTGAATTGGGTCCCTGCATTCAATTTCTGCCAACTTCCCTGTTTTGTGTCATTTGTACTGCAAGTCTCTCTTTTGGTATATGAATTGGGTCCCTGCATTCAACTTCTGCCAACTGCCCGGTTTGTGTCATTTTTATTGCAAGTCTTTTGGTATTGTGACAGAAAGCAAGGCCTGGTTATAAATGGAAGATATTTAAGACCAAGCATTGTACATGCTATTTCTCCTTTCAGTTAAAACCCCAGGGAGAGAGAGTGTGTATTTGATTATGCAGTTGATAAACTGTGTTCTGGGTCCCTGGGGTTTGGGATAATTGGACAGAGGGTGGCCCATTATCCCAGACAGCTGTGAAGCTGTCCAGCAGCTAATCACAGGTGTGGCTAATTAGAAGTTGTGAGGGTTTAAATAACAGCCTCACTTAGGCCTTGACAGAGAGTTACACAGCTACATAAGCTGGTGTGTGTGTTACACTGTGGTAAAAGACTTTTGTTCCTGTGAACTGTAAAAGGACATTATTTTGACAAAGCACTTGTGAAGTGCTGGGACATACTTGTAAGTACTGACATTTACAAAAAGTACTTAACATTGCTGCAGAGGAACTGCCTGTTTGTTGTTGCTGTGAAAAATAAAGCCTTTTAAACTACAGTGGACTGTCCTGTGCTGCATTTGTGCCCTAGAAGACTGTGGTTAAATGTGTTCCTGTTACACTTGGTGGAGAATCCGGGTAACCACGTTGTATATCTGTGGGCATAATAATCTGCAAGCAACATGGAGGAAGTCATTAAAGCTTTGATCCATTCTAATGCTATACAGCAGGAGACTAACAGAAAAGCTGCTGAAAATAGTGCAGCACTGCAACAGTTGGTCTTGGCCCAGTCAGATAGTGCTATGCTGCTGGCTAAATCACAGAAGGAGAACACTGAATTGTTGATACAACAGATGGCTGCTGCGCAAGCTGAGACATTCAGGAAGACCCGGGAAGACAACAAAGTGCTACACAAACTCTGCAACGAGAGGTTCAAGCCATATCAGAAAAACTGAACTCTGAATATGTTGGTGGCAGCCAAGGTTCCAGAGTAATAAGGGCTAGTCATTATCTTCAAAAAATGACAGCAGCTGATGATGTTGAGGCGTATCTTTTGGCATTTGAACGCACAGCAGAAAGAAAAATGGCCGACATTTGGGTGGGCGAGTATACTTGCGACATTTCTTAGTGGTGAACCTCAGAAGGCCTACTATGATTTAGAGCCAGCACAAGCCAGTGACTATGAGAAATTGAAAGCAGAAATCATTGCACGCCTGGGGGTGACTTCGGCAATCCGTGCACAAAGATTCCATTCCTGGATGTTTTCATCTCATAATGCTGCAAGATCCCAGATGTTCGACCTTATACACCTTGCCAGGAAATGGCTGCAACCAGAGGTGAATTCGGCTATCAAAATAGTGGAACTACTGGTGATGGACCGGTTTCAGCGTGGATTACCTGCTTCCCTGCGGCGGTGGGTTAATCAAGGTGATCCTCAAACAGCGGATCAGTTGATTGTATTGGTCGAAAGATTTATAGCTTCAGGAGAAGTTTTGCAACGATCTTCAGTGGATCAACCCCACAATCCCAAGTCCCAGAGCTCTACTAAAACTGGTAAGACTGTTCAGCGGATAAAGGGGATAAGAGAGCAGCAGGTGTATAGGCAAAACACCAGAGACATTTCCCCAGGAATTAAGGAAACATTTAAATATAACCAACCTGTAAGATGTTTTAAATGTAATGAGGTTGGGCATATTGCTAGAGACTGTGATAAAGATGAATTTATGGACTGTAATGTTGCACATTCACTATTGTCTAATAGCAACAGCTCTGTTAATAATGATTCCCATTGGTGTACTGTGACGGTTAATGGTAAAGTGTCTAGGGCTTTGTTTGATTCAGGAAGTATGGTCACACTAGTGGCTAAATCTATAGTACCAGATGCAGTATAAGATTATGGGGAAAAAATGGGAATTATCTGTGTTCATGGAGATAAACGGGAATATCCTACAGCTGAGGTGGAGATTGAGACTCAGTGTGGTAAATTAAAATATTGTGTGGGTGTAGTACCAAATTTAGCCCATGAGGTGGTGATAGGGAGAGATTTTCCAAAATTTCTGGAGTTATGGGAATCTCCAGAAATATGTCAAACTTCTGATATTTATGTATTTCCTTTCTCTGAAACTGATTTTGAAGGGGGTTCCATTGAAAAGGAGAAAAAACATAATTTATGCTTACCTGATAAATTTATTTCTCTTGTGGTGTATCCAGTCCACGGATCATCCATTACTTGTGGGATATTCTCCTTCCCAACAGGAAGTTGCAAGAGGATCACCCACAGCAGAGCTGCTATATAGCTCCTCCCCTAACTGCCATATCCAGTCATTCGACCGAAACAAGCCGAGAAAGGAGAAACCATAGGGTGCAGTGGTGACTGTAGTTTCAATTAAAATTTAGACCTGCCTTAAAAAGACAGGGCGGGCCGTGGACTGGATACACCACAAGAGAAATAAATTTATCAGGTAAGCATAAATTATGTTTTCTCTTGTAAGGTGTATCCAGTCCACGGATCATCCATTACTTGTGGGATACCAATACCAAAGCTAAAGTACACGGATGAAGGGCGGGACAAGGCAGGCTTAAATGGAAGGAACCACTGCCTGTAGAACCTTTCTCCCAAAAATAGCCTCCGAAGAAGCAAAAGTATCAAATTTGTAAAATTTTGAAAAGGTATGAAGCGAAGACCAAGTCGCCGCCTTGCAAATCTGTTCAACAGAAGCCTCATTCTTAAAGGCCCAGGTGGAAGCCACAGCTCTAGTAGAATGAGCTGTAATTCTTTCAGGGGGCTGCTGTTTAGCAGTCTCATAGGCTAAGCATATTACGCTCCAAAGCCAAAAAGAAAGAGAGGTTGCCGAAGCTTTTTGACCTCTCCTCTGTCCAGAGTAAACAACAGTGTAGATGTTTGGCGAAAATCTTTAGTAGCTTGTAAGTAAAACTTCAAAGCACGGACCACGTCCAGATTATGTAAAAGACGTTCCTTCTTTGAAGAAGGATTAGGACACAATGATGGAACAACAATCTCTTGATTGATATTCTTGTTAGAAACTACCTTAGGTAAACATAATTTATGTAAGAACTTACCTGATAAATTAATTTCTTTCATATTAGCAAGAGTCCATGAGCTAGTGACGTATGGGATATACATTCCTACCAGGAGGGGCAAAGTTTCCCAAACCTCAAAATGCCTACAAATACACCCCTCACCACACCCACAAATCAGTTTAACGAATAGCCAAGAAGTGGGGTGATAAGAAAAAAGTGCGAAAGCATAAAAAATAAGGAATTTGGAATAATTGTGCTTTATACAAAAAAATCATAACCACCACAAAAAAGGGTGGGCCTCATGGACTCTTGCTAATATGAAAGAAATGAATTTATCAGGTAAGTTCTTACATAAATTATGTTTTCTTTCATGTAATTAGCAAGAGTCCATGAGCTAGTGACGTATGGGATAATGACTACCCAAGATGTGGATCTTTCCACGCAACAGTCACTAGAGAGGGAGGGATAAAATAAAGACAGCCAATTCCGCTGAAAAATAATCCACACCCAAAATAAAGTTTAAATTTTATAATGAAAAAAAATGAAAATATAAGCAGAAGATTCAAACTGAAACAGCTGCCTGAAGTACTTTTCTACCAAAAACAGCTTCAGAAGAAGAAAATACATCAAAATGGTAGAATTTAGTAAAAGTATGCAAAGAAGACCAAGTTGCTGCTTTGCAAATCTGATCAACCGAAGCTTCATTCCTAAACGCCCAGGAAGTAGAAACTGACCTAGTAGAATGAGCTGTAATCCCTTGAGGCAGAGTTTTACCCGACTCGACATAAGCATGATGAATTAAAGATTTCAACCAAGATGCCAAAGAAATGGCAGAGGCCTTCTGACCTTTCCTAGAACCGGAAAAGATAACAAATAGACTAGAAGTCTTTCGGAAATTCTTAGTAGCTTCAACATGATATTTCAAAGCTCTAACAACATCCAAAGAATGCAATGATTTCTCCTTAGAATTCTTAGGATTAGGACATAATGAAGGAACCACAATTTCTCTACTAATGTTGTTGGAATTCACAACCTTAGGTAAAAATTCAAAAGAAGTTCGCAACACCGCCTTATCCTGATGAAAAATCAGAAAAGGAGACTCACAAGAAAGAGCAGATAATTCAGAAACTCTTCTGGCAGAAGAGATGGCTAAAAGGAACAAAATTTTCCAAGAAAGTAATTTAATGTCCAACGAATGCATAGGTTCAAACGGAGGAGCTTGAAGAGCCCCCAGAACCAAATTCAAACTCCAAGGAGGAGAAATTGACTTAATGACAGGTTTTATACAAACCAAAGCTTGTACAAAACAATGAATATCAGGAAGATTAGCAATCTTTCTGTGAAAAAGAACAGAAAGAGCAGAGATTTGTCCTTTCAAGGAACTTGTAGACAAACCTTTCTCCAAACCATCCTGAAGAAACTGTAAAATTCTCGGAATTCTAAAAGAATGCCAGGAAAAATGATGAGAAAGACACCAAAAAATATAAGTCTTCCAGACTCTATAATATATCTCCCTAGATACAGATTTACGAGCCTGTAACATAGTATTAATCACAGAGTCAGAGAAACCTCTTTGACTAAGAATCAAGCGTTCAATCTCCATACCTTCAAATTTAAGGATTTGAGATCCTGATGGAAAAAAGGACCTTGCGACAGAAGGTCTGGTCTTAATGAAAGAGTCCACGGTTGGCAAGAGGCCATCCGGACAAGATCCGCATACCAAAACCTGTGAAGCCATGCTGGAGCTACCAGCAGAACAAACGAGCATTCCTTCAGAATCTTGGATATCACTCTTGGAAGAAGAACTAGAGGCGAAAAGATATAAGCAGGATGATACTTCCAAGGAAGTGACAATGCATCCACTGCTTCCGCTTGAGGATCCCTGGATCTGGACAGATACCTGGGAAGTTTCTTGTTTAGATGAGAGGCCATCAGATCTATTTCTGGAAGTCCCCACATTTGGACAATCTGAAAAAATACCTCTGGGTGAAGAGACCATTCGCCCGGATGCAACGTTTGGCGACTGAGATAATCCGCTTCCCAATTGTCTATACCTGGGATATGAACCGCAGAAACTAGACAGGAGCTGGATTCCGCCCAAACCAGAATTCGAGATACTTCTTTCATAGCCAGAGGGCTGTGAGTCCCTCCTTGATGATTGATGTATGCCACAGTTGTGACATTGTCTGTCTGAAAACAAATGAACGACTCTCTCTTTAGAAGAGGCCAAGACTGAAGAGCTCTGAAAATTGCACGGAGTTCCAAAATATTGATCGTAATCTCACCTCCTGAGATTCCCAAACCCCTTGTGCCGTCAGAGACCCCCACACAGCTCCCCAACCTGTAAGACTTGCATCTGTTGAGATTACAGTCCAGGTCGGGAGAACAAAAGAAGCCCCCTGAACTAAACGATGGTGATCTGTCCACCACGTCAGAGAGTGTCGTACAATCGGTTTCAAAGATATTAATTGAGATATCTTTGTGTAATCCCTGCACCATTGATTCAGCATACAGAGCTGAAGAGGTCGCATGTGAAAACGAGCAAAGGGGATCGCGCCCGATGCAGCAGTCATAAGACCTAGAATTTCAATGCATAAGGCTACCGAAGGGAATGATTGTGACTGAAGGTTTCGACAAGCTGATATCAATTTTAGACGTCTCTTGTCTGTCAAAGATAGAGTCATGGACACTGAATCTATCTGGAAACCCAAAAAGGTTACCCTTGTCTGAGGAATCAATGAACTTTTTAGTAAATTGATCCTCCAACCATGATCTTGAAGAAACAACACAAGTCGATTCGTATGAGATTCTGCTAAATGTGAAGACTGAGCAAGTACCAAGATATCGTCCAAATAAGGAAATACCACAATACCCTGTTCTCTGATTACAGACAGAAGGGCACCGAGAACCTTTGTAAAAATACTTGGAGCTGTTGCTAGGCCAAACGGCAGAGCCACAAACTGGTAATGCTTGTCTAGGAACGAGAATCTCAGAAACTGATAGTGATCTGGATGAATCGGAATATGCAGATATGCATCCTGTAAATCTATTGTAGACATATAATGCCCTTGCTGAACAAAAGGCAGGATAGTCCTTACAGTTACCATTTTGAATGTTGGTATCCTTACATAACGATTCAATATTTTTAGATCCAGAACTGGTCTGAAGGAATTCTCCTTCTTTGGTACAATGAAGAGATTTGAATAAAACCCCAGCCCCTGTTCCAGAACTGGAACTGGCATAATTACTCCAGCCAACTCTAGATCTGAAACACATTTCAGAAATGCTTGAGCCTTCGCTGGATTTACTGGGACACGGGAAAGAAAAAAATCTCTTTGCAGGAGGCCTTATCTTGAAGCCAATTCTGTACCCTTCTGAAACAATATTCTGAATCCAAAGATTGTGAACGGAATTGATCCAAATTTCTTTGAAAAAAACGTAATCTGCCCCCTACCAGCTGAGCTGGAATGAGGGCCGCACCTTCATGTGGACTTAGGAGCTGGCTTTGATTTTCTAAAAGGCTTGGATTTATTCCAGACTGGAGATGGTTTCCAAACTGATACCGCTCCTGAGGATGAAGGATCAGGCTTTTGTTCCTTGTTGTGACGAAAGGAACGAAAACGATTATTAGACCTAAATTTACCTTTAGATTTTTTATCCTGTGGTAAAAAAGTTCCTTTCCCTCCAGTAACAGTTGAGATAATAGAATCCAACTGAGAACCAAATAATTTATTACCCTGGAAAGAAAGGGAAAGCAGAGTAGACTTAGAAGACATATCAGCATTCCAAGTTTTAAGCCATAAAGCTCTTCTAGCTAAAATAGCTAGAGACATATACCTGACATCAACTCTAATGATATCAAAGATGGCATCACAAATAAAATGATTAGCATGTTGAAGAAAAATAATAATGCTATGAGAATTATGATCTGTTACTTGTTGCGCTAAAGCTTCCAACCAAAAAGTTGAAGCTGCAGCAACATCCGCCAAAGATATAGCAGGTCTAAGAAGATTACCTGAACACAAGTAAGCTTTTCTTAGAAAGGATTAAATTTTCCTATCTAAAGGATCCTTAAAGGAAGTACCATCTGCCGTAGGAATGGTAGTACGCTTAGCAAGAGTAGAGACAGCCCCATCAACCTTAGGGATTTTGTCCCAAAATTCTAATCTGTCAGATGGCACAGGATATAATTGCTTAAAACGTTTAGAAGGAGTAAATGAATTACCCAAATTATTCCATTCCCTGGAAATTACTTCGCCACCTCCATAGGAGGCAAAGTTTGTAAAACTGATTTGTGGGTTTGGTGAGGGGTGTATTTGTAGGCATTTTGAGGTTTGGGAAACTTTGCCCCTCCTGGTAGGAATGTATATCCCATACGTCACTAGCTCATGGACTCTTGCTAATTACATGAAAGAAAGCCAGGTTTTGTACGAAGAACTACTTTATCTGAATGGAAAATCAGATAAGGAGTATCACATTGTAAGGCAGATAACTCAGACACTCTCCGAGCCGAGCAAATAGCCATCAAAAACAGAACTTTCCAAGATAAAAGTTTAATATGAATGGAATGAAGGGGTTCAAACGGAACCCGTGGAAGAACTTTAAGAACCAAGTTTAAGCTCCATGGGGGAGCAACAGGTTTAAACACAGGCTTAATTCTAACCAAAGCCTGACAAAAAGCTTTAACGTCTGGAACTTCTGCCAGACGCTTGTGCAAAAGAATAGACAGAGCAGAAATCTGTCCCTTTAAAGAACTAGCTGATAATGCTTTTTCCAAACCCTCTTGGAGAAAGGACAATATCCTAGGAATCCTAACCTTACTCCATGAGTAATTCTTGGATTCACACCAATAAAGATATTTACGCCATATCTTATGATAGATTTTCCTGGTGACAGGCTTTCGTGCCTGTATAAGGGTATCAATGACTGACTCAGAGAAGCCACGCTTTGATAAAATCAAGCGTTCAATCTCCATGCAGTCAGTCTCAGAGAAATTAGATTCGGTATTTGAAGGTAAGCATCCTTCAAATCCACTGTGGTCATGTACTGACCCTCCTGAATCATAGGTAGGATGGTCCGAATAGTTTCCATTTTGAACGATGGAACTCTGAGGAATTTGTTTAAGATCTTTAGATCCAAAATGGGTCTGAAGGTTCCCTCTTTTTTGGGAACCACAAACAGATTTGAATAAAAGCCCTGTCCCGTCTGTGGAACTGGACAGATCACTCCCATAACTAGGAGGTCTTGCACACAGCGTAAGAATGCCTTTTTCTTTATCTGGTTTACAGATAATCTCGAAAGGTGAAATCTCCCTTGAGAAGGGGAAGCTTTGAAGTCCAGAAGATATGATCTCCAACGCCCAGGGATCCTGAACATCTCTTGCCCACGCCTGGGCGAAGAGAGAAAGTCTGCCCCCTACTAGATCCGTTACCGGATAGGGGGCCGTTCCTTCATGCTGTCTTAGAGACAGCAGCAGGCTTTCTGGCCTGCTTGCCTTTGTTCCAGGACTGGTTAGGTTTCCAGCCCGGCTTGGATTGAGCAAAAGTTCCCTCTTGTTTTGTAGCAGAGGAAGTTGATGCTGCACCTGCCTTGAAATTTCGAAAGGCACGAAAATTAGACTGTTTGGCCCTTGATCTGGCCCTGTCCTGAGGAAGGGTATGACCCTTACCTCCAGTAATGTCAGCAATAATTTCCTTCAAACCAGGCCCGAACAGGGTCTGCCCCTTGAAGGGAATGTTAAGTAATTTAGACTTTGAAGTCACGTCAGCTGACCAAGATTTAAGCCATAGCGCCCTACGCGCCTGGATGGCGAATCCAGAATTCTTAGCCGTTCGTTTAGTCAAATGAACAATGGCATCAGAAACAAAAGAATTAGCTAGCTTAAGTGTTCTAAGCTTGTCAAGTATTTCAGTCAATGGAGTAGCTGTCTGAAAGGCCAGAGACTCAAACCAGAACGCCGCAGTAGCAGTGACAGGCGCAATGCATGCAAGGGGCTGCAGTATAAAACCTTGTTGAATAAACATTTTCTTAAGGTAACCTTCTAATTTTTTATCCATTGGATCTGAAAAAGCACAACTGTCCTCGACAGGGATAGTGGTACGCTTTGCTAAAGTAGAAACTGCTCCCTCCACCTTAGGAACTGTCTGCCATAAGTCCCGTGTGGTGGCGTCTATTGGAAACATTTTTCTAAAAATAGGAGGGGGGAAAACGGCACACAGGGTCTATCCCACTCCTTATTAATAATTTCTGTAAACCTTTTAGGAATTGGAAAAACATCAGTACACACCGGCACTGCATAGTATTTATCCAGTCTACACAATTTCTCTGGCACTGCAATTGTGTCAGTCATTCAGAACAGCTAATACCTCCCCAAGCAATACACAGAGGTTCTCAAGCTTAAATTTAAAAGTAGAAATATCTGAATCAGGTTTCCCCGAATCAGAAATGTCACCAACAGCCTGAAGCTCTCCTTCCTCAGCTTCTGCATATTGTGACGCAGTATCAGACATGGGCCTTAAAGCATCTGCGCGCTCTGTATTAAGTCCAACCCCAGAGCTATCGCGCTTTCCTCTGAATTCATGCAGTCTGGCTAATACTGCTGACAGGGTATTATCCATGATTGCCGCCATGTCCTGCAAAATAATCGCTATGGGCGTCTTTGATGTACTTGGCGCCATTTTAGCGTGAGTCCCTTGAGCGGAAGTCAAAGGGTCTGACACGTGGGGAGAGTTAGTCGGCATAACTTCCCCCTCGTCAGAATCCTCTGGTGATAATTCTTTTAAAGATAACAGCTGATCTTTATTGTTTAAAGTGAAATCAATACATTTAGTACACATTCTCCTATGGGGTTCCACCATGGCTTTTAAACATAATGAACAAGGAGTTTCCTCTATGTCAGACATGTTTATACAGACTAGCAATGAGACTAGCAAGCTTGGAAAACACTTTAAATCAAGTTAACAAGCAATATAAAAAAACGTTACTGTGCCTTTAAGAGAAACAAATTTTGCCAAAATTTGAAATAACAGTGAAAAAAGGCAGTTAAACTAACGAAATTTTTACAGTGTATGTAACAAGTTAGCAGAGCATTGCACCCACTTGAAAATGAATGATTAACCCCTTAATACAAAAAACAGATTAACAAAAACAAAAATATGTTTTGTGGCTTTACCTTCCTCAATACACGACTTTTGAAGCCTTTTGAGCCCTTCAGAGATGTCCCATAGCATGCAGGGGACTGCTGAGGGAAGCTGAATTTCACAGTTTGTAATTTTAACTGCACCAACTGTAACTTTTATACTATAACAGTGGAAAGCCTCAGGAAACTGTTTCTAGGCAAAAATAAAGCCAGCCATGTGGAAAAAACTAGGCCCCAATAAGTTTTATCACCAAAGCATATATAAAAACGATTAAACATGCCAGCAAACGTTTTATATTGCACATTAATCAGAGTATATACCTCTGATAGCAAGCCTGATACTAGTCGCTATTAAATCACTGTATTTAGGCTTAACTTACATTAATTCGGTATCAGCAGCATTTTCTAGCAATTCCATCCATAGAAAAACTTAAAACTGCACATACCTTATTGCAGGATACCCTGCACGCTGTTCTCCCTCTGAAGTTACCTCACTCCTCAGACATATGTGAGAACAGCAGTGGATCTTAGTTACTTCTGCTAAGATCATAGAAAACACAGGCAGATTCTTCTTCTAAATGCTGCCTGAGATAAAATAGTACGACTCCGGTACCATTTAAAAACAATAAACTCTTGATTGAAGAAAAAACTAACTATATTACACCACTTTCCTCTTACTACGTCCAGCTATGTTGAGAGTTGCAAGAGAATGACTGGATATGGCAGTTAGGGGAGGAGTTATATAGCAGCTCTGCTGTGGGTGATCCTCTTGCAACTTCCTGTTGGGAAGGAGAATATCCCACAAGTAATGGATGATCCGTGGACTGGATACACCTTACAAGAGAAATAAGATTTATTGCCCTATGCCTGTATTAGTAGGTGATCAACCTTCTCAGAGTAATGAAGTACCAAGTACTAGCTCAGAAAATATTGATGATTTGATAGATCTGGTTGGTGGCCCTGGTAATTTTAAAAAAGCGCAATGGCAGGATCCAACATTGGTAGAGGCAAGAAATAATATCAGGGTTATAAATGATGTTGTGACACAGCCAGGAAATGTATTACCCTATCCTTATTTTGAAGCAGTTAATGATTTGGTATATAGTGTAGAGAAGAAAGGATCAGACATTGTTAAACAACTTTTGGTGCCCCAGACTTTTAGAAACACTGTATTATATCTTGCACATAACCACATTCTAGGGGGGCATTTGGGAGTTGAGAAAACCAAAGAGAGAGTTCTTAGAAGGTTTTATTGGCCAGGGATATTTGTAGCCATCAAGGATTATTGTGCTTCATGCCCTAAGTGTCAACCTACAGCCCCTGCTAAAGATTTTCGTAAGCCTTTAGTGCCCTTGCCTATAATTTATGTACCTTTTGAAAGAATTGCTATGGACTTGGTGGGTGCGCTGGTTAAATCTGCTAGAGGACATCAGTATATACTGGTAATCCTTGATTATGCTACACGCTATCCTGAGGCAGTTCCCCTTCGTAACAGCTCTGCAAAGTCCATAGCAAAAGAACTCATGCTAATGTTTAGCAGGGTTGGGATACCTAAGGAAATTTTGACAGACCAAGGAACTCCATTTATGTCCAGGGTTACAAAAGAATTGTGTAAGTTGTTTGGCATAAAACAACTAAGGACCTCAGTATATCACCCTCAGACTGATGGTTTAGTAGAAAGGTTTAACAAAACTCTCAAAAGTATGCTAAGAAAGGTAATTGACACAGATGGGAGAAATTGGGACCTTCTGTTACCCTATTTAATGTTCTCTATCAGGGAGGTTCCCCAGGCTTCTACAGGTTTTTCCCCATTTGAACTGTTATATGGGCGGCATCCCAGGGGATTATTAGATATAGTTAAAGAGACTTGGGAGCAAGAGACAACACCTTATCGAAGTATTATTGAACATATTTCCCAAATGCAGGATCGTATGGAAGCTGTCATGCCCATTGTAAGGGAACATATGGGAAAAGCACAGGAAGCACAAAAACAGAATTTATGTTTACCTGATAAATTTCTTTCTCCAACGGTGTGTCCGGTCCACGGCGTCATCCTTACTTGTGGGATATTCTCTTCCCCAACAGGAAATGGCAAAGAGCCCAGCAAAGCTGGTCACATGATCCCTCCTAGGCTCCGCCTACCCCAGTCATTCGACCGACGTTAAGGAGGAATATTTGCATAGGAGAAACCATATGGTACCGTGGTGACTGTAGTTAAAGAAAATAAAATATCAGACCTGATTAAAAAAACCAGGGCGGGCCGTGGACCGGACACACCGTTGGAGAAAGAAATTTATCAGGTAAACATAAATTCTGTTTTCTCCAACATAGGTGTGTCCGGTCCACGGCGTCATCCTTACTTGTGGGAACCAATACCAAAGCTTTAGGACACGGATGAAGGGAGGGAGCAAATCAGGTCACCTAAATGGAAGGCACCACGGCTTGCAAAACCTTTCTCCCAAAAATAGCCTCAGAAGAAGCAAAAGTATCAAACTTGTAAAATTTGGTAAAAGTGTGCAGTGAAGACCAAGTCGCTGCCCTACATATCTGATCAACAGAAGCCTCGTTCTTGAAGGCCCATGTGGAAGCCACAGCCCTAGTGGAATGAGCTGTGATTCTTTCGGGAGGCTGCCGTCCGGCAGTCTCGTAAGCCAATCTGATGATGCTTTTAATCCAAAAAGAGAGAGAGGTAGAAGTTGCTTTTTGACCTCTCCTTTTACCTGAATAAACAACAAACAAGGAAGATGTTTGTCTAAAATCCTTTGTAGCATCTAAATAGAATTTTAGAGCGCGAACAACATCCAAATTGTGCAACAAACGTTCCTTCTTTGAAACTGGTTTTGGACACAGAGAAGGTACGATAATCTCCTGGTTAATGTTTTTGTTAGAAACAACTTTTGGAAGAAAACCAGGTTTAGTACGTAAAACCACCTTATCTGCATGGAACACCAGATAAGGAGGAGAACACTGCAGAGCAGATAATTCTGAGACTCTTCTAGCAGAAGAAATCGCAACTAAAAACAAAACTTTCCAAGATAATAACTTAATATCAACGGAATGTAAGGGTTCAAACGGAACCCCCTGAAGAACTGAAAGAACTAAATTGAGACTCCAAGGAGGAGTCAAAGGTTTGTAAACAGGCTTGATTCTAACCAGAGCCTGAACAAAGGCTTGAACATCTGGCACAGCTGCCAGCTTTTTGTGAAGTAATACCGACAAGGCAGAAATCTGTCCCTTCAGGGAACTAGCAGATAATCCTTTGTCCAATCCTTCTTGAAGGAAGGATAGAATCCTAGGAATCTTAACCTTGTCCCAAGGGAATCCTTTAGATTCACACCAACAGATATATTTTTTCCAAATTTTGTGGTAAATCTTTCTAGTCACAGGCTTTCTGGCCTGAACAAGAGTATCGATAACAGAATCTGAGAATCCTCGCTTCGATAAAATCAAGCGTTCAATCTCCAAGCAGTCAGCTGGAGTGAAACCAGATTCGGATGTTCGAACGGACCCTGAACAAGAAGGTCTCGTCTCAAAGGTAGCTTCCAAGGTGGAGCCGATGACATATTCACCAGATCTGCATACCAAGTCCTGCGTGGCCACGCAGGAGCTATCAAGATCACCGACGCCCTCTCCTGCTTGATCCTGGCTATCAGCCTGGGGATGAGAGGAAATGGCGGGAACACATAAGCTAGTTTGAAGGTCCAAGGTGCTACTAGTGCATCCACTAGAGCCGCCTTGGGATCCCTGGATCTGGCCCCGTAGCAAGGAACTTTGAAGTTCTGACGAGAGGCCATCAGATCCATGTCTGGAATGCCCCACAGGTGAGTGACTTGGGCAAAGATTTCCGGATGGAGTTCCCACTCCCCCGGATGCAATGTCTGCCGACTCAGAAAATCCGCTTCCCAATTTTCCACTCCTGGGATGTGGATAGCAGACAGGTGGCAGGAGTGAGACTCCGCCCAAAGAATAATTTTGGTTACTTCTTCCATCGCTAGGGAACTTCTTGTTCCCCCCTGATGGTTGATGTACGCAACAGTCGTCATGTTGTCTGATTGAAACCGTATGAACCTGGTCCTCGCAAGCTGGGGCCAGGCCTGGAGAGCATTGAATATCGCTCTCAGTTCCAGAATATTTATCGGTAGAAGAGATTCTTCCCGAGACCAAAGACCCTGAGCTTTCAGGGATCCCCAGACCGCGCCCCAGCCTATCAGACTGGCGTCGGTCGTGACAATGACCCACTCTGGTCTGTGGAACATCATCCCTTGAGACAGATTGTCCAGGGACAGTCACCAACGGAGTGAGTCTCTGGTCCTCTGATTTACTTGTATCTTCGGAGACAAGTCTGTATAGTCCCCATTCCACTGACTGAGCATGCACAGTTGTAATGGTCTTAGATGAATGCGCGCAAAAGGAACTATGTCCATCGCCGCCACCATCAAACCGATCACTTCCATGCACTGAGCTATGGAAGGAAGAGGAACGGAATGAAGTATCCGACAAGAGTCCAGAAGCTTTGTTTTTCTGGCCTCTGTTAGAAAGATCCTCATTTCTAAGGAGTCTATAATTGTTCCCAAGAAGGGAACCCTTGTTGACGGGGATAGAGAACTCTTTTCCACGTTCACTTTCCAGCCGTGAGATCTGAGAAAGGCCAGGACAATGTCCGTGTGAGCCTTTGCTTGAGGAAGGGACGACGCTTGAATCAGAATGTCGTCCAGGTAAGGTACTACTGCAATGCCCCTTGGTCTTAGCACCGCTAGAAGGGACCCTAGTACCTTTGTGAAAATCCTTGGAGCAGTGGCTAATCCGAAAGGAAGCGCCACGAACTGGTAATGTTTGTCCAGGAATGCAAACCGTAGGAACCGATGATGTTCCTTGTGGATAGGAATATGTAGATACGCATCCTTTAAATCCACCGTGGTCATGAATTGACCTTCCTGGATGGAAGGAAGGATAGTTCGAATGGTTTCCATCTTGAACGATGGGACCTTGAGAAATTTGTTTAAGATCTTGAGATCTAGGATTGGTCTGAACGTTCCCTCTTTTTTGGGAACTATGAACAGATTGGAGTAGAACCCCATCCCTTGTTCTCTTAATGGAACAGGATGAATCACTCCCATTTTTAACAGGTCTTCTACACAATGTAAGAACGCCTGTCTTTTTATGTGGTCTGAAGACAACTGCGACCTGTGGAACCTCCCCCTTGGGGGAAGTCCCTTGAATTCCAGAAGATAACCCTGGGAGACTATTTCTAGCGCCCAAGGATCCAGAACATCTCTTGCCCAAGCCTGAGCGAAGAGAGAGAGTCTGCCCCCCACCAGATCCGGTCCCGGATCGGGGGCCAATATTTCATGCTGTCTTGGTAGCAGTGGCAGGTTTCTTGGCCTGCTTTCCCTTGTTCCAGCCTTGCATTGGTCTCCAAGCTGGCTTGGCCTGAGAAGTATTACCCTCTTGCTTAGAGGACGTAGCACCTTGGGCTGGTCCGTTTTTACGAAAGGGACGAAAATTAGGTCTATTTTTTGCCTTGAAAGGCCGATCCTGAGGAAGGGCGTGGCCCTTACCCCCAGTGATATCAGAGATAATCTCTTTCAAGTCAGGACCAAACAACGTTTTCCCCTTGAAAGGAATGTTTAGTAGCTTGTTCTTGGAAGACGCATCAGCCGACCAAGATTTCAACCAAAGCGCTCTGCGCGCCACAATAGCAAACCCAGAGTTCTTAGCCGCTAACTTAGCCAATTGCAAAGAGGCGTCTAGAGTGAAAGAATTAGCCAATTTGAGAGCATTGATTCTGTCCATAATCTCCTCATAAGGAGGAGAGTCACTATCGAGCACCTTAAGCAGTTCATCAAACCAGAAATATGCGGCAGTAGTGACAGGGACAATGCATGAAATGGGTTGTAGAAGGTAACCCTGCTGAACAAACATCTTTTTAAGCAAACCTTCTAATTTTTTATCCATAGGATCTTTGAAAGCACAACTATCCTCTATTGGAATAGTGGTGCGTTTGTTTAAAGTAGAAACCGCTCCCTCGACCTTGGGGACTGACTGCCATAAGTCCTTTCTGGGGTCGACCATAGGAAACAATTTTTTAAATATGGGGGGAGGGACGAAAGGAATACCGGGCCTTTCCCATTCTTTATTAACAATGTCCGCCACCCGCTTGGGTATAGGAAAAGCTTCTGGGAGCCCCGGCACCTCTAGGAACTTGTCCATTTTACATAGTTTCTCTGGGATGACTAAATTTTCACAATCATCCAGAGTGGATAATACCTCCTTAAGCAAAATGCGGAGATGTTCCAATTTAAATTTAAATGTAATCACATCAGATTCAGCCTGCTGAGAAATGTTCCCTAAATCAGTAATTTCTCCCTCAGACAAAACCTCCCTGGCCCCCTCAGATTGGGTTAGGGGCCCTTCAGAGATATTAATATCAGCGTCGTCATGCTCTTCAGTAACTAAAACAGAGCAGCCACGCTTACGCTGACAAGGGTTCATTTTGGCTAAAATGTTTTTGACAGAATTATCCATTACAGCCGTTAATTGTTGCATAGTAAGGAGTATTGGCGCGCTAGATGTACTAGGGGCCTCCTGAGTGGGCAAGACTCGTGTAGACGAAGGAGGGAATGATGCAGTACCATGCTTACTCCCCTCACTTGAGGAATCATCTTGGGCATCATTGTCATTATCACATAAATCACATTTATTTAAATGAATAGGAATTCTGGCTTCCCCACATTCAGAACACAGTCTATCTGGTAGTTCAGACATGTTAAACAGGCATAAACTTGATCAGAAAGTACAAAAAACGTTTTAAAATAAAACCGTTACTGTCACTTTAAATTTTAAACTGAACACACTTTATTACTGCAATTGCGAAAAAACATGAAGGAATTGTTCAAAATTCACCAAATTTTCACCACAGCGTCTTAAAGCCTAGAAAATATTGCACACCAATTTTGGAAGCTTTAACCCTTAAAATAACGGAACCGGAGCCGTTTTAAGCTTTAAACCCCTTTACAGTCCCTGGTATCTGCTTTGCTGAGACCCAACCAAACCCAAAGGGGAATACGATACCAAATGACGCCTTCAGAAGTCTTTTATAAGTATCAGAGCTCCTCTCACATGCGACTGCATGCCATGCCTCTCAAAAACAAGTGCGCAACACCGGCGCGAAAATGAGACTCTGCCTATGCTTGGGGAAAGCCCCTAAAGAATAAGGTGTCTAAAACAGTGCCTGCCGATATTATTATATCAAAATACCCAGATAAAATGATTCCTCAAGGCTAAATATGTGTTAATAATCAATCGATTTAGCCCAGAAAAAGTCTACAGTTTAAATAAGCCCTTGTGAAGCCCTTATTTACAATCGTAATAAACATGGCTTACCGGATCCCATAGGGAAAATGACAGCTTCCAGCATTACATCGTCTTGTTAGAATGTGTCATACCTCAAGCAGCAAGAGACTGCAAACTGTTCCCCCAACTGAAGTTAATTGCTCTCAACAGTCCTGTGTGGAACAGCCATGGATTTTAGTTACGGTTGCTAAAATCATTTTCCTCATACAAACAGAATTCTTCATCTCTTTTCTGTTTCTGAGTAAATAGTACGTACCAGCACTATTTGAAAATAACAAACTCTTGATTGAATAATGAAAAACTACAGTTAAACACTAAAAAACTCTAAGCCATCTCCGTGGAGATGTTGCCTGTACAACGGCAAAGAGAATGACTGGGGTAGGCGGAGCCTAGGAGGGATCATGTGACCAGCTTTGCTGGGCTCTTTGCCATTTCCTGTTGGGGAAGAGAATATCCCACAAGTAAGGATGACGCCGTGGACCGGACACACCTATGTTGGAGAAAGTACAGCTACAACCGTAATGCTAGAGCCAGGGTGTTTCAACCTAGGGATAGGGTGTTAGTTCTGGTCCCTACAGTTGAAAATAAATTCTTGGCTACTTGGCAGGGCCCATATGAGATAATTGAGAAAGTGGGTGATGTCAATTACAAAGTAAGTGAGCCAGGGAGAAGGAAACCTGAGCAAATATATCATATAAATCTGTTAAAACCTTGGAAACATAGGGAAGTTTTAGTTGCCTTAAAACCTACAGAACTCCCTGTCACTGAACCAGAGGTAAATATATCTGTAACCCTATCTGTACATCAGAAGCGATAGGTCAAGGATTTTATTAGGATAAACAAAGAGGTATTTTCTGTGGTACCGGGAAAAACTAATGTTATTAAGCATGACATAATAACAGAACCAGGGAAGAAGGTCTGCCTTAAACCCTATAGGGTCCCTGAGGCTCGTAGAAAGGCTATTAAACTGGAGGTAGAAAAAATGTTAAAGCTTGGGGTAATTGAGGAATCACAAAGTGAGTGGAACAGTCCAATCGTGCTTGTTCCAAAGCCGGATGGTTCATTAAGGTTCTGTAATGACTATCGTAAGCTTAATTGTGTTTCCAAATTTGACACCTATGCAATGCCTAGAGTAGATGAGTTGATAGAAAGGCTAGGAAAAGCACGTTATCTCAATACAATTGATTTAACGAAAGGGTTTTGGCAGGTGCCTCTCACTAGTCAAGCAAAGGAAAAGACAGCTTTTTCAACCCCAGAGGGCTTATTTCAGTATACGGTGTTGCCATTTGGTTTACATGGGGCCCCGGCAACATTCCAGAGGATGATGGTACTTGGGTTATACTATTGGTAGAGGATTAGTTAAACCTCAGACAACAAAAATAGAGGCCATACAGAACTGGCCACAGCCTCTAACTAAAAAACAAGTAAGAGCATTTATTGGGATAACTAGTTATTATAGAAGGTTTATCCCGAATTTCGCTACAATTGCGGCAGCCATGACAGATCTCACAAAAGCAAGGGCCCCAATTATGATAAAATGTTCCCCAGAAGCAGAACAAGCTTTTAAGCATTTGAAAGGTGCCCTTTGTGCCCATCCAGTTTTGGTAACCCCCAATTTCTGCCTCTGATGCCTCTGATGTTGGATTAGGAGCAGTTCTCTCGCAGGAGTGTCAGGGACAAGAGCATCCTGTCCTTTTCCTAAGCAGAAAACTTATTTCACAGGAAAATAGCTATTCTATAGTGGAGAAAGAATGCCTTGCCATTAAGTGGGCTTTAGAGACCCTTAGGTACTATCTGTTGGGAAGAAAATTTAAATTAATAACAGATCATGCTCCTCTCACATGGATGAGTCGGAATAAGGAAACAAATTCAAGGGTTACTAGGTGGTTTCTTAGCTTGCAACCCTTCAATTTTACTGTTGAGCACAGGGCTGGGTCTTTTGCAGGGCAATGCTGATGGTTTGTCTCGGGTACATTCATTGATGTCCATGGTCGCTCAACCTACTGGGTGTGAGCTGGGGGGGAGTATATGTGACAGAAAGCAAGGTCTGGTTATAAATGGAAGATATTTAAGACCAAGCATTGTACATGCTATTTCTCCTTTCAGTTAAAACCCCAGGGAGAGAGAGAGAGAGTGTGTATTTGATTATGCAGTTGATAAACTGTGTTCTGGGTCCCTGGGGTTTGGGATAATTGGAGAGAGGGTGGCCCATTATCCCAGACAGCTGTGAAGCTGTCCAGCAGCTAATCACAGGTGTGACTAATTAGAAGTTGTGAGGGTTTAAATAGCAGCCTCACTTAGGCCTTGACAGAGAGTTACACAGCTACAGAAGCTGGTGTGTGTGTTTGTTACACTGTGTTAAAAGACTTTTGTTCATGTGAACTGTAAAAGGACATTATTTTGACAAAGCACTTGTGGAATGCTGTGAAGTGCTGGGACATACTTGTAAGTACTGACATTTACAAAAAGTACATAACATTGCTGCAGAGGAACTGCCTGTTTGTTATTGCTGTGAAAAATAAAGCCTTTTAAACTACAGTGGACTGTCCTGTGCTGCATTTGTGCCCTAGAAGACCGTGGTTAAAAGTGTTCCTGTTACACTATGTAAATTGGGTCCCTGCATTCAACTCCTGCCAACTCCACTGTTTTGTGTCATTTGTATTGCAGGTCTCTCTTTTGGTATATGTCTGTAGTCTGTGTAATAAGTTATGTATTTACTTTGCTGATATCTTGTCTTTATCTATGTGATGTTCAAACCTTGTTAATACTTGTTATAATTCCTAAAGTTTTAATTTCACTAATGGTATAACCCCAGCTTCCCCAAATTCTATGGTCTGTTATTTTTACTTATCTCACCCTGAATCAAACTTTCCCAATTGGCCTTTTGACTGTCTTTGATCATGTCATTACCTAATTTATTGCAATCAGCTGAATGTTCTGGCCTATAAATTAAACACTTGTAAGGGGAAGCAATGCAGGGTTAGCAAAGCAAGCTTAGATAGCCGTATTATAAGATCATCTGTTCACATCTCTTAAAGGACCAGTCAACACTGTAGATTTGCATAATCAACAAATGCATGATAATAAGACAATGGAATAGCACTTAGTCTGAACTTCAAATGAGTAGTAGATGTGACAGCCATCAGCCAATCACAAATGCATATACGTATATGCTGTAAATTCTTGTACATGCTCAGTAGGAGTTGGTGACTCAAAAAGTGTAAATATATAAAGACTGTGCACATTTTGTTAATGGAAGTAAATTGAAAAGTTGTTTAAAATTGCTGCTCTATCTGAATCATGAAGTTTAATTTTGACTTGAGTGTCCCTTTAAGTGAATAAGGCAAGTTATGTTGTAATACTGTATTGTACCCACTGTTTGACTATTTAGTAAAAATGCCCAATATCTTTATATTCATCTTTTTCCCCTTTTGTCTCTTTAACAAACTACTTTACTCTATTACTCCTCCCCTCTTACCACCTGCACTATTCATTAGCCCATCTCTCTTAACCTCACATTGCTTTTGTATTCATGAACTTCACACATTCCTAAAGTCTCTCTCTCCCCCTTGCACCTCATCACAAAAACATTACTGCAAATCTGCATCTCATCTCATGTCCCTCTCCCTCTTGCTCATACTAGCTGCTGGTGACATCTCCCCTAATCCTGGTCCCCCACAACTTCCTTGCCCTGCACACCCATGTGTTCCCTTCAATAAACTTAAAAAACAAGACTCCTCCACCCCCCCCTTCACTTGTGCACTATGGAACTCTCGCTCTGTTTGCAACAAGCTCACTTCTATCCATGACCACTTTATCTCAAACTCTCTTAATCTTCTGGCTCTCAAAGAAATCTGTCTCTCTCCTTCAGACACAGCTTCCTCTGCCGCACTGTCACATTCCTAGGTTTGATAATAGACAAGGAGGTGGTGTAGGTATTTTACTTTCCTCTTATTGCACCTTTCAACAAATACAGCCCTTCTCTTCACTCACATTTTCTTCATTTGAAACACACATGATTTGCTTATTCTCTCCCCTCTCTATACGTGTTGCAGTCATATACCGCCAACCTGGCTCCGCAACTCTATTACTAGATCACTTTGCCACCTGGCTACCTTATTTCGTTTCCTCAGATACCCTACCCCTACCCTCATTCTTGGTGACTTCAACCTCCCTGTTGATAATCCCACTACCTCCTCTGCAAAACAGCTTCTGCAACTCATTTTCTCTTTCGGCCTGTCACAATGGACTGACTCTCCCACTCACAAAGATGGTCACTCCTTTGATCTGATTTTCAGCTATCGATGCACTCTCTCAAACTTCACAAACTCCCCTTTTCCTCTTTCCGACCATCACCTCCTCACTTGTAACATCACTTCCCTCCCTACAACTCTCCCTCCTTCTACCCCTCACACCAAACTTCACAGTGAACTTCGGAGTTCAGCTGATTTTCTTCCCTATAAGTTTATCTTGAACTCTTACTATTCTTGCCATAAAGGGATACTGAACCCAATTTTGTTTCTTTCGTGATTCAGATAAAGCATGCAATTTTAAGCAACTTTCTAATTTACTCCTATTATCAATTTTCTTTGTTCTCTTGCTAACTTTATTTGAAAAAGAAAGTCCAGAACCCTGGACAGCACTTGTTTATTGGTGGATGAATTTATCCACCAATCAGCAACAACCCAGGTTGTTCACCAAAAATGGGCCGGCATCTAAACTTACATTCTTATGGAATGTAAGTATGTGCACAGTGCAGTTTGAAACTAGGCTACTTTGGAAACAAACAGAGAGGGCTGCAGTGCGGCGTCATTACACTACTAGCAGTGGTAACCTGCTCCTCCTGAGTCCTACACAATGAGATGCTTTTACAAATAAAGCCACGGCTAAACAGGAAGCCAGGAAAGGGCAAATATATGCAAGGGCATTATGAGCCTCACACACAGGGCGCATTGACAGGAGAAATCACCTCTGAATGATGACTCACTTTGCTCGCAACAACAAAGTTCATGTGAACAGCCCACAGAAACCCCCTCTAGCCGCACGGCATTAACTAGCTGCACCGGGCTAAATTTAGATGTGGCTTATAACGGCTAATAACGGTAAGTGAGTAAAGTGGCAGGACACTTTGGGGGATGAAAATCTGGGCGCCAGGGGTTAATTTCAAGGAGCCAGTGGCGCCTGAATTTCTGGAGCACTGACATATACGGCATAGGTTTTATCACAACTGCTGAAATCCACGCCGCCCATAAGTTCACCTCGCACTTCGGGCGAATCACACATACGGTGCCGGCAAATTATATACTGCTGTAAATCGGATAAACTGACGACGTTCAGAAATTTCTTTTTCTGCACATTTCTGGAGTCCCAGTAACTTACGCAGTATATGAACTGCCAGTGCCTAAGTAAAAAAACAAAATTTATGCTTACCTGATAAATGTCTTTCTTTTGCAATGTACCGAGTCCACGGATTCATCCTAACTTGTGGGATATTGTCCTTCCTGACAGGAAGTAGCAAAGAGAGCACCACAGCATAGCTGTCTATATAAACTTTAAGGTGCAGAGGTGACTGAAGTCTACATAAAAAATACTATCTGTCTTTGAATAGACAGGGCGGGCCGTGGACTTTTTATCAGGTAAGCATAAATTTTGTTTTCTTTTGCATGATGTACCGAGTCCACGGATTCAACCTAACTTGTGGGATACCAATACCAAAGCTTTAGGACACAGAGGAAGGGAGGGACAAGGCAGGAACCTAAACGGAACCACTGCTTGCAAAACCTTTCTCCCAAAAATAGGCTCTGAAGAAGCAAAAGTATCAAATTGGTAAAATTTTGAAAAGTTATGAAGCGAAAACCAAGTCACAGCCTTACAAATCTGTTCAACAGAAGCATGATTTTTAAAAGCCCATGTGGAAGCTACCGCCCTAGTAGAATGAGCTGTAATCCTTTCAGGAGGCTGCTGTCCATCAGTCTCATAAGCCAAACGGATGATGCTTTTCAGCCAAAAGGAAAGAGAAGTCGCCGTAGCCTTTTGACCCCTCTGCTTTCCAGAATAAACAACAAACAAAGAAGATGTTTGACGAAAATCTTTGGTTGCCTGCAAATAAAATTTCAAAGCACGAACCACGTCCAAGTTGTTCAACAGACGTTCCTTCTTACAAGAAGGATTAGGACACAGAGAAGGAACAACAATTTCTTGATTGATATTCCTGTTAGTAACAACCTTAGGTAGGAACCCAGGCTTGGTACGCAAAACCACCTTATCAGCATGGAACACCAGATAAGGTGAGTCACATTGTAAAGCAGATAGTTCAGAAACTCTTCGAGCTGAAGAGATAGCAACTAGGAACAAAACTTTCCAAGATAAAAGCATAATATCTATGGAATGCATGGGTTCAAACGGAACCCCCTCAAGAACTCTAATAACTAAATTTAGACTCCATGGCAGAGCAATAGGTTTAAACACAGGCTTAATTCTAACTAAAGCCTGACAAAAAGCCAGAACGTCTGGAACATCTGCCAGACGCTTGTGCAACAAAATAGACAGAGCAGATATCTGTCCCTTTAGGGAACTAGCTGATAATTCTTTCTCCAATCCCCCTTGGAGAAAAGACAAAATCCTAGGAATCCTGATTTTACTCCATGAGAAGCCTTTGGATTCGCACCAAAAAAGATATTTACGCCATATCTTATGATAAATTTTCCTGGTAACAGGCTTTCGAGCCTGAATCAAGGTATTTATGACTGATTCAGAGAAACCCCGCTTTGATAGAATCAAGCGTTCAATCTCCACGCAGTCAGTTGCAGAGAAATTAGATTTGGATGCTTGAATGAACCTTGAGCCAGAAGGTCCTGTCTCAATGGCAGAGACCATGGTGGAAGGGATGACATGTCCACCAGGTCTGCATACCAAGTCCTGCGTGGCCACGCAGGCGCTATCAAAATCACCGACACTCTCTCCTGTTTGATTCTGGCAATCAGACGTGGAAGGAGAGGGAAAGGTGGAAACACATAAGCCAGGTTAAACGACCAGGGTACTGCTAGAGCATCTATCAGTACAGCCTGAGGATCCCTTGACCTGGAGCCGTAACAAGGAAGTTTGGCGTTCTGACGAGACGCCATCAGATCCAACTCTGGTGTGCCCCATAGCCGCACCAGCTGAGCAAACACCTCCGGATGGAATTCCCACTCCCCCGGATGAAAAGTCTGACGACTTAGAAAATCTGCCTCCCAGTTCTCTACACCTGGGATATAGATCACTGACAGATGGTAAGAGTGAGCCTCTGCCCATTGGATTATCCTTGAGACCTCTATCATCGCTAAGGAACTCTTTGTTCCGCCCTGATGATTGATATAAGCCACAGTCGTGATGTTGTCCAACTGAAACCTGATGAATCTGGCCGAAGCCAGCTGAGGCCATGCCTGGAGAGCATTGAATATCGCTCTTAATTCCAGAATATTTATCGGTAGGAGAGCCTCCCAAGTCCACAAACCCTGAGCTTTCAGGGAATTCCAGACTGCACCCCAGCCCAGAAGACTGGCGTCTGTCGTCACTATAACCCATTCTGGCCTGAGGAAACACATTCCCTGGGACAGATGATCCTGTGACAACCACCAGAGAAGAGAGTCTCTGGTCTCTTGATCCAGATTTAACTGAGGAGATAAATCTGCATAATCCCCATTCCACTGATTGAGCATGCATAGTTGCAGTGGTCTGAGATGCAAGCGAGCAAACGGAACTATGTCCATTGCCGCTACCATTAGTCCGATTACCTCCATACACTGAGCTACTGAAGGCCGAAAAATGGAATGAAGAGCTCGGCAGGTGGACAAAATCTTTGATTTCCTGACCTCCGTCAGAAATATTTCCATGCCCACCGAGTCTATCAGAGTCCCTAGAAATGAAACTCTTGTGAGGGGGGAAGAGAACTCTTTTTTTTTTTTTTTTTTAAATCTTTTATTTATGGACCAAAACATTATTCAAAAAACAAGAACAAGATATCTGTTATCGTGTGCATAAAAAAGCATACAATAAGAAAGATAAACAATTAGAAACTAGCATGCTATTACAGCGTTATACAATCTTATTACCTTGTTTAACTTAAACAATGTTATGTTAATTCCTCTTAACATATAACTTTAAGATTATATTTCATACAGTTCATAATAATGTTACAACTTAACATCTTATACATTTATCTCCGAGAATGTCTTGGGATTTTTCTTTTTTTTTTTAACCCCTACCCTTTGCCTTCTCCCCCACGTGCGAGGAGAAGAGAAGACAGAGAAAAAAAAAAAAAAAAAAAAAAGGTAGAAAGAAACAGTAAGGGATCCTTCCCTCCCGTCTCCCTCACTCGCCCAACTCCCAGTAACTATCAGTTCCCTAATATCCCTATTTCTGTGTTTTTGAAAGGGAAAATTATATGATTTATTTCAGTAGGGGAGAATATTTTTAAAAAATTTGCCCAGTTATTGAAAAACCTATTGATGTCCTGATCATTTTCTAGGTTTATATCTCTTTGTTCTAACATACATTGTTTTTTCATGCAATTTTTCACTTCAGAGATACTAGGAATTGAGCAACTCTTCCATTTTTTGCAGATTAAATATCTGGTAGCAAGGATAGTGGAGGTTACAATTTTTTCATTATTCTGTTTGCCAGGTTCTTTCTTTAAACAGAGTACTGACTGGTAGAAAGTTAGGGAAAGAGGAGCTATTTTTAATACATTTTTTAGCCAGTATTCCACTTTAAGCCAAAAAATTTTAATTTTTGGGCAATACCATATCATATGTGGGAAATCCGCTGCGAAATATGAGCATTTGGGGCATTTATTAAATCCTAAGTTGCCAGATCTGCAGCCTCTCTCGGGGGTAAAATATGCCCTATGGAGGAATTTAGCATGGGCCTCTCGCCATGTAGCTGAGAGTGTGTTCTGAGCCACCTTTTTTATTGAGAGTTGCAGAGTTTTTTGATCTATGTTACACTGAACCATTAATGTATTCCAGAATAGTGCCAGATGTGTTAAAACGGGGAGACCCTTATTTGAACCCAGGAAATAATAACATGGTGCAATGGACATATGAGCATTTCTAGTTAGCACCAACCAGTCATCAAGTTTGCCCATGCTCCAGTTCCAGCCTTTTTCTTTGACTAATTCCAACGCATAGTGTCGGAGTTGCAAATAGGCAAAGAAGTCTCGGTTTGACAAATTAAACTCTGTGTTTATTTCCTGAAATGATTTAATGCATTGTCTCTCTTTGTCTATTATTTGATAAACATTCTTTAGACCAGCAGAGTCCCATCTTCTGAAGACCGCAGAATGAATTCCTGCTTGGAATTTAGGATTTCCTAGTATCGAGAGGTAGATAAAAGCTTTGCTATTAATTAGGAGGAGCTTGGTTATTTTTTGCCAGGCTTTAAGCGGGTTGTAAAATGCTTTAAGCTTTTTAATTTCTGTAGGGATTTCTTTAATGTCTAGATGGGTCAATGCGGAGGGCCAGTAAGGATAAGAGACACTGGATTCCAATTCGTTATTTAAAACATAGTTATTACATGCAATCCAGTCTGTGACTATACGTGCAAGAAAACAGAGGTTGTAAAGCCTTATATCAGGTAAGGCCAGTCCTCCATATTCTTTTGGTACTGAAAGTTTTCCGAAAGAAATTTTTGATCTTTTCCCTTGCCAGAGAAATTTTTTAAGTGCACTATTGAATAAGCGGATGTCTTTTCCAAGTAGTAATAATGGTGTATTTTGAAGAATATAAAGTAGTTTCGGTAGGAGGGCCATTTTAAATAGAGCAATCCGGCCAGAAAGTGATAAGGGCAGATTTTGCCAATCTTTAAGTTTTTCTTTAATCGTTTTGAAAACTGGAAGAATGTTAAGATTGTAGAGATCGGTACTTTTAACCGGGATATGAATCCCTAGGTATTTAAAAGATTCCGTAACCTGTCTGAAGGGGATATTTGTTAATGAATTTGCATTTTTCCTAAGCCAGAATATTTCAGATTTCGTCATATTTACTTTGTAACCTGAAAAGGAACCAAAGTGATCCATTATATGAAGAAGCTTAGGCATGTTTAATTTGGTATTTGTCATATAGACAAGCAAATCATCTGCATAGAGCCCAGTTCTTATTTCATGGTTGTGAATTTTAATACCATCCAAGGATTGTCTTATTTTAATTGCTAACGGCTCAATGGCAATATCGAAGAGGAGCGGGGAGAGAGGGCAGCCCTGACGCGTTCCTCTACCTAAGAAAATAGGAGATGAGATATTCCTATTTACTATCAGTTTTGTGGAAGGTTGGGTATAAAGATTCGCAACAAAATCAGAAAAATTACCCCTGATGCCGAAATGATTTAAAGAAGAGTAGATATGCTCATGAGTGATAGAATCAAATGCCTTTTCAGCATCAATGGATATAATGGCAAGATCATGTGTACCCTCTCCCCCGCTGTCCCCCTCAGATACCGTCTCGTAATACTCTGTCACAACCAAGACCTCCCTAATTTTTGCAGCAGAGTTCCTATTATTTAGGAACCCTGATTGATCTGTATGAATGATTTTTGTGAGAGCCCCTTGTAGTCTGGATGCCAAAATTGCGGCTAAGATTTTATAATCGCCGTTAAGTAAAGCAATTGGTCTATATGACTCCTTATAAGAAGGATCTTTATCTCCTTTAAGTATCAATGTTGTATAGGAGTGAGAAAAGGAGGGGGGGATGGGTTTGCCGTCAATGTAAAAACTATTAAAAAGAATACAAAGATGCGAAGTAACTTCAGTAGACATAATTTTATAGAACTCACTAGGGAGACCATCGGGACCGGCTGCTTTATTGAAAGATAGGTTAGATATTGTTTTCCCAATCTCTTCTGCCGTGATGGGGGCGTTAAGACTATTAGTGTCTTCTAGATTTAATGTAGGATATTTAATTCCACTCCAGAAATGAGCAGATTTCTTTGTGTCATTACTATTGAGCATGTAGAGCTCCTTATAATATTGATGAAATACACCAAGAATATCGTCAGGTTTAGTAAGGTACTCCCCTTTATGCTGGAGTTTGTCTATATTTGGTTGCTTTTTTTCATTTTTGATTAGTTTAGCCAGCATTTTACCAGATTTGTTGCCATATCTATACATTCTGGCCTGGATTTTCAGTTCTTTTTGAGTTTCTTGGGATAAGATGAAGGAGTCCCTCTCGCTTTTAGCTCTCATATATTTTGCCCAGTTAAGGGAGGTTTTATTAAGCAAGTATTGATTATAAGAGTTAAGCAAAAACTTACATGCTTCTTTTTCTTTTAATCTAGTTTTCTTAAGTAGAGCAGCATTGTATGCAATGATTTCACCCCTCATTACTGCCTTCGCAGTCTCCCAGAATAGTTCAGGGTTTTCCAAATGCTCTCTATTGAACTGTACATATTCTTTATATGTATTTAAAAGCCGACTTTTAAATTTTGAATCAGATGCAAGATAATAAGGAAAGAAGAAACGAGGTGTGTTAGGGAGTGTATGAGCTAATTGTAGCACGAGAGAGATAGGTGCATGATCCGATAAGAGTATAGGCATTACCTCAGCCTTGACCCTTGTTGATATAAGGCGCTCATCCATCAAGAATACATCGATTCTAGACATGGTCTTGTGAGCCTTCGAGAGGCATGTAAACATCTGAGCAGATGGGTTCTGAATCCTCCAAATGTCACATAGAGCTAAGTTGGTCTTGATTTTTCTATACATTTTAGATTCTAAGTTGTCTCTCTTTTGTTTCAAGTGTTTAGTATTTTGTCTGAGTCTATCTACTGGGCATTGTGGTGCCATGTTGAAATCGCCCCCTACAATCAAAAGGCCTTCTGCATAAGATAGGAGCTTCGACTGGAGAGTATTCCAGAATTCTGCATCGAACACATTTGGGCCGTAGACATTGCAAAGCGTATACAGCCTCTGTGCAATTTTTATTTTTATTAGGACATATCTCCCCCCCGGATCGGCAACAGAGCTGACAACTTCTGCCCCAATCCTTTTACCTATTAGTATTGCTACCCCCCTCTTTCTCTTAATACCAGCAGTAAAGTATATTTCTTTAACCCAGGAAGTTTTTAATTTTAAAGATTCTTCAGCAGATAAATGGGTTTCTTGTATGAAACCAATATCAGTTTGGGATTTACGTAATTGTGTAAGGATTGCCTTTCGTTTAATGGGTGTAGAAATCCCTCCTACGTTCCAAGACACTATTTTACATTTTTCTATTGGATCCATTTAATACAAAAAGAGGAGGAGAGGAAGAAAGAAGGAGAAGGGGAGAAGAGACCAAGGGAGGGAGAGAGAAGAAGGAGAAAAAGAAAAGAACAAAAACAACAACAAAAACAAAAACAGAAACAAAAAACAAAACAAGGCAAAAAAAAAAAAATATTAAAAAAAGAAAAAAGAAAAAGAAAAAATGAATTTAATTTACCCCGCACGTGGGGGAAGAGAGTCCCAGGACCCATGTCTGTTGGACAGCACGGGTCTACCCTAATAGGAACCTGAGTTTCAGCCATTTTTTTTATTAACTTCCAGTGTTTATTGTACTCCTGTCCTCTATTTATTAAGTTAAAGGTTCAAGTGTTTTATAGAACTTTTCAGCCTGACTGGCTTCTTCAAACCAGTGCGTTTTCTCAAGTGCTATGACCTTAAGTTTGTGGGGGTATATTATCATCGCCCGATAGCCTTTTTCTATAAATTTGGAGCAGATAGGAGCAAGCTCCCGTCTTTTAGTTGCTGTGTCCACAGAAAAATCTTGAAACAATAAGATTTTTGCCCCTTCAAAAGTAATCGGTTGCTGTCTACGATAATACTGAAATAAAGTTACTTTGTCCTGGTAGTTCAATAATTTTGCTATAACCGGTCTAGGTTTATTTCTGCTTTTATTATCTATGCGAAGGGGGCCAAGTCTATGCGCTCTCTCAACCAAAATAGGTTGAAGTGTGGATGGTATTTTCAACAGTTTGGGTAATAATTCTGAAATAAAGGGAATAAGGTTCTCATTTTGTTGTTCCTCTGGAAGACCCACAACTCTCACATTTTTCCTTCTGGATCTATTCTCTAGATCCTCTAGTTTGTTTTGAATTTTTTGTATATTAGTATTTGCATTTTCAAGATTGGAACCATGCAGAGTTGTTAGGTCCTCCAGATCAGATACCCTTTGTTCCGCTTCCTGCAATCTAGAAGAAAATTGTCGAACTTCCTGTGTTAACAGGAAAATATCTTGTCTAAGTTCAGTTTTGAGAGCATCAAATTTAGGGGCCAAAGCATTTGAGATACTGGTAACAAGATTTTGAATGCTTGTTACTTCTTGCAATTCTGATACATTAGCTGTACTTGATTGTATATCAGTGACAGTTTCTTGTGTGTTCCTAGGTTTCCTATCCTTTTGTCTAGCTGCCATGGCTGGAGAAGGGGTCTTATGTGTAGTGTGTAAAAATTTATCCATGGGTTGGAAAAAAAAAACAATAGTGAGAGTTATTGCCGTGAAAAAAAAAAAAAAAGAAAAGAGAGAGAAAAAAAAAAAAAGATGAATAAGAAGAAAAAATACAACAAAGTAGAGGGTGAATGTGAAGTTTTGAGGAGGTAATTAATCCTCCAGCTAGGAGGTGAGGATATAGTGAGGTGGTGAAAGTGACGTGAGGGTGGGGAGAAAAATAGGAAGTGCCTATATGGGGGTGCTTAATTATTTATGTGAGAGATCCAGCCATACAGGTAGGGAGAAGTGAATCTTTATTGAAATGTGTGAGTTTTATCCCACTTGTTTACACCTAGGAGAAAGGGTACATTTTTAGATCCTCGCTACTGAGTAACAGAATCTTCCAATTAGTTTTGCGTCTTTAATTCCCTTTATGTACACTTTATTGAATTATATTACCAATGGATATTCATGAAGAGTTATGTTTTAACAAATATTTATTTGTATACAGGGAGTTTAGACTGGCCTATCCCTGTGCCCAGATAAATCTTTGAAAAATTTAGAAAAGTAGATTTGGTATAGAGAGTCAATGTTATCTAAACCTTCTAAGGAGGGTTAATGTTTACTTTAGTATTGAGGTCCAAGAAGGATTTTTCCTCTCAGCCCTTTCTCTTCCCTTTCCCTTTTCCCCTCCTGCTTTAGAAGAGAAGAGAAGATATATAGTTAACAGGTAGATTTACCTTGAACCTAGAGCCAATTAATAAGTTATGACAATAATATTATACTCTAAGAACTGCCCTTAACTTGAATATTAAGATAGACACAAATGGGACCCACAAGGACCTGTGATAGAATTTAGGCAGGCAAGTGCCTCCTGCGAATTAGGTTATAGAGAAAGAAATTCTGCCTCAGGTTATGTCCTTGTTTTCTCCCTGTTGCAAGAGAGACAATGTCGCTAGGAATAATACTTATAACTAAGAGTACATATGCTCTATAGTTTACCTGATAATTGTCAGGGAGGACCTGGGATAGGCTAGTTTGAACTGTACTTAGTTCTAGGCCTTTCAGATTGCCTTACAGGATTTTTACTGTTGATTAATGCATAGAAGATAAATAATATTTACATCTTATAAGTTTGTCTTCTTTTACTATATAAGTACCGAAGGATTTGGCCTTCCTAGTCCGCTGACCTCAAGGATTTATCCTTGAATCAGTGTGCTGAATTAAAGATTCAGAGCGTATAACCTTTCTAAGATGGGCCCCCCAGTGAAAGATGAGTTACATTGGTAAACAATAGCTTATATAGTGGTTGAGTCAGCCTTTGCTCTGTGTAACCAGTTTGTGCTGAGTAGCAGTGATAGTAGTTCTAAGAGAGCTCTTGGCAGCAGTAGATTAACTCTTGTACAGAAGTCGGCCTAACAGGCCTGAAGCTTAGGTGGAAGTAAATGAGCAGTCAGGTCTTGATTTAGGAAGTATAGAAGCAAGGACTAATGGGGGCTCTAGCAGTGTTTATTACATAAGATATTCAGAAATATAAGTTCTGAATTCTAGTTTAATTTACCAGAAAGTCAGACGCATATCCCTATTGGGGTTCCCCCCTCTATCTCATTCTAAAAATAACAATGAAAGTTTTATAACAATGTTAAACCTGCCCACATAGAAGAGTATTTTAGGTAGAGACCCTTTTGACTTACAAAGCATAAATTAAGCTATGCTACGGTGAGACTAATTTTAACAATTTGGCTTTAAGGGTCTTTAATGCTTTTTAGCACAGGAAAGATATGTATTTGCAACAGTAAATTTTTCTGTAGTATGTGTTTTTCTTCTCCTTCCCTTCCTTCCCTCTTGATATGACAGTTTTATTTACTCTTATTTATGAATGATATCTCAGCTTTTGACCTTATGTCAAGTTTAAGATCAAAGCCTATGCAGTATATATTTACATACAAATTTAAGCGTGGCTTATTGCAAGATACAGAAAAAACAAAAAAACAGAGAAACTGCCAGCACCTTGGCTAGCACAGACCTTATATGCTTAGATATACTTTGATGAGTACCAATATTGCTTGAGTAACCCACAAAAATTGAAGAAAATAACACTTATATATACAGAGAACTGCTTCAGTAATTAACTCTTGAGAGTCCAGCCTATAATTTGAGAAGCACAGATCAGCCAGTGCTCTATAGTGCCTTTTCCTGTTTCCCCATACAGGAGCAGGTCCTTCAGGTTTCAGTGAGAGGTATAGAGTTTAATAACACAGTTTATAACGTGGATATTACACAAATCCTCCACAGTTTCCCTCTATAGAGGATCAGAGAACAGCAGTCCCAGGAAACCGTCTCTCTGTGCCCCTGAGCACATTAATCTTTCAAGGGCAGTTTAGCAAGGCAATGCAAGCTAAAAATTTGGCTCCAAACTATGCTTTCGCTAAGTCTTCAGAGAGTGCAATAAATCAGCCTGATGTCCGGTGAAATCCAAGAGTTCAGCTCTCTGCACATAACCCTGTGGCTCACAGTGCTGTCAACCTCAGCAAAGAGCAAGTTCAGGTACAACACATACAGATCCCCAGCAATTCTATGGCCCCCTGCTGCCCTCTACAACTATTCCTATGGCAGTAAGACTTCTAGCTTAGCTAGAGAACTCACCCCCTCCTGTGGTGTACGGCCTTTGGCGGTTGTCAGATCGTTTTCCGGCCGTTTTGGCCCAGATGATGTATCCGGCGCTCCTGAGCTGGCTCTCCCGATGGAGACCGCACTCAACTCCCCCCACGCAGCACCGGTGGGGGGGGAGTGGGCGGCGCCGCACCAGGCGGCCGATCAGCAGGGGAACAAGCTGTGTCTCCGGTCCACGCTCTCAAGCCGGGTCCAACTCCCCCCCACGCAGCACCGGTGGGGGAGGGAGAGGGGTGAGCCCCAGCTGACAGGGCCGGGAAACAGAGCAGCTGCTGGTAGGTAAGTTGGAGAGCCCACTTTGGCGCTTGGCTGTCAGATGTGATAGATGCAGAGAGGGGGGAGGATCGATATCTAGAGAAAGTGTCTCAGTTCCGTTGTGAGGTAGGAAAAGAGCAGCAGGGGGCGGTTTTAGGCTTGTTAATAGCAGGAGGAAGCCGGGTCCGTGGCGCTAGATGTGATGGGGAGGAAAAAAAAAGAAAACCTTTTGACTTAAGTTGGTCTTAGTGAGTTAGGGAGTACTCTGAAATCCAGGTAGCCAACGACAAAAGTCCAACAGTGGGATGGAGTGCCACTGTTGATGGGTCCGGAGTAGTTCTTGCAGCTTGTCCAGGGGGAAGCCCCAAACCAGGGGCTGGCGCGAAAAAACTACCGCCAATGTCCAGGAGACTGGAGAGACGAGCCTAGCCACAGCTGTGTAGCTCCTCCTCCACCGGAAAACCCTCAGAGCATGCAATTTTCACAGCATGCAATTTTAAACAACTTTCCAATTTACTTCCATTCAAGAGAACTCTTTTTTAAGTTCACTTTCCACCCGTGAGACCTTAGAAAGGCCAACACTAAGTCTGTGTGAGACTTGGCTAGTTGGAAGGACGACGCTTGAATTAGAATGTCGTCTAGATAAGGCGCCACTGCTATGCCCCGTGACCTTAGAACCGCCAGAAGAGACCCTAGCACCTTCGTGAAGATTCGCGGCGCCATGGCCAACCTGAAAGGAAGAGCCACAAACTGATAATGCTTGTCCAGAAAGGCGAACCTGAGGAACTGGTGATGATCTTTGTGGATAGGAATGTGTAGATACGCATTCTTTAAGTCCACGGTGGTCATATATTGACCCTCCTGGATCAATGGTAAGATAGTCCGAATGGTCTCCATCTTGAAAGATGGAACTCTTAGGAATTGGTTTAGGATCTTGAGATCCAGAATTGGTCTGAAGGTTCCCTCCTTTTTGGGAACTATAAACAGATTGGAGTAGAACCCCTGCCCCTGTTCTGCTTTTGGAACTGGGCAGATCACTCCCATGGTAAAAAGGTCTTCCACACAGCGTAAGAACGCCTCTCTTTTTGTCGGGTTTACAGACAATTGAGACAAATGGAACCTCCCCCTTGGAGGGGAATCCTTGAAATCTAGAAGGTATCCCTGGGTTACAATTTCTACTGCCCAGGAATCCTGAACGGCTCTTGCCCAGGCCTGAGCAAAGAGAGAGAGTCTGCCCCCTACTAGATCCGGTCCCGGATCAGGGGCTACCCCTTCATGCTGACTTAGTGGCAGCAGCCGGCTTTTTCGCCTGTTTACCCTTGTTCCAAGCCTGATTAGGTCTCCAGGTTGGCTTGGATTGATCAAAGTTCCCCTCTTGCTTTGCAGCAGGGGAAGAGGTAGAGGGACCACTCTTGAAGTTTCGAAAGGAACAAAAATTATTTTGTTTGGTCCTAGTCTTATTTGACTTATCCTGAGGGAGGGTATGACCCTTCCCTCCAGTAATGTCTGAAATGATCTCTTTCAATGCAGGCCCGAATAGGGTCTTACCTTTGAAAGGGATCGACAAAAGCTTAGATTTAGATGACACATCAGCTGACCAAGACTTAAGCCATAACGCTCTATGTGCTAAAATGTCAAAACCTGAATTCTTGGCCGCTAATATAGCAAGATGAAAAGCGGCTGTTACGGTTACCCTTAGTCTCGCTGAGAGATGGACCGCTTAGTAGCCTGGATCCCTATTGCTAAAGAGGGGAGAAGCTGCTTTCCATAGTATTCTATATGAGTCTCGCAAATATAGAATAATCTCCCTTAGCTGCAGTACCGCTAGGATACCCTTCTGCCCACAAAAACGAGTCAACGCTGCGATTGAGGGTCAAACAAGAACTCAGGACTGGGATGCCCAGCCTGCTTTTTATTAAGGTTACATGCACACAGGGCACTCCCAGGGGGAGAGGGGGGGGAAGCACAAAATCCCCCATCACACATTTAGATAGAGAGCACTGTCCTTTGACAGGCCACAATAGGATTACAGTACTTAAGATAACAAGTTTACAAGTTCATCTTATCAATTAGCAGTCTGGCTCCAGAGGTGATTAGACAATAGTTTCTAAAAGCTGAAAAAAAAGAGTTAACTCTTTATGAAATGATACTTGTTACGGTTTTCTTGGAGCCCTTCTTAGGCGCTGGCTTGCTGGTTCAGGCATTGCTGCTGGGAAATAAGCTCTTCACAACAAAATAACTAATGCTTCTGTAACAGTGCTCCCTTTCTGTGGAACACTCTGGCAGACACGGTCTGACCCCTTTTCGGGGCAGACTAAGGCTGTCCAGACCGCTGGTTATGCGGGGCTGAGGTCGGTTTGTCTGGACAACCCGTCGGCGTTGCCATTCTGTTTCCCAGGTCTGTAAGTAATGGTGAAATTGAAGGGTTGCAACGATAAGCTCCAACGTAATAGCCTGCCGTTATCTCCAGAGACTCGGTTCAGCCACACCAACGGGTTATGGTCGGTGACCAGAGTGAACTCCTGACCATATAAATAGGGAGTCAATTTCTTTAATGCCCACACCAAAGCCAAACACTCCTTTTCGACCGCTGCATAGCTGACTTCGCGGGGCAGGAGCTTCCGGCTGATGTAGGCAACTGGATGCTCCCCTCCATCTTCGCCTACTTGGCTGAGGACGGCTCCCAGCCCGAACATGGAAGCATCTGTATGGACGATAAAACGTTTGTTAAGGGCTGGGGCCGCCAAGACAGGAGCGTTAATTAGAGCATTTTTGAGAGCCTGGAAAGCCGTTTCACAGTGGGGAGACCACAGGACCTGTCGAGGTAAGTTCTTCTTGGTCAAGTCAGTCAGGGGTTTGGCAAGTGTGCTGTAGTCTGGTACGAACCGTCTATAGTACCCTGCCGTGCCCAGGAAGGCTAGGACCTGAGTCTTAGTGATGGGGGTGGGCCAATTGGCGACAGCTTCTATTTTGGCCGGCTCTGGTCGCTGCTTTCCACACCCCACCCGGTGACCCAGGTACTGTACCTCGGCCATCCCAAAGTGGCATTTTTCTGGCTTCAGAGTCAGGCCAGCAGCCCGGATCTGATCCAGAACCATTCCCACATGAGCTAAGTGGTCCTCCCAGGACTCACTGTGGATCGCTATGTCGTCCAGGTAGGCGCAAGCAAAACTCTGGAAGCCATCCAGGAGCCTATCCACCAAGCGCTGGAATGTAGCTGGGGCATTCTTCATCCCAAACGGCATTACCCTAAACTGATATAAGCCGAATGGGGTGACGAATGCCGACTTGGGGATAGCCTCCGGGGCCAGGGGAATCTGCCAGTAACCTTTGCAGAGGTCAATAGTGGTCAGGTAATTTCCCCTGGCTATACGATCGAGTAGCTCGTCTACCCTGGGCATAGGGTAAGCGTCCGTCACGGTATTTTCATTGAGCCTCCGATAGTCTACGCAGAACCGGGTGGTCCCATCTTTCTTGGGCACCAAGACAACTGGGGAGGCCCAGGGACTATCGGAGGGCTCAATTACCCTGAGCTGGAGCATCTCATCGATCTCCTTCTTCATTCCTGTCCTAACTGCTTCGGGGATTCGGTACGGAGCCTGGCGCAAGGGAGCTTGTCCCGGAGTATCTACCTGGTGGGTGGTTAAAGTAGTGTACCCTGGCTTCGGGGAGAAGGTGAGGTGTTTGGACTGGAGGAGTTGGTTGAGCTGCTCCCTTTCAGTGGGGCTAAGTCGGTCCCCTATCTGAACCTGCGCCACTATACCTGTGGGGATGCTCTTTTCTAATAGGTCTGGAATGGGTAAACTGTCGGGGTCTTCCTGAGGGGAACAACATACGGCCGTCACGTTCTCTGGTCGCTCAAAATATTCCTTGAGCATGTTTACATGGAATGTCTTTCTAAGATTGTTGTCGTGGCAGCTAGCTATCACATAAGTGGTGTCTCCCCTTTTCTCTACGATCTGGTAGGGACCCTGCCAGGACGCCTGCAATTTGTCTGTCTTCACCGGCTTAAGTACTAACACCTTTTGTCCTATAAGAATGTTTCGTTATCTGCCCCGTCCCCTCCGGTCTCTGCTCGTTCCCGGTACTTTTGTAAGGTCGGGTCAGTCTTAGACTCTGCCTCGAAAGCATCTGGGGTGTCCCAGGGTATGGGGCCTAACCTGTCAGGCAAGGTCGGGGTAGGTCTTACCTGTGTCTCCCGCACTGGTGAGAGCTCTCGCTCCGTCCGGGCTTGGGCCCGTGTAGTCACTGGGTCCGCCTCGTTGTTGCATACTGGAGCATAGGCAGAAGTCATGGGGCCCAAATCGTTGCCCAGTAGTACTTCGGCAGGTAAATTATCCATTAGGCCCACGTTCACAGCCCCCTTTCCCGCTCCCCAATCAAGATGCACTTTAGCTGTTGGAATTTTGTACACATCCCCCCCCGCCACTCTAACGGCCACAGTCTGTCCGGATCGCTTGTGCTCTGGCACCAAATGACTCTGTACCAGCGTGATAGTAGCCCCTGTGTCTCGCAATCCCTCGGTAGATCGCCCCTCGAGCCATACCCTCTGCCGATGGTGCTGGCGGTTATCTGAGGCAGCATATACAGGGTCTGCCTCGTGAAGCGGCCCCACATATCCCTCCATAGGGGCCTCTTGGTTAACACAGAGGGCCCGGGCCGGACGATAGGACCCAGAGGGGTAATTGTAATTCCTGGGTGTCTGGTGCGTATTAAGGGGGCAGCTAGCCATGAAATGCCCTGGTTGCTTGCATCGGTGGCAAGTCGGTCTGGGACGCTCAGAGCTGTTATTGGGTGGTCCTGAGTGTTGGACGGGCCCTGTGGGCACCGGGGCTCGGAATTCAGCACGAGGGGGTGCACGGTAAACCTCTCTGGGTTCGACCCGTGCTGGAGCTCGGTAGTTCATGGGTTCGTGAAGACGGGAGTCATAATGTTCATCGGCCAATTTGGCTGCTTCTTCTAAGGTAGAAGGCCGCCTGTCTCGCAGCCATTCCTTCCCTTGCTGTTCCATGCCATTATAAAAATGTTCTAAGAGAAACAATTGTAAAATTTCCTCCCCAGTCACCGCTTTACTTCCGCTCAGCCAGTGATTTGCCGCTCTCCGCATTCGGTGCGCCCATTCCATATGGGTATCGTTAGGCTTCTTTTCCGTGCCCCGAAACTGTCGGCGATACGTGTCTGGAGTTACAGCGTACCGTCGCAACAGTGTCTCCTTAACTAGCTCATACTGTGTCACTTCCTCAGCACCCAGAGTACGAAAGGCTTCCAGGGCTCGCCCGGATAGTTTCCCAGACAATATCGTGGGCCACTCTCTGTTGGGAATCTGGTGCAGGGCACATTGCCTTTCGAAGTCCGCCAAATATTCATCAATCCCTGTCTCGCTCTCTAGGAAGGGTCGAAATGCCGCATAGGGTATCTTGGGCCTCCCAGCATTTTCGACAGGGATGATTACCTGCGGGGCTTCAGCATTGCGGTGTGCGTTCGCTAGGTTGAGTTCGTGGGCTCGAGTCTCTCGTATATCCTCGTCCGCCTCCGCCATCAACTGCTGTACTAATTCCATGGAGGGGTTCGGCCCGTATAATGAGAGCCTTTCCCGAACAATCCTGGTTTTTTCGTCACTAATCGTGGTCGGTGTTTCCGCCATTGTGAAGCTCTGATCCAGTTCGGTCAATTCTGCGATCAGCTCTCTCCTCGGCCGGTTGCTGGCGTACCCCCCTCTGCTTTCAAGTAAATCTTTTAGGGTTGTACGCTTCAATTTTTCGTAAGCGCTCTCCATCCGTTCTGTACCTCTCCTAGGAAATCCAGGAAAATCCCGCCGCTGCCGCCAAATGTTACGGTTACCCTTAGTCTCGCTGAGAGATGGACCGCTTAGTAGCCTGGATCCCTATTGCTAAAGAGGGGAGAAGCTGCTTTCCATAGTATTCTATATGAGTCTCGCAAATATAGAATAATCTCCCTTAGCTGCAGTACCGCTAGGATACCCTTCTGCCCACAAAAACGAGTCAACGCTGCGATTGAGGGTCAAACAAGAACTCAGGACTGGGATGCCCAGCCTGCTTTTTATTAAGGTTACATGCACACAGGGCACTCCCAGGGGGAGAGGGGGGGGAAGCACAAAATCCCCCATCACACATTTAGATAGAGAGCACTGTCCTTTGACAGGCCACAATAGGATTACAGTACTTAAGATAACAAGTTTACAAGTTCATCTTATCAATTAGCAGTCTGGCTCCAGAGGTGATTAGACAATAGTTTCTAAAAGCTGAAAAAAAAGAGTTAACTCTTTATGAAATGATACTTGTTACGGTTTTCTTGGAGCCCTTCTTAGGCGCTGGCTTGCTGGTTGAGGCATTGCTGCTGGTAAATAAGCTCTTCACAACAAAATAACTAATGCTTCTGTAACAGCGGCGTCTGTAATAAAAGAATTAGCCAACTTAAGAGCCTTAATTCTGTCCAAAATATCATCTAGTGGGGTCTACATCTGAAGAGCCTCTTCTAGAGCCTCAAACCAAAAGGCAGCTGCAGTGGTTACAGGAACAATGCACGCTATAGGTTGAAGAAGAAAACCTTGATGAACAAAAATTTTCTTTAGGAGACCCTCTAATTTTTTATCCATATGATCAATGAAAGCACAACTGTCTTCAATAGGTATAGTTTTATGCTTAGCCAGGGTAGAAATAGCTCCCTCCACCTTAGGGACCGTCTGCCATGAGTCCTTTATGGTGTCAGAAATGGGAAACATTTTCTTAAAAACAGGAGGGGGGAGAGAACGGAATACCTGGTTTATCCCACTCCTTAGTAACAATGTCCGAAATCCTCTTAGGGACCGGAGACACATCAGTGTAAACAGGAACCTCTAAATATTTGTCCATTTTACACAATTTCTCTGGAACTACAATAGGGTCACAATCATCCAGAGTAGCTAAAACCTCCCTGAGCAATAAGTGGAGGTGCTCTAGCTTAAATTTAAATGCCGTCATACCTGAATCTGTCTGAGGGAACGTCTTTCCTGAATCAGAAATCTCTCCCTCAGACATCAAATCCCTCATCCCTACTTCAGAACATTGTGAGGGAATATCGGATATGGCTACTAAAGCGTCAGAAGGCTCAGCATTTGTTCTTAACCCAGAGCTACTGCACTTCCCTTGCAAACCAGGCAGCTTAGATAAAACCTCTGTGAGGTTAATATTCATAACTGAAGCCATATCTTGCAAGGTGAAAGAATTAGACGCACTAGAAGTACTTGGCGTCGCTTGTGCGGGCGTTACTGGTTGAGACACTTGGGGAGAACTAGATGGCAAAACCTGATTTCCTTCTGTCTGAGAATCATCTAATGCCAAACTTTTATAAGTCAAAATATGCTGTTTGCAATTTATAGACATATCAGTACAAGTGGGACACATTCTAAGAGGGGGTTCCACAATGACTTCTAAACAAATTGAACAATGAGTTTCCTCAGTGTCAGACATGTTTAACAGACTAGTAATAAAGCAAGCAAGCTTGGAAAACACTTTATTTAATGAAAAAAACACAAATTTGCCAAAAACGGTACTGTGCCTTTAAGAGAAAAAAAGGCATACACAAACTGCAAACCAGGTTAAAATTGCTTAAATTTTTCTGAAATTTTAACAGTGTACCCACTAAGCTTTAGAAGGATTGCACCACAAGTTAATAAGCAATAAACCCCCAAATGAAAAAACCGGATTGACAAATGTCTAAAACCGGTTCAACACCCCTATAAGCACCTTGCCACAGCTCTGCTGTGGCCCTACCTGCCCTTAGGAACAATAATATGGGGTTAAAGCTTCGAATAGGCACTCAGAAGATCATCAGGACCTCAGGAGAAGTTGCTTGCTGCTTGTCTGTATAACTAAATGCGCAACTGTGGCGCAAAAATAGGCCCCGCCCACCTCACTCGATGTTACTGGGGCCTACTCAAATCTAACAAACCTAGTTTGAAAACCATGTGGGTTATAACAAACCCAAAATAAGCCAAATGACCCCTCAAGCAAATGTCCCATAAACATAAACGTTACTCCCAGAACACACAAATGTTTGTACCAATTTTACATAAACAAACTGAGTGCCCTTTATGCAAGCTAGTAAAACCTCCTTCATACTAGGATTACTGCTTCCCCTTCCCCTAATGGGGATACTGTCAGCCTTTCTGAGTTAACACAGTCTCTGCAGAAAAAATGACTGAACATACCTCATTGCTATATAGCAAGAACCGTTCCTCACACTGAAGTTTTCCTGTACTCCTCAGCTCATGTGTGAACAGCAGTGGACCTTAGTTACAAATGCTAAGATCATCATCCTCCAGGCAGAAATCTTCATCTATGTCCTGCCTGAGAGCAAATAGTATAACACCGGTACCATTTAAAAATAACTAACTCTTGATTGAAGATGAAATAAAAACTAACAGTTTAACACCTCTTCTCTTTACTCTTCCTGCTTAGAGCCAGCAAAGAGAATGACTGGGGGGTGGAGTTAAGGGGGGAGCTCTACAGACAGCTCTGCCGTGGTGCTCTCTTTGCTACTTCCTGTCAGGAAGGACAATATCCCACAAGTTAGGATGAATCCGTGGACTCGGTACATCATGCAAAAGAAAAAAAGTTTAATCGCCTGTAAAAGTCTAACCCGCCTACAATAAATTAACCTGACACGTCAAAACCCCCATACCCCCAAGTTGAAACCAATAATAAAATGTATTAACATCTATATTGCCTTTCCCCCACAATGCAATCAATTTATTTTAACTATTAACCCCTAATTCAGCCAACCCCCACATTGCAAACTAGCTAATAAATCTATTAACCCCTAAACCGCTATCCCCCACTATTCAATCTACCCTATTAACCCCTAAACCGCCATTCTGCCACAACGCAAAGTATTAATCTAATCTAATAGGGACTACCTCCCTAAAGAATTAATACAAAATTACCAAATTAAAAAAAATCCTAACTTAACATTAAAATAAAAAATCCTAACATTACAGTTAAAAATAATAAAAAAAATAAGCTCACATGAAAATAAAAAAATCTAACGAAATTATCCCAAATCATTTTTTTAATCCTTATCTAATACCCCTATAAAAACTAAAAAGCCAACCCAAAATAAAAACACCCACTAAGTGTGATGATCTGTGAGGATATTTCCTAGAATCTAGAATAAAGTGAGGTGTCAGTGTGAACCACAGCTGCTGAGATGATGCAAGTGCTGTAGTGTATCTAGGATATTATGGAATAATAACATGAATTACAAACCATGTAATGTAAGAACCCACATAATATCACAGATGAATTAATATGAGGTAACAAGGCTGCTGTTATTCTAAAGCTGCTGGGGAATTGATACGCAACTTATGCAGCAAAAATAAAGACAGCACAAATACCATGATGGATTAGAGGGTAAATCAGAATATGAGACAAGATATGAACTGTACAGTGGAATAACAACTATAGGAGATAATAAGCAAGGTGAACGGAGCGTGTAAACAGTGAGAAGGCAGATTGGCTGAGCTAAGAATTAAAGTTTAAATATTGCGCAATATATTAGTTGGTGATAAAGTATATACTTGCTTTCTTTGGGAACACTGGCAGCTCTGTGGTAAGTTCGCCCGGGCAGAGACAGAAAATATCTAACCCGTGCAGATGGAGAGCAGAGATCCGGTAGAATGGTGGAGCTGCAGCGTGGAGTTGGCGTGTGACGTCACCGCAAGGAGTTCCGAAGTTGAACAGCTGGTAGTGAGCTGAGCGGATTCAGTTCCGGTGATTGCAGTGCAAGAGCAAGTGAAGCAGGATTCACAGGGAGGCTAGGGAAAATGACTGTAGCAGGAATACCACGGTCCAATACCAAGCACTGTGGAGAGTGAGAGGTGACCTTTTATAGATCTGTGAAGAGCTAATTGTTATTTAAAGGTATAGTAATGGTTCATAGTATAGATGTATTTATCAGTAAGAAAGGAATCATGACACTAAGATAACACTAAAACTACCAATAGTCCTTAAAAGGACCTTTTGTATGGCATTGCCCTAAAGAAATCAGCTCTTTTACATTAAAAAAATACAAATTAACCCCTAACAGTAAAAACCCATAAAATCAAAAAGACCTAACTCTATTTGTATGGGCATTGCCCTTAAAAGGGAAATCAGCTATTTAGTGTCCATTAAAAAAAAAAAAGCCCTAATCTAAAAAAATAAAAAAAACACCCATAAAACAAACAAAAAAAGAAACTATCACTAACCCCGACATAGGTACTCACCATTCCTGAAGTCCGGCAGTGAATGTCTTTTTCCAGACGGCTCCATCTTCATCCAGAGCGGGACCATCTTCTTTCTTCATCCCGGTGGCAAGGAGCAAAAGGCGGTGCGGAGCGGGAACGGCGGCAGTGCAGACATCCGACGTGGAGGGTCCTCTTCATGCGATCGTCCGTCGCACACTTGATTTGAACAGCCAATAGGATTTAAGAAGCTCTCATCCTATTGGCTGATTTGAAATTTTCAGCCAATAGGAATGTAAGGTACCCCAATATAAAAGGGGTACCTTGCATTCAATCTAAAGTATGCGGCGGACGATTGCATGAAGAGGACCCTTTATGCCAGATGTCTGCGTTGCCGCCGTTCCTGCTACGTGCCGCCTTCGCTCCGCACCACCAGTATAAAGAAAGAAGATGGTCCCGCGCTGGATGAAGATAGAGCTGCCTGGAAGAAGACCTTCACCACTGGACTTCAGGAATGGTGAGTACCTATGTCGGAGTAAGTGTTATTTTTTTTTTGTTTGTTTTTTAGGGTGTTTTTTTTTTAGATTAGGTCTTTTTTTATGGGTTCTAAAGAGCTGATTGCCCATACAAATGGGTAGGTTAGAGGTTTTTTTTGAGTTTTTATTTTGGGGGGTTGGGTGTGTGGGCAGTTAGTTTGTATTTTTCTATTGTAAAAGAGCTGTTAAACTTAGGGCAATGCCTAACAAAAGGCCCTTTTAAGGGCTATTGGTAATTTAGTGTTATCTAAGGGTTTTTTTTAAATTTTGGATTGGCTTTTTTGTATTTATAGGGGTATTAGATTAGGTTTACATTTTTTTATTTTGGATATTTTCGTTAAATTTTTTCTGTAATCTTAGATTTTTTTTATTTTTTGTAATATTAGATTTTTTTTAAAAATTTAATTTTTTTTTATGTAAACGTAGGTTTTTTTTTTATGTAAAGATAGGATTTTTTATTTTTGATAATTTTTATTATTTTTTAAAGGTAGTCTTTTTTAATGTAATTGTAGTTAATTGGGGTTAATTTAGGGGGTGTTAGGTTAGGGGGCTTTGTGATTAGACTGATACTTTGCATTATTGGGGGTTGGAGGTTTAGGGGTTACTAGGTTAATTGAGTAGTTTGTGTTGTAAGGGTTGACGGTTTAGGAGTTAATAGGTTAATTAGGTAGTTTGCGTTGTGGAGATTGACGGTTTAGGGGATAATAGTGTTAATAGGTAGATTGTGTTGTGGGGGGTTGGCAGATTAGGGGTTAATAATGTAATAAGATACTTTGCATGTTAGGTGGGTAGTGGATTATTAAATACTTTGCGATGTGGGGGTTGAAGGATTAGGGGTTAATAAATTTTATTAGTTATATTGGGGGATGGTGGTTGAGAGGTGCATATTGCGCATGTGTTAGGTGTTTGTTAGGGCTTCCAGGGAGTTACAGTGCTCATATGCTGCGCCTGCCTATGTGTGGCGAGGAGACAATGGAGTAAGTACGGCGCTGAATATGTGATACCGACTTGCAACGCCGGTTCTATGTTAGTTTATTGGAGTAAAAACAGTGGGTGATGGGTTAAATATACGCGCCGCACTTGTATACGGCACCGCATATGTGATTGATAGAGTCGCACAATAATTGACGCCACATATGTGATCGGGCCCCTTGTGTTTTCATTAAATAATTATGATGGAGTGAGGAGCTAAGTCAGTAGACATAAAGCTCTACACTTTGAAAGAACAGACACACAAAAAAACAGAATTTATGCTTACCTGATAAATTTCTCTCTCTTGTGATGTATCCCACGGATTCATCCATACTTATGGGATATTCTCCTTCCCTACAGGAAGTGGCAGAGAGAGCACCCACAGCAGAGCTGTCCATATAGCTCCTCCCTTAGCTCCACCCCCCAGTCATTCGACCGAAGGCTAGGAAGAAAAACAGAATTTATGTTTACCTGATAAATTACTTTCTCCAACGGTGTGTCCGGTCCACGGCGTCATCCTTACTTGTGGGATATTCTCTTCCCCAACAGGAAATGGCAAAGAGCCCAGCAAAGCTGGTCACATGATCCCTCCTAGGCTCCGCCTACCCCAGTCATTCGACCGACGTTAAGGAGGAATATTTGCATAGGAGAAACCATATGAAACCGTGGTGACTGTAGTTAAAGAAAATAAATTATCAGACCTGATTAAAAAACCAGGGCGGGCCGTGGACCGGACACACCGTTGGAGAAAGTAATTTATCAGGTAAACATAAATTCTGTTTTCTCCAACATAGGTGTGTCCGGTCCACGGCGTCATCCTTACTTGTGGGAACCAATACCAAAGCTTTAGGACACGGATGATGGGAGGGAGCAAATCAGGTCACCTAGATGGAAGGCACCACGGCTTGCAAAACCTTTCTCCCAAAAATAGCCTCAGAAGAAGCAAAAGTATCAAACTTGTAAAATTTGGTAAAAGTGTGCAGTGAAGACCAAGTCGCTGCCCTACATATCTGATCAACAGAAGCCTCGTTCTTGAAGGCCCATGTGGAAGCCACAGCCCTAGTGGAATGAGCTGTGATTCTTTCGGGAGGCTGCCGTCCGGCAGTCTCGTAAGCCAATCTGATGATGCTTTTAATCCAAAAAGAGAGAGAGGCAGAAGTTGCTTTTTGACCTCTCCTTTTACCGGAATAAACAACAAACAAGGAAGATGTTTGTCTAAAATCCTTTGTAGCATCTAAATAGAATTTTAGAGCGCGAACAACATCCAAATTGTGCAACAAACGTTCCTTCTTCGAAACTGGTTTCGGACACAGAGAAGGTACGATAATCTCCTGGTTAATGTTTTTGTTAGAAACAACTTTTGGAAGAAAACCAGGTTTAGTACGTAAAACCACCTTATCTGCATGGAACACCAGATAAGGAGGAGAACACTGCAGAGCAGATAATTCTGAAACTCTTCTAGCAGAAGAAATTGCAACCAAAAACAAAACTTTCCAAGATAATAACTTAATATCAACGGAATGTAAGGGTTCAAACGGAACCCCCTGAAGAACTGAAAGAACTAAGTTGAGACTCCAAGGAGGAGTCAAAGGTTTGTAAACAGGCTTGATTCTAACCAGAGCCTGAACAAAGGCTTGAACATCTGGCACAGCTGCCAGCTTTTTGTGAAGTAACACAGACAAGGCAGAAATCTGTCCCTTCAGGGAACTTGCAGATAATCCTTTTTCCAATCCTTCTTGAAGGAAGGATAGAATCTTAGGAATCTTAACCTTGTCCCAAGGGAATCCTTTAGATTCACACCAACAGATATATTTTTTCCAAATTTTGTGGTAAATCTTTCTAGTTACAGGCTTTCTGGCCTGAACAAGAGTATCGATAACAGAATCTGAGAACCCTCGCTTCGATAAGATCAAGCGTTCAATCTCCAAGCAGTCAGCTGGAGTGAGACCAGATTCGGATGTTCGAACGGACCTTGAACAAGAAGGTCTCGTCTCAAAGGTAGCTTCCATGGTGGAGCCGATGACATATTCACCAGATCTGCATACCAAGTCCTGCGTGGCCACGCAGGAGCTATCAAGATCACCGACGCCCTTTCCTGATTGATCCTGGCTACCAGCCTGGGGATGAGAGGAAACGGCGGGAATACATAAGCTAGTTTGAAGGTCCAAGGTGCTACTAGTGCATCCACTAGAGCCGCCTTGGGATCCCTGGATCTGGACCCGTAGCAAGGAACTTTGAAGTTCTGGCGAGAGGCCATCAGATCCATGTCTGGAATGCCCCACAGTTGAGTGACTTGGGCAAAGATTTCCGGATGGAGTTCCCACTCCCCCGGATGCAATGTCTGACGACTCAGAAAATCCGCTTCCCAATTTTCCACTCCTGGGATGTGGATAGCAGACAGGTGGCAGGAGTGAGACTCCGCCCATAGAATGATTTTGGTCACTTCTTCCATCGCCAGGGAACTCCTTGTTCCCCCCTGATGGTTGATGTACGCAACAGTTGTCATGTTGTCTGATTGAAACCGTATGAACTTGGCCCTCGCTAGCTGAGGCCAAGCCTTGAGAGCATTGAATATCGCTCTCAGTTCCAGAATATTTATCGGTAGAAGAGATTCTTCCCGAGACCAAAGACCCTGAGCTTTCAGGGATCCCCAGACCGCGCCCCAGCCCATCAGACTGGCGTCGGTCGTGACAATGACCCACTCTGGTCTGCGGAAGGTCATCCCTTGTGACAGGTTGTCCAGGGACAGCCACCAACGGAGTGAGTCTCTGGTCCTCTGATTTACTTGTATCCTCGGAGACAAGTTTGTATAGTCCCCATTCCACTGACTGAGCATGCACAGTTGTAATGGTCTTAGATGAATGCGCGCAAAAGGAACTATGTCCATTGCCGCTACCATCAAACCTATCACTTCCATGCACTGCGCTATGGAAGGAAGAGGAACGGAATGAAGTATCCGACAAGAGTCTAGAAGTTTTGTTTTTCTGGCCTCTGTCAGAAAAATCCTCATTTCTAAGGAGTCTATTATTGTCCCCAAGAAGGGAACCCTTGTTGACGGAGATAGAGAACTCTTTTCCACGTTCACTTTCCATCCGTGAGATCTGAGAAAGGCCAGGACAATGTCCGTGTGAGCCTTTGCTTGAGGAAGGGACGACGCTTGAATCAGAATGTCGTCCAAGTAAGGTACTACAGCAATGCCCCTTGGTCTTAGCACAGCTAGAAGGGACCCTAGTACCTTTGTGAAAATCCTTGGAGCAGTGGCTAATCCGAAAGGAAGCGCCACGAACTGGTAATGCTTGTCCAGGAATGCGAACCTTAGGAACCGATGATGTTCCTTGTGGATAGGAATATGTAGATACGCATCCTTTAAATCCACCGTGGTCATGAATTGACCTTCCTGGATGGAAGGAAGAATTGTTCGAATGGTTTCCATTTTGAACGATGGAACCTTGAGAAACTTGTTTAAGATCTTGAGATCTAAGATTGGTCTGAACGTTCCCTCTTTTTTGGGAACTATGAACAGATTGGAGTAGAACCCCATCCCTTGTTCTCCTAATGGAACAGGATGAATCACTCCCATTTTTAACAGGTCTTCTACACAACGTAAGAATGCCTGTCTTTTTATGTGGTCTGAAGACAACTGAGACCTGTGGAACCTCCCCCTTGGGGGAAGCCCCTTGAATTCCAGAAGATAACCTTGGGAGACTATTTCTAGCGCCCAAGGATCCAGAACATCTCTTGCCCAAGCCCGAGCGAAGAGAGAGAGTCTGCCCCCCACCAGATCCGGTCCCGGATCGGGGGCCAACATTTCATGCTGTCTTGGTAGCAGTGGCAGGTTTCTTGGCCTGCTTTCCCTTGTTCCAGCCTTGCATTGGTCTCCAAGCTGGCTTGGCTTGAGAAGTATTACCCTCTTGCTTAGAGGACGTAGCACTTTGGGCTGGTCCGTTTCTACGAAAGGGACGAAAATTAGGTTTATTTTTGGCCTTGAAAGGCCGATCCTGAGGAAGGGCATGGCCCTTACCCCCAGTGATATCAGAGATAATCTCTTTCAAGTCAGGGCCAAACAGCGTTTTCCCCTTGAAAGGAATGTTAAGTAGCTTGTTCTTGGAAGACGCATCAGCTGACCAAGATTTCAACCAAAGCGCTCTGCGCGCCACAATAGCAAACCCAGAATTCTTAGCCGCTAACCTAGCCAATTGCAAAGTGGCATCTAGGGTGAAAGAATTAGCCAATTTGAGAGCATTGATTCTGTCCATAATCTCCTCATAAGGAGGAGAATCACTATCGACCGCCTTTACCAGCTCATCGAACCAGAAACACGCGGCTGTAGTGACAGGGACAATGCATGAAATTGGTTGTAGAAGGTAACCCTGCTGAACAAACATCTTTTTAAGTAAACCTTCTAATTTTTTATCCATAGGATCTTTGAAAGCACAACTATCTTCTATGGGTATAGTGGTGCGTTTGTTTAAAGTGGAAACCGCTCCCTCGACCTTGGGGACTGTCTGCCATAAGTCCTTTCTGGGGTCGACCATAGGAAACAATTTTTTAAATATGGGGGGAGGGACGAAAGGAATACCGGGCCTTTCCCATTCTTTATTTACAATGTCCGCCACCCGCTTGGGTATAGGAAAAGCTTCTGGGAGCCCCGGGACCTCTAGGAACTTGTCCATTTTACATAGTTTCTCTGGGATGACCAACTTGTCACAATCATCCAGAGTGGATAATACCTCCTTAAGCAGAATGCGGAGATGTTCCAACTTAAATTTAAACGTAATCACATCAGGTTCAGCTTGTTGAGAAATGTTCCCTGAATCAGTAATTTCTCCCTCAGACAAAACCTCCCTGGCCCCATCAGACTGGTTTAGGGGCCCTTCAGAACCATTATTATCAGCGTCGTCATGCTCTTCAGTATCTAAAACAGAGCAGTCGCGCTTACGCTGATAAGTGTGCATTTTGGCTAAAATGTTTTTGACAGAATTATCCATTACAGCCGTTAATTGTTGCATAGTAAGGAGTATTGGCGCGCTAGATGTACTAGGGGCCTCCTGAGTGGGCAAGACTCGTGTAGACGAAGGAGGGAATGATGCAGTACCATGCTTACTCCCCTCACTTGAGGAATCATCTTGGGCATCATTGTCATTGTCACATAAATCCCATTTATTTAAATGAGAAGGAACTCTGGCTTCCCCACATTCAGAACACAGTCTATCTGGTAGTTCAGACATGTTAAACAGGCATAAACTTGATAACAAAGTACAAAAAACGTTTTAAAATAAAACCGTTACTGTCACTTTAAATTTTAAACTGAACACACTTTATTACTGCAATTGCGAAAAAATATGAAGGAATTGCTCAAAATTCACCAAAATTTCACCACAGTGTCTTAAAGCCTTAAAAGTATTGCACCCCAAATTTGGAAGCTTTAACCCTTAAAATAACGGAACCGGAGCCGTTTTTAACTTTAACCCCTTTACAGTCCCTGGTGTCTGCTTTGCTGAGACCCAACCAAGCCCAAAGGGGAATACGATACCAAATGACGCCTTCAGAAAGTCTTTTCTATGTATCAGAGCTCCTCACACATGCGACTGCATGTCATGCCTCTCAAAAACAAGTGCGCAACACCGGCGCGAAAATGAGGCTCTGCCTATGATTTGTGAAAGCCCCTAAAGAGAAAGGTGTCTAAAAAAGTGCCTGCCGATATAAACTTATCAAAATACCCAGATTAAATGATTCCTCAAGGCTAAATATGTGTTAATAATGAATCGATTTAGCCCAGAAAAAGTCTACAGTCTTAATAAGCCCTTGTGAAGCCCTTATTTACAATCTTAATAAACATGGCTTACCGGATCCCATAGGGAAAATGACAGCTTCCAGCATTACATCGTCTTGTTAGAATGTGTCATACCTCAAGCAGCAAGAGACTGCTCACTGTTCCCCCAACTGAAGTTAATTCCTCTCAACAGTCCTGTGTGGAACAGCCATGGATTTTAGTAACGGTTGCTAAAATCATTTTCCTCATACAAACAGAAATCTTCATCTCTTTTCTGTTTCTGAGTAAATAGTACATACCAGCACTATTTTAAAATAACAAACTCTTGATTGAATAATAAAAACTACAGTTAAACACTAAAAAACTCTAAGCCATCTCCGTGGAGATGTTGCCTGTACAACGGCAAAGAGAATGACTGGGGTAGGCGGAGCCTAGGAGGGATCATGTGACCAGCTTTGCTGGGCTCTTTGCCATTTCCTGTTGGGGAAGAGAATATCCCACAAGTAAGGATGACGCCGTGGACCGGACACACCTATGTTGGAGAAAAGGAGAAACTATAGGGTGCAGTGGTGACTGAAGTTTTTTAAATAAAAATATACTACCTGTCTTAAATAGACAGGGCGGGCCGTGGACTTGATACATCACAAGAGAAATAAATTTATCAGGTAAGCATAAATTATGTTTTCTCTTGTAAGATGTATCGAGTCCACGGATTCATTCATACTTATGGGATACCAATACCAAAGCTTTAGGACACGGATCAAGGGAGGGACAAGACAGGTACCTTAAACGGAAGGCACCACTGCTTGTAGAACCTTTCTCCCAAAAATAGCCTCCGAAGAAGCAAAAGTATCAAATTTGTAAAATTTGGAAAAAGTATGAAGCGAAGACCAAGTCGCCGCCTTACAAATCTGTTCAACAGAAGCCTCATTTTTAAAAGCCCATGTGGAAGCTAATTTCTCTGGGACCACTATAGGGTCACAATCATCTAGAGTAGCTAATACCTCCTTGAGCAATAAGCGGAGGTGTTCAAGCTTAAATTTAAAGGCCGTCATATCAGAATCTGTCTGAGGGAGCGTCTTTCCTGAATCAGAAATCTCTCCCTCAGATAACAAATCCCTTACCCCTACTTCAGAACATTGTGAGGGTATATCGGATACGGCTACTAAAGCGTCAGACGGCTCAGCATTTGTTCTTAACCCAGAGCTGTCACGCTTTCCTTGTAAACCAGGCAGTTTAGAGAAAACCTCTGTGAGGGTTTTATTCATAACTGTGGCCATGTCTTGTAAAGTAAATGAATTAGACGCACTAGAGGTACTTGACGTCACTTGTGCGGGCGTTACTGGTTGTGACACTTGGGGAGAGCTAGATGCTAAACCCTCATTTCCTTCTAACTGAGAATCATCTATTGCAATATTTTTAAGTTCTAAAATATGCTCTTTATAATTTATAGACATAGTGCAAGTGGGACACATTCTAAGAGGGGTTCCACAATGGCTTCTAAATACATAGAACAAGGATTTTTCTTGGTGTCAGACATGTTAAACAAGCTAGTAATGTAACAAGCAAGCTTGGAAAACACTTTAATCAAAGTAAATAACACTTTAAACAAAAACGGTACTGTGCCTTTAAGAGAAAAAAGCTGCACAAACTCTGCAAAACAGTGTAAAAAAGCAGTAAACACAACAAAATTTTTACAGTAGCATCATAAAGCCTTAGTAACTTTGCACCACTATGCAAATAAACAATTAACCCCTTAATGTAAAAACCGGATTGAAAAAACTTCAAAACCGGTAAAATAACGTTCAGCCCCTTGCCACAGCTCTGCTGTGGCGCCTACCTGCCCTTTAGGAATGATTTGTGGGGAAAAAAAAACCTCTTTACAGCCCTCAAATACAGCATGAATCTCTGGAGAAGTAGCTGGATGCTTCTGAGGTAAATAAACTGTGCAACTGAAAAACAGAATTTATGCTTACCTGATAAATTACTTTCTCCAACGGTGTGTCCGGTCCACGGCGTCATCCTTACTTGTGGGATATCTCTTCTCCAACAGGAAATGGCAAAGAGTCCCAGCAAAGCTGGCCATATAGTCCCTCCTAGGCTCCGCCCACCCCAGTCATTCGACCGACGGACAGGAGGAAATATATAGGAGAAACCATATGGTACCGTGGTGACTGTAGTTAGAGAAAATAATTCATCAGACCTGATTAAAAACCAGGGCGGGCCGTGGACCGGACACACCGTTGGAGAAAGTAATTTATCAGGTAAGCATAAATTCTGTTTTCTCCAACATTGGTGTGTCCGGTCCACGGCGTCATCCTTACTTGTGGGAACCAATACCAAAGCTTTAGGACACGGATGAAGGGAGGGAGCAAATCAGGTTACCTAAACGGAAGGCACCACGGCTTGCAAAACCTTTCTCCCAAAAATAGCCTCCGAAGAAGCAAAAGTATCAAATTTGTAAAATTTGGCAAAAGTGTGCAGTGAAGACCAAGTCGCTGCCTTACATATCTGGTCAACAGAAGCCTCTTTCTTGAAGGCCCATGTGGAAGCCACAGCCCTAGTGGAGTGAGCTGTGATTCTTTCAGGAGGCTGCCGTCCGGCAGTCTCATAAGCCAATCGGATGATGCTTTTAAGCCAAAAGGAAAGAGAGGTAGAAGTCGCTTTTTGACCTCTCCTTTTACCAGAATAAACAACAAACAAAGAAGATGTTTGTCTGAAATCTTTTGTAGCCTCTAAATAGAATTTTAGAGCACGGACTACGTCCAAATTGTGTAACAAACGTTCCTTCTTTGAAACTGGATTCGGACATAAAGAAGGTACAACTATCTCCTGGTTAATATTTTTGTTAGAAACAACCTTTGGAAGAAAACCAGGCTTAGTACGCAAAACCACCTTATCTGCATGGAACACCAGATAGGGCGGAGAACACTGCAGAGCAGATAACTCTGAAACTCTTCTAGCAGAAGAAATTGCAACCAAAAACAAAACTTTCCAAGATAGTAACTTAATATCTATGGAATATAAAGGTTCAAACGGAACCCCTTGAAGAACTGAAAGAACTAGATTTAGACTCCAGGGAGGAGTCAAAGGTCTGTAAACAGGCTTGATCCTAACCAGAGCCTGAACAAATGCTTGAACATCTGGCACAGCTGCCAGTCTTTTGTGTAGTAAGACAGATAAAGCAGAGATCTGTCCCTTTAGAGAACTTGCAGATAATCCTTTCTCCAAACCTTCTTGTAGAAAGGAGAGAATCTTAGGAATGTTTATCTTATTCCATGGGAATCCTTTGGATTCACACCAACAGATATATCTTTTCCATATTTTATGGTAAATCTTTCTAGTTACCGGTTTTCTGGCCTGAACCAGAGTATCTATCACAGAATCTGAAAACCCACGCTTCGATAGAATCAAGCGTTCAATCTCCAAGCCGTCAGCTGGAGGGAGACCAGATTTGGATGTTCGAATGGACCCTGAACAAGAAGGTCCTGTCTCAAAGGTAGCTTCCATGGTGGAACCGATGACATATTCACCAGGTCTGCATACCAAGTCCTGCGTGGCCACGCAGGAGCTATCAAGATCACTGAGGCCCTCTCCTGATTGATCCTGGCTACCAGCCTGGGAATGAGAGGAAACGGTGGAAATACATAAGCTAGGTTGAAGGTCCAAGGTGCTACTAGTGCATCTACTAGAGTCGCCTTGGGATCCCTGGATCTGGACCCGTAGCAAGGAACCTTGAAGTTCTGACGAGACGCCATCAGATCCATGTCTGGAATGCCCCATAATTGAGTTATTTGGGCAAAGATCTCCGGATGGAGTTCCCACTCCCCCGGATGGAATGTCTGACGACTCAGAAAATCCACCTCCCAGTTTTCCACACCTGGGATGTGGATGGCAGACAGGTGGCAGGAGTGATCCTCCGCCCATTGAATTATTTTGGTCACTTCTTTCATCGCCAGGGAACTCCTTGTTCCCCCCTGATGATTGATATACGCAACGGTCGTCATGTTGTCTGATTGGAACCTTATGAATCTGGCCTTTGCTAGTTGAGGCCAAGCCCTGAGAGCATTGAATATCGCTCTCAGTTCCAGAATGTTTATCGGGAGAAGAGACTCTTCCCGAGACCATAGACCCTGAGCTTTCAGGGATTCCCAGACCGCGCCCCAGCCCACTAGACTGGCGTCGGTCGTGACAATGACCCACTCTGGTCTGCGGAAGCTCATTCCCTGGGACAGATGGTCCAGGGTCAGCCACCAACGGAGTGAATCTCTGGTCTTCTGATTTACTTGAATCATTGGAGACAAGTCTGTATAGTCCCCATTCCACTGTTTGAGCATGCACAGTTGTAATGGTCTTAGATGAATTCGTGCAAAAGGAACTATGTCCATTGCTGCAACCATCAACCCTACTATTTCCATGCACTGCGCTATGGAAGGACGTGGAACAGAATGAAGAACTTGACAAGTGCTTAGAAGTTTTGACTTTCTGACCTCTGTCAGAAAAATCCTCATTTCTAAGGAATCTATTATTGTTCCCAAGAAGGGAACTCTTGTTGACGGAGACAGAGAACTCTTTTCTATGTTCACCTTCCATCCGTGTGATCTGAGAAAGGCCAGAACGAAGTCTGTATGAGCCTTTGCCTTTGATAGGGACGACGCTTGTATTAGAATGTCGTCCAAGTAAGGTACTACTGCAATTCCCCTCGGTCTTAGAACCACTAGAAGGGAACCTAGTACCTTTGTGAAAATCCTTGGAGCAGTGGCTAACCCGAATGGGAGGGCCACAAACTGGTAATGTTTGTCCAGAAAGGCGAACCTTAGGAACTGATGATGTTCTTTGTGGATAGGAATATGTAGGTACGCATCCTTTAGATCCACGGTAGTCATAAATTGACCTTCCTGGATAGTGGGTAGAATCGTTCGAATGGTTTCCATCTTGAACGATGGTACCCTGAGAAATTTGTTTAGGATCTTCAAATCCAAAATTGGTCTGAAAGTTCCCTCTTTTTTGGGAACTACGAACAGATTGGAATAAAATCCCATTCCCTGTTCCTTTATTGGAACTGGGTGTATCACTCCCATCTTTAACAGGTCTTCTACACAATGTAAGAACGCCTGTCTCTTTATTTGGTTTGAGGATAAGTGAGACATGTGGAACCTTCCCCTTGGGGGTAGTTCCCTGAATTCCAGGAGATAACCCTGAGAAACTATTTCTAGCGCCCAGGGATCCTGAACATCTCTTGCCCAAGCCTGAGCAAAGAGAGAGAGTCTGCCCCCTACTAGATCCGGTCCCGGATCGGGGGCTACTCCTTCATGCTGTTTTGTTAGCAGCAGCAGGCTTCTTGGCCTGCTTACCCTTGTTCCAGCCTTGCATCGGTTTCCAGGATGGTTTGGGTTGTGAGGCATTACCCTCTTGCTTAGAGGATGCAGAATTAGAGGCCGGTCCGTTCCTGAAATTGCGAAAGGAACGAAAATTAGACTTATTCTTGGCCTTGAAAGGCCTATCTTGTGGAAGGGCGTGGCCCTTTCCCCCAGTGATGTCTGAAATAATCTCTTTCAATTCTGGTCCAAATAGAGTTTTACCTTTGAAAGGGATGTTAAGCAATTTTGTCTTGGATGACACATCCGCTGACCAAGACTTTAGCCAAAGCGCTCTGCGCGCCACGATTGCAAACCCTGAATTTTTCGCCGCTAATCTAGCTAATTGCAAAGCGGCATCTAAAATAAAAGAGTTAGCCAACTTAAGTGCGTGAACTCTGTCCATAACCTCCTCATATGGAGTCTCTCTACTAAGCGAGTTTTCTAGTTCCTCGAACCAGAACCACGCTGCTGTAGTGACAGGAACAATGCACGAAATGGGTTGTAGAAGGTAACCTTGCTGTACAAAAATTTTTTTAAGCAAACCCTCCAATTTTTTATCCATAGGATCTTTGAAAGCACAACTATCCTCGATAGGAATAGTAGTGCGTTTGTTTAGAGTAGAAACTGCCCCCTCGACCTTAGGGACTGTCTGCCATAAGTCCTTTCTGGGGTCGACCATAGGAAATAATTTCTTAAACATAGGGGGGGGGGAACAAAAGGTATGCCGGGCTTATCCCACTCCTTATTCACTATGTCCGCCACCCGCTTGGGTATAGGAAAAGCGTCGGGGTGCACCGGAACCTCTAGGAACTTGTCCATCTTGCATAATTTCTCTGGAATGACCAAGTTGTCACAATCATCCAGAGTAGATAACACCTCCTTAAGCAGTGCGCGGAGATGTTCTAATTTAAATGTCACAACATCAGGTTCAGCTTGTTGAGAAATTTTTCCTGAATCTGAAATTTCCCCATCTGACAAAACCTCCCTCATGGCCACTTCAGATTGGTGTGAGGGTATGACAGAACAATTATCATCAGCGCCCTCCTGCTCTTCAGTGTTTAAAACAGAGTAATCGCGCTTTCTCTGATATGTAGGCATTTTGGATAAAAACATAATTTATGCTTACCTGATAAATTCCTTTCTTCTGTAGTGTGATCAGTCCACGGGTCATCATTACTTCTGGGATATTACTCCTCCCCAACAGGAAGTGCAAGAGGATTCACCCAGCAGAGCTGCATATAGCTCCTCCCCTCTACGTCACTCCCAGTCATTCGACCAAGGACCAACGAGAAAGGAAAAGCCAAGGGTGAAGTGGTGACTGGAGTATAAATTAAAAAAATATTTACCTGCCTTAAAAACAGGGCGGGCTGTGGACTGATCACACTACAGAAGAAAGGAATTTATCAGGTAAGCATAAATTATGTTTTCTTCTGTTAAGTGTTATCAGTCCACGGGTCATCATTACTTCTGGGATACCAATACCAAAGCAAAAGTACACGGATGACGGGAGGGATAGGCAGGCTCTTTATACAGAAGGAACCACTGCCTGAAGAACCTTTCTCCCAAAAATAGCCTCCGATGAAGCAAAAGTGTCAAATTTGTAAAATTTGGAAAAAGTATGAAGCGAAGACCAAGTTGCAGCCTTGCAAATCTGCTCAACAGAGGCCTCATTCTTGAAGGCCCAAGTGGAAGCCACAGCTCTAGTAGAATGAGCTGTAATTCTTTCAGGAGGCTGCTGTCCAGCAGTCTCATAAGCTAAACGAATTATGCTACGAAGCCAAAAAGAAAGAGAGGTAGCAGAAGCTTTTTGACCTCTCCTCTGCCCAGAGTAAACGACAAACAGAGAAGACGTTTGTCGAAATTCCTTAGTTGCCTGTAAGTAAAATTTTAGAGCACGGACTACATCCAGGTTGTGCAGTAGACGTTCCTTCTTCGAAGAAGGATTTGGGCACAAGGAAGGAACAACAATCTCTTGATTGATATTCCTGTTAGTAACTACCTTAGGTAAGAACCCAGGTTTAGTACGCAGAACTACCTTATCCGAATGAAAAATCAAATAAGGAGAATCACAATGTAAGGCTGATAATTCAGAGACTCTTCGAGCCGAGGAAATAGCCATTAAAAATAGAACTTTCCAAGATAACAACTTTATATCAATGGAATGAAGGGGTTCAAACGGAACGCCCTGTAAAACATTAAGAACAAGGTTTAAACTCCATGGTGGAGCAACAGTTTTAAACACAGGCTTAATCCTGGCCAAAGCCTGACAAAAAGCCTGGACGTCAGGAACTTCTGACAGACGTTTGTGTAACAGAATGGACAGAGCTGAGATCTGTCCCTTTAATGAACTAGCAGATAAACCCTTTTCTAAACCTTCTTGTAGAAAAGACAATATCCTAGGAATCCTAACCTTACTCCAAGAGTAACCTTTGGATTCACACCAATATAGGTATTTACGCCATATCTTATGGTAAATCTTTCTGGTAACAGGCTTCCTAGCCTGTATTAAGGTATCAATAACTGACTCGGAAAACCCACGTCTTGATAAAATCAAGCGTTCAATTTCCAAGCAGTCAGCTTCAGAGAAGTTAGATTTTGATGTTTGAAGGGACCCTGTATCAGAAGGTCCTGTTTCAGAGGTAGAGACCAAGGTGGACAGGATGACATGTCCACCAAGTCTGCATACCAAGTCCTGCGTGGCCACGCAGGAGCTATTAGAATCACTGATGCTCTCTCTTGTTTGATTCTGGCAATCAATCGAGGAAGCATCGGGAAGGGTGGAAACACGTAAGCCATCCTGAAGTCCCAAGGTGCTGTCAGGGCATCTATCAGGACTGCTCCTGGATCCCTGGATCTGGACCCGTAACGAGGAAGCTTGGCGTTCTGTCGAGACGCCATGAGATCTATCTCTGGTTTGCCCCAACGTCGAAGTATTTGGGCAAAGACCTCCGGATGGAGTTCCCACTCCCCCGGATGAAAAGTCTGACGACTTAAGAAATCCGCCTCCCAGTTCTCCACTCCCGGGATGTGGATTGCTGACAGGTGGCAAGAGTGAGACTCTGCCCAGCGAATTATCTTTGATACTTCCATCATAGCTAGGGAGCTTCTTGTCCCTCCCTGATGGTTGATGTAAGCTACAGTCGTGATGTTGTCCGACTGAAACCTGATGAACCCCCGAGTTGTCAACTGGGGCCAAGCCAGGAGGGCATTGAGAACTGCTCTCAATTCCAGAATGTTTATTGGCAGGAGACTCTCCTCCTGACTCCATTGTCCCTGCGCCTTCAGAGAATTCCAGACGGCACCCCAACCTAGAAGGCTGGCGTCTGTTGTTACAATTGTCCAGTCTGGTCTGCTGAATGGCATCCCCCTGGACAGATGTGGCCGAGAAAGCCACCATAGAAGAGAATTTCTGGTCTCTTGATCCAGATTCAGAGAAGGGGATAAGTCTGAGTAATCCCCATTCCACTGACTTAGCATGCACAGTTGCAGTGGTCTGAGGTGTAAGCGTGCAAAGGGTACTATGTCCATTGCCGCTACCATTAAGCCGATTACCTCCATGCATTGAGCCACTGACGGGTGTTGAATGGAATGAAGGGTGCGGCAAGCACTTTGAAGTCTTGTTAGCCTGTCCTCTGTCAGGTAAATCTTCATTTCTACAGAATCTATAAGAGTCCCCAGGAAGGGAACTCTTGTGAGTGGAACGAGTGAACTTTTCTTTTCGTTCACCTTCCATCCATGTGACCTTAGAAATGCCAGTACTAACTCTGTATGAGACTTGGCAGTTTGAAAGCTTGAAGCTTGAATCAGAATGTCGTCTAGGTATGGAGCTACCGAGATTCCCCGCGGTCTTAGTACCGCCAGAAGAGCACCCAGAACCTTTGTGAAGATTCTTGGAGCTGTAGCCAATCCGAATGGAAGAGCCACAAACTGGTAATGCCTGTCTAGGAAGGCAAACCTTAGGTACCGGTAATGATCTTTGTGAATCGGTATGTGAAGGTAGGCATCTTTTAAATCTACAGTGGTCATGTACTGACCCTCTTGGATCATAGGTAAAATTGTCCGAATAGTCTCCATCTTGAACGATGGAACTCTTAGGAATTTGTTTAGGATCTTTAAGTCCAGGATTGGTCTGAAAGTTCCCTCTTTTTTGGGAACCACAAACAGATTTGAGTAAAACCCCTGTCCCTGTTCCGATCGTGGAACAGGATGGATTACTCCCATTAACAAGAGCTCTTGTACGCAGCGTAGAAACGCCTCTTTCTTTGTCTGGATTGTTGACAACCTTGACAGATGAAATCTCTCTCTTGGAGGAGAGTATTTGAAGTCCAGAAGGTATCCCTGAGATATTATCTCTAGCGCCCAGGGATCCTGGACATCTCTTGCCCAAGCCTGGGCGAAGAGAGAAAGTCTGCCCCCCACTAGATCCGATCCCGGATCAGGGGCCCTCAATTCATGCTGTTTTAGGGGCAGCAGCAGGTTTCCTGGTCTGCTTGCCCTTGTTCCAGGACTGGTTAGGTTTCCAGCCTTGTCTGTAGCGAGCAACAGCTCCTTCCTGTCTTGGTGCAGAGGAAGTTGATGCTGCTCCAGCTTTGAAATTACGAAAGGAACGAAAATTAGACTGTCTAGCCTTAGCTTTGGCTTTGTCCTGAGGCAGGGCATGGCCTTTACCTCCTGTAATGTCAGCGATAATCTCTTTCAACCCGGGCCCGAATAAGGTCTGCCCTTTGAAAGGTATATTAAGCAATTTAGACTTAGAAGTAACATCAGCTGACCAGGATTTTAGCCACAGCGCCCTGCGTGCCTGAATGGCGAATCCTGAATTCTTCGCCGTAAGTTTAGTAAGATGTACTACGGCCTCCGAAATGAATGAATTAGCTAGTTTAAGGACTCTAAGCCTGTCCGTAATGTCGTCCAGAGTAGCTGAACTAATGTTCTCTTCCAGAGACTCAATCCAGAATGCCGCTGCAGCCGTGATCGGCGCAATGCATGCAAGGGGTTGCAATATAAAACCTTGTTGAACAAACATTTTCTTAAGGTAACCCTCTAATTTTTTATCCATTGGATCTGAAAAAGCACAGCTATCCTCCACCGGGATAGTGGTACGCTTAGCTAAAGTAGAAACTGCTCCCTCCACCTTAGGGACCGTTTGCCATAAGTCCCGTGTGGTGGCGTCTATTGGAAACATTTTTCTAAATATCGGAGGGGGTGAGAACGGCACACCGGGTCTATCCCACTCCTTAGTAACAATTTCAGTAAGTCTCTTAGGTATAGGAAAAACCTCAGTACTCGCCGGTACCGCAAAATATTTATCCAACCTACACATTTTCTCTGGTATTGCAACTGTGTTACAATCATTCAGAGCCGCTAACACCTCCCCTAGTAATACACGGAGGTTTTCCAGTTTAAATTTAAAATTTGAAATATCTGAATCCAGTCTGTTTGGATCAGAACCGTCACCCACAGAATGAAGTTCTCCGTCCTCATGTTCTGCCACCTGTGACGCAGTGTCTGACATGGCCCTAATATTATCAGCGCACTCTGTTCTCACCCCAGAGTGATCACGCTTACCTCTTAGTTCTGGTAATTTAGCCAAAACTTCAGTCATAACAGTAGCCATATCCTGTAATGTGATTTGTAATGGCCGCCCAGATGTACTCGGCGCTACAATATCACGCACCTCCCGATCAGGAGATGCAGGTACTGACACGTGAGGCGAGTTAGTCGGCATAACTCTCCCCTCGTTGTTTGGTGAAATTTGTTCAATTTGTACAGATTGACTTTTATTTAAAGTAGCATCAATACAGTTAGTACATAAATTTCTATTGGGCTCCACTTTGGCATTGCAACAAATGACACAGGTATCATCCTCTGAATCAGACATGTTTAACACACTAGCAAATAAACTTGCAACTTGGAACACAATTCAATTAGAATAATATTAAAAACGTACTGTGCCTTTAAGAAGCACAGAAGATCTATGACAGTTGAAAATTAATAAATTGAAAACAGTTATAGTGTAAACAACACAACTTTAGCAAAGGTTTAATCCCATTAGCAAAGATAACAAGTTCTGAAAGCAGGAAACAAATTACAGAATAAACGTTTTTTATCTCAGTCAACTATAATTCTCACAGCTCTGCTGAGAGAAATTACCTCCCTCAAAATAAGTTTTGAAGACCCCTGAGCTCTGTAGAGATGAACCGGATCATGCAGGAAATACAATGAGCTGCTGACTGAAATATTTGATGCGTAGCAAAAGCGCCAAAAAACGGCCCCTCCCCCTCACACACAGCAGTGAGAGAGAACAGAAACTGTCAGAAAAAAGATTAAGCAACTGCCAAGTGGAAAAATAGTGCCCAAACATTTATTCACTCAGTACCTCAGCAAATGAAAACGATTTTACATTCCAGCAAAAAACGTTAAACATAATTTCTAGTTATTAAACAGCTTTATGTAATTCTTACAGTGTAATTCTAGTGAAGTACCATTCCCCAGAATACTGAAGTGTAAAGTATACATACATGACATTATATCGGTATGGCAGGATTTTCTCATCAATTCCATTGTCAGAAAATAAAAGCTGCTACATACCTCTATGCAGATTCATCTGCCCGCTGTCCCCTGATCTGAAGTTTACCTCTCCTCAGATGGCCGAGAAACAGCAATATGATCTTAACTACTCCGGCTAAAATCATAGCAAAAACTCTGGTAGATTCTTCTTCAAACTCTGCCAGAGAGGTAATAACACACTCCGGTGCTATTTTAAAATAACAAACTTTTGATTGAAGATATAAAACTAAGTATAATCACCATAGTCCTCTCACACATCCTATCTAGTCGTTGGGTGCAAGAGAATGACTGGGAGTGACGTAGAGGGGAGGAGCTATATGCAGCTCTGCTGGGTGAATCCTCTTGCACTTCCTGTTGGGGAGGAGTAATATCCCAGAAGTAATGATGACCCGTGGACTGATCACACTTAACAGAAGAAATATTTGCTATGGAGTTATCCATTACAGCCGTTAATTGTTGCATGGTAATAAGCATTGGCGCGCTAGATGTACTAGGGGCCTCCTGCGTGGGCAAAACTGGTGTAGACACAGTAGGGGATGATTTAGTATCATGTTTACTCCCCTCATCTGAGGAATCATCTTGGGCAATTTCATTATCTGTGGCAGTACTGTCCTTACTTTGTTTGGACGCTATGGCACAATTATCACACAAATTTAAAAGGGGAGACACATTGGCTTTCATACATATAGAACATAGCTTATCCGAAGGCACAGACATGTTAAACAGGCTTAAACTTGTCAATAAAGCACAAAAAACGTTTTAAAACAAAACCGTTACTGTCTCTTTAAATTTTAAACAGAAAACACTTTATTACTGAATATGTGAAAAAGTATGAAGGAATCGTTCAAAAATTACCAAAATTTCACCACAGTGTCTTAAAGCATTAAGAGTAATTTCAGAGCTTTAACCCTTAAAATAACGGAACCGGAGCCGTTTACAAATTTAACCCCTATACAGTCCCAGCTATAGCCTTTGCTGAGATCTAACCAAGCCCAGAGGGGAATACGATACCAAGTGACGCCTTCTAGAAACTTTTCCAGCAACTTTCAGATCCTCACACATGCATCTGCATGTCCTGCTCTCAAAAAACAACTGCGCAGTAATGGCGCGAAAATGAGGCTCTGCCTACAACTAGGAAGGCCCCCTGACTGGAAAAGGTGTCTAACATAGTGCCTGCTGTTTAATAAACGTTCCCCAAGTTTATAAATGTGAAATATCAGCATAAACATGAATAAAATGCCCAAATAAAGCAATCGATTTAGCCCATAAAAGTGTCTACCAGTTTTATAGCCCATATTAAGCCCTTTATTCTGTTTGTTTGACTAAGAAAATGGCTTACCGGTCCCCATGAGGGGAAATGACAGCCTTCCAGCATTACATGGTCTTGTTAGAAATATGGCTAGTCATACCTTAAGCAGAAAAGTCTGCTAACTGTTTCCCCCAACTGAAGTTACTTCATCTCAACAGTCCTATGTGGAAACAGCAATCGATTTTAGTTACTGTCTGCTAAAATCATCTTCCTCTCACAAACAGAAATCTTCATCCTTTTCTGTTTCAGAGTAAATAGTACATACCAGCACTATTTTAAAATAACAAACACTTGATAGAAGAATAAAAAACTACATTTAAACACCAAAAAACTCTTAACCATCTCCGTGGAGATGTTGCCTGTGCAACGGCAAAGAGAATGACTGGGGTGGGCGGAGCCTAGGAGGGACTATATGGCCAGCTTTGCTGGGACTCTTTGCCATTTCCTGTTGGGGAAGAGATATCCCACAAGTAAGGATGACGCCGTGGACCGGACACACCAATGTTGGAGAAATAGGCCCCTCCCACCTCACTCGAAGTTATAGGGCCTAAAAAACACCACAGAGTGTTTCTTAAACTAGCCATGTGGGTTAATAACCCTTAAACAAGCCACAAAGACCCCTTAAAGTCCCTAAAAAAACGTTTTATTTGTAATTAAACCAAAACGTTTTTTCCTATTAGTGTCACCAGTAACTATGAGCCCTTTATGCAAGCTTGGATTCCTCTTTTACTGAATACAGCTTACCTTTCCCTCATGGGGATATTGCCAGCCTTTTCTAGAAATAACAGTCTGTCTAGAAAAAAATAGTCTGAACATACCTTTATGCAGTTTAGCCTGCAAACTGTTCCCCCAACTGAAGTTTTCCTGTACTCTTCAGCCCTTGTGAGAACAGCAGTGGATCTTAGTTACAAAATGCTAAGATCATCATCCTCCTTGCAGAAATCTTCATCCCTTTTCTGCCAGAGAGTAAATAGTACACACCGGTACCATTTAAAATAACAAACTTTTGCTTGAGAAAATAAAAACTAACATTTTTGTCACCACACTCACTTTGCCCTTCCTAGCAGTTAAGCAGGCAGAGAGAATGACAGGGAGGTGGAGCTAAGGGAGGAGCTATATGGACAGCTCTGCTGTGGGTGCTCTCTCTGCCACTTCCTGTAGGGAAGGAGAATATCCCATAAGTATGGATGAATCCGTGGACTCAATACATCTTACAAGAGAAAACTCTTTTTGGGCACACTTTTTAACAAACACTCTTTTTGGAAAGAGAGAGAGAACTGGCATTTGTGTTATTTTCCTATAATGTGGAATACTCTCCTGTATGACTGTGAAACTTTGAGGACAATTTAAATGTTGTGATTTCGAAGTGTGTTTTATATTTATAATTTAATATCTCACAGAAGATTGTATGTGATAATAAGAACATCTTATTAGAAAAGTCCAGACTGTAAAAGGAGCAGAGGCTTCTGTGCCCATATGACATTCAATAGTCCCTTCCCAAATCTCACCATAATCACCATTCTAAGCCTAATCATTTATTTTTGTCACAAACAAGCAATGATTTTACCCCTGGGTGTCAGTAACACACAAAGAGAGCAGTGATTTTAATGACTGATTTAATATTTGTATGTGCCAGTAACATAATGCTCTTTAATCTAACCCCATTTGCACAAGTAGCACTAGGAAAAAGGATTAAAGGGATATGAAACCCAAAAATTGTCTTTAGTGATTTAGACAGAGCATATATCATTTAAAAAAAGTTTCCTAGATAGGCATCTGGAGAACGAAATGCTGGGAAATAGTGCTGCCATCTAGTGCTCTTGCATGTGGATAATATATAATATAGTGCTCCAGAAATGAGCCAGCTCCTAAGCATATAAGTCCCAGGCCTGGCTTTTCAACAAAAGATACCAAGAGAAAGTAAATTAAAAGTAAATTAGAAAGTTGTTTAAAATTGCATGCTCTATATGAATAATGAAAGAAACATTTTAGGTTTCATATCCCTTGAAACACAATTTTTTCTTTCTTAGTTTTATATTTTTATTGAGTTTTTCATAGAAAAATAAACATTGCAAGTGCATGACGTACATTGAGTAAGATAGTAAGGCATATACAAAATTGACTTTGAAAATAGATATGACGTAAAGTGTTACAATTTGATACATGAACAGTTGTTATTAGCATTAGTTAGACTAATATTACATAATAAAGGTTACCTTTTGAAGCGCACATTATAAACACAGGTGTTAGCATAGGAGAGTTCAATTTTATTTAAATCAGGGAGAAGTGGTTTGTAGTCTAAAATGGAATGACCAGGCGAGATCGCTACTTCTGAAGCCATGATGCTTTTAGGGGGTTTCCTTCCAATAGAATTCAGCATTAAGGAAGAAGTCTAGTTTTCCTGTTCTAATATAGTGTGGTTTTTCTAATTGTAAAGTTTTCGTAACTAGTTGTTTCCATTCTCGGATAGAGGGAATTTGAGTTGTTTTCCAATATCTTGGAATGAGGCGCTTAGCACTTTTTAACATTATCTTGAAAAGAGTTCATTTATATTGGCATGACATTTTGGGTGGATAATTGAGTAGGACAACAAGAGGGGATATGTTGGTAAGGTCCTTGAAACACAATTTTGACACACATAGTAGCAGTTAAACCTCTATAACAGTAAAACTGAACAGTCATTCAAACCCCTATGTGATTGTAACAAATTATTAACCTAATTGTGACTAATGATTATCAGTGGTTTAAAGGGACACTGAACCCAAATGTTTTCTTTCCTGATTCAGATAGAACATGCAATTTTAATTAACTTTCTAATTTAACTCCTGAATGTATCCACCAATCAGCAAGAACAACCCAGGTTGTTAACCAAAAATGGTCCGGCATCTAAACTTACATTCTTGCTTTTCAAATAAAGAGAATGAAGAAAATGTGATAATAGGAGTAAATTAGAAAGTTGCTTAAAATTGCATGTTCTGTCTGAATCACGAAAGAAAGAAATTTGGGTTCAGTGTCTCTTTAACCTTTGTTGCTGTTACACACAAAGCAACAATTTAACTCTTTTGTGTCAGTAAGACAGATGTAAACATTTGAAATGCTATAAAAACAACAACTCCCTTCTATCAGTAACACAAAAAAACTAATTTATCAGACTGTGTTCCAGCAACACTTGGGGCAACAATTTTAACAAATCTCACACTCTTTGTGCCAGCAACACAGAGCAGTTGTTTTTCCACACCATTGAATTCTTCATATTTTTTATATGGTACCTGCTGCTCAAAGCTATTAAAGCAAAATGCCCAGAAGCGCATTAGGAAAGTTACTGCTCCAGCCTCAGGGATATAGCCCATAGTAGACAGAACAGCAATAACAGTCCAAAAAATCCCCTTTGTTTAAAAAGAAAACCTGCCAGATATAGAAGAAACAGTGAAATATGCAGAACCAATAAATGAATCAGTAAATAAATAAGATTAAAATATAATTACACAACAAGCTCTAAACACAAAGAAAACGTTTGTTATTTCTAGCAAAAACATGTTAACATTAATATTGCTCAGAAAATCCAGTGTTTTTAGCACCTCTGTGAACAAATTTACACAGACAATTTCATAATTTGCTATATAAGCATTTTGCCTTAATATACAATATTTTAAAATAAAATGATTTTTACATATATAAAGGAACCTAAAACCCCAATCTTTTCTTTCATGGTTCAGACAGAGCATACAATTGTAAACAAGTTTCCAATTGACTTCTATCTAATTTGCTTTGTTCTCTTTCGATATATGTGTATTCGGGGTTTAATGACGAATGTGGCTGGAGCTGGATTTCTTTTTGTGAAAGTGCAACACACTACGATCTGGATTTACACAGATCTTAGTGTGTTGAACTTTCACAAAAAGTAATCTGGCTCCGGCAGCGGCCATATTCGACATTTGTTTCCTCACAAAAACCCCAATTGCACATGCCTAGTTATCTATTGTTGAAAAGCATAGGTTCGGCTGGTGATTGATGTCTGCACATATATGTCTCTGTTCATTGGCTTACCAATGTAATCAGATAGTTCCCAGTAGTGATCCTTCAATAAAAGTAAACAAAGAGAATAAAGCAAATTGATAATAGAAGTAAATTGTAAATTTGTTTAAACATGTGTGATCGGTCTGAATCATAAAAGAATGATTAATGTCCCTTTAATTTAATGATACATTACTTTAATTTATAGAAGCAACACAAAAAATGGCATTTTCCCAAAATATAGGTGTTTTTTTTCTGCATCCAACTGATGTAATCTACAAAAAGAATTTTTTTAAAACTACAGGTCACACTTCAATACCGAGTCATCACCCTGATTATTATATTATAGCCTACAAAAACCACCATGCATTATTTATTTTACAGCAAATGTTGCATTTAATAAAATAAATTGTGATATCCAAAAAATTAAAACAGTAAAAACAAAATGTCAAAGAACAATAATTGCACCATCCTAGCTACCATGGTGGCGTTGCAGCCTGGCCCAGCAGTATTCTCCTCTGTTCCCTCTCTGGACATGGCTCCATATGTTACAAGAGTCACACGATGGGAAGAGCATGCGCAAGTGCAAGACTTGATGGGAACATGCATAGCTTGTTAAAGGTATTCTTAAAACAATCTTCTAACCTAAAATCTCATGTTTTGGTCATATAGAGCAGGGTTTCTCAACAGCCGGGCCGTGTTATTCAACTACTCCACCCCCCTACTGATGACTATCGGGTCCTGGACATTTCCAGCTAAAATTTACCGGGCCTTGAGGTCACTGAAGTTGAAAACAACTGATGTAGAGGTCTACACATCTAATATGAGCTAATACCTGACAAAATATACAGAATCTTCTTAAATTAACCACTTAATGACCACAATGTACCCTATACGTCGCTGGTCCTTAAGGGGTTAAGTTCTTACTTCTTGGCTATAAATCAGTTTCTGTGTTATCCTAGTTTATATTAAAGGGACACAATACATAAAAAAAATTTAAAAGACATCTCAGCATTTGAACCTCTTTTTTCACCTATAAAAACAGAATTTATGTTTACCTGATAAATTACTTTCTCCAACGGTGTGTCCGGTCCACGGCGTCATCCTTACTTGTGGGATATTCTCTTCCCCAACAGGAAATGGCAAAGAGCCCAGCAAAGCTGGTCACATGATCCCTCCTAGGCTCCGCCTACCCCAGTCATTCGACCGACGTTAAGGAGGAATATTTGCATAGGAGAAACCATATGTTACCGTGGTGACTGTAGTTAAAGAAAATAAATTATCAGACCTGATTAAAAAAACCAGGGCGGGCCGTGGACCGGACACACCGTTGGAAAAAGTAATTTATCAGGTAAACATAAATTCTGTTTTCTCCAACATAGGTGTGTCCGGTCCACGGCGTCATCCTTACTTGTGGGAACCAATACCAAAGCTTTAGGACACGGATGAAGGGAGGGAGCAAATCAGGTCACCTAAATGGAAGGCACCACGGCTTGCAAAACCTTTCTCCCAAAAATAGCCTCAGAAGAAGCAAAAGTATCAAATTTGTAAAATTTAGAAAAAGTGTGCAGTGAAGACCAAGTCGCTGCCTTACATATCTGATCAACAGAAGCCTCGTTCTTGAAGGCCCATGTGGAAGCCACAGCCCTAGTGGAGTGAGCTGTGATTCTTTCAGGAGGCTGCCATCCGGCAGTCTCATAAGCCAATCGGATAATGCTTTTAATCCAGAAGGAGAGAGAGGTAGAAGTTGCTTTTTGACCTCTCCGTTTACCAGAATAAACAACAAACAAAGACAAGTTTGTCTGAAATCCTTAGTAGCTGCTAAGTAAAATTTGAGAGCACGAACTACATCCAAGTTGTGCAACAAACGTTCCTTCTTTGAAACTGGATTAGGACACAAAGAAGGCACAACTATCTCCTGGTTAATGTTTTTGTTAGAAACAACTTTTGGAAGAAAACCAGGTTTAGTACGCAAAACCACCTTATCTGCATGGAACACCAGATAAGGAGAAGAACACTGCAGAGCAGATAATTCTGAAACTCTTCTAGCAGAAGAAATTGCAACCAAAAACAAAACTTTCCAAGATAATAACTTAATATCAACGGAATGTAAGGGTTCAAACGGAACCCCCTGAAGAACTGAAAGAACTAGGTTGAGACTCCAAGGAGGAGTCAAAATTTTGTAAACAGGCTTGATTCTAACCAGAGCCTGAACAAAGGCTAGAACATCTGGCACAGCTGCCAGCTTTTTGTGAAGTAACACAGACAAGGCAGAAATCTGTCCCATCAAGGAACTTGCAGATAATCCTTTTTCCAATCCTTCTCGAAGGAAGGATAGACTCTTAGGAATCTTAACCTTGTCCCAAGGGAATCCTGCAGATTCACACCAACAGATATACCAAATTATGTGGTAATTTTTCTGGTTACAGGCTTTCAGGCCTGAACAAGAGTATTAATAACAGAATCTGAGAACCCTCGCTTTGATAAGATCAAGCGTTCAATCTCCAAGCAGTCAGCTGGAGTGGGTCGAACGGACCTAGAACAAGAAGGTCTCTCAAAGGTAGCTTCCATGGTGGAGCCGATGACATATTCACCAGATCTGCATACCAAGTCCTGCGTGGCCACGCAGGAGCTATCAAAATCACCGACGCCCTCTCCTGATTGATCCTGGCTACCAGCCTGGGGATGAGAGGAAACGGCGGGAACACATAAGCTAGTTTGAAGGTCCGAGGTGCTACTAGTGCATCCACTAGAGCCGCCTTGGGATCCCTGGATCTGTACCCGTAGTAAGGAACTCTGAAGTTCTGACGAGAGGCCATCAGATCCATGTCTGGAATGCCCCACGGTTGAGTGACTTGGGCAAAGATTTCCGGATGGAGTTCCCACTCCCCCGGATGCAATGTCTGACGACTCAGAAAATCCGCTTCCCAATTTTCCACTCCTGGGATGTGGATAGCAGACAGGTGGCAGGAGTGAGACTCCGCCCATAGAATGATTTTGGTCACTTCTTCCATCGCTAGGGAACTCCTTGTTCCCCCCTGATGGTTGATGTATGAACTTGGCCCTCGCTAGCTGAGGCCAAGCTTTGAGAGCATTGAATATCGCTCTCAGTTCCAGAATATTTATCGGTAGAAGAGATTCTACCCGAGACCAAAGACCCTGAGCTTTCAGGGATCCCCAGACCGCGCCCCAGCCCATCAGACTGGCGTCGGTCGTGACAATGACCCACTCTGGTCTGCGGAAGGTCATCCCTTGTGACAGGTTGTCCAGGGACAGCCACCAACGGAATGAGTCTCTGGTCCTCTGATTTACTTGTATCTTCGGAGACAAGTCTGAATAGTCCCCATTCCACTGACTGAGCATGAACAGTTGTAATGGTCTTAGATGAATGCGCACAAAAGGAACTATGTCCATTGCCGCTACCATCAAACCTATCACTTCCATGCACTGCGCTATGGAAGGAAGAGGAACGGAATGAAGTATCCGACAAGAGTCTAGAAGTTTTGTTTTTCTGGCTTCTGTCAGAAAAATCCTCATTTCTAAGGAGTCTATTATAGTTCCCAAGAAGGGAACCCTCGTTGACGGAGATAGAGAACTCTTTTCCACGTTCACTTTCCATCCGTGAGATCTGAGAAAGGCCAGGACAATGTCCGTGTGAGCCTTTACTTGAGGAAGGGACGACGCTCGAATCAGAATGTCGTCCAAGTAAGGTACTACAGCAATGCCCCTTGGTCTTAGCACCGCCAGAAGGGACCCTAGTACCTATGAGAAAATCCTAGGAGCAGTGGCTAATCCGAAAGAAAACGCCACGAACTGGAAATGCTTGTCCAGGAATGCAAACCTTAGGAACCGATGATGTTCCTTGTGGATAGGAATATGTAGATACGCATCCTTGAAATCCACCTTGGTCATGAATTGACCTTCCTGGATGGAAGGAAGAAGTGTTCGAATGGTTTCCCTCTTGAACGATGGAACCTTGAGAACTTGTTCAAGATCTAGAGATCTAAGATTGGTCTGAACGTTCCCTCTTTTTTGGGAACTATGAACAGATTGGAGTAGAACCCCATCCCTTGTTCTCCTAATGGAACAGGATGAATCACTCCCATTTTTAGCAGGTCTTCTACCCAATGTAAGAATGCCTGTCTTCTTATGTGGTCTGAAGACAACTGAGACCTGTGGAACCTCCCCCTTGGAGGAAGCCCCTTGAACTCCAGAGAATAACCTTGGGAGACTATTTCTAGCGCCCAAGGATCCAGAACATCTCTTGCCCAAGCCTGAGCGAAGAGAGAGAGTCTGCCCCCCACCAGATCCGGTCCCGGATCGGGGGCCCGCATTTCATGCTGTCTTGGTAGCAGTGGCAGGTTTCCTGGCCTGCTTTCCTTTGTTCCAGCCTTGCATAGGTCTCCAGGCTGGATTGGCTTGAGAAGTATTACCTTCCTGCTTAGAGGACGTAGCCCTTGGGGCTGATCCGTTTCTGCGAAAGGGACGAAACTTAGGTTTATTTTTGGTCTTGAAAAGACCTATCCTGAGGAAGGGCGTGGCCCTTGCCCCCAGTGATATCAGAGATAATCTCTTTCAAGTCAGGGCCAAAGAGTGTTTTCCCCTTGAAAGGAATGTCAAGCAATTTGTTCTTGGAAGACGCATCCGCTGCCCAAGATTTTAACCAAAGCGCTCTGCGCCACAATAGCAAACTCAGAATTTTTTCGCCGCTAACCTAGCCAATTGCAAGGTGGCGTCTAGGGTGAAAGAATTAGCCAATTTAAGAGCACGAATTCTGTCCATAATCTCCTCATAAGAAGAAGAATTACTAATAATCGCCTTTCCTAGCTCATCAAACTAGAAACACGCGGCTGCAGTGACAGGGACAATGCATGCAATTGGTTGTAGAAGGGAACCTTGCTGAACAAACATCTTTAGCAGACCTTCTAATTTTTTATCCATAGGATCTTGGAAAGCACAACTATCTTCTATGGGTATAGTGGCGCGCTTGTGTAGAGTAGAAACCGCCCCCTCGACCTTGGGGACTGTCTGCCATCAGTCCTTTCTGGGGTCGACTATAGGAAAACAATTTTATAAATATGGGGGGAGGTACTAAAGGTATACCGGGCCTGTCCCATTCTTTACTAACAATGTACGCCACCCGCTTGGATATAGGAAAAGCTTCGGGGGGCCCCGGGGCCTCTAAGAACTTTTCCATTTTACATAGTGGTTCTGGAATGACCAGATAATCACAATCATCCAAATTGGATAACACCTCCTTAAGCAGAGCGCGGAGATGTTCCAACTTAAATTTAAAAGTAATCACATCAGGTTCAGCTTGTTGAGAAATGTTTCCTGAATCTGAAATTTCTCCCTCAGACAAAACCTCCCTGGCCCCCTCAGACTGGTGTAGGGGCCCTTCAGAAACCATATCATCAGCGTTCTCATGCTCTACAGAATTTTCTAAAACAGAGCAGTCGCGCTTTCGCTGATAAGTGGGCATATTGGCTAAAATGTTTTTGATAGAATTATCCATTACAGCCGTTAAATGTTGCATAGTAAGGAGTATTGGCGCACTAGATGTACTAGGGGCCTCCTGTATGGGCAAGACTGGTGTAGACGAAGGAGGGGATGATGCAGTACCATGCTTACTCCCCTCACTTGAGGAATCATCTTGGGCATCATTTTTACTAAATTTTTTTATGACATAAAATACATATAGTTAAATGAGAAGGAACCTTGGTTTCCCCACAGTCAGAACACAATCTATCTGGTAGTTCAGACATGTTAAACAGGCATAAACTTGATAACAAAGCACAAAAAACGTTTTAAAATAAAACCGTTACTGTCACTTTAAATTTTAAACTAAACACACTTTATTACTGCAATTGCGAAAAAGTATGAAGGAATTGTTCAAAATTCACCAAAATTTCACCACAGTGTCTTAAAGCCTTAAAAGTATTGCACACCAAATTTGGAAGCTTTAACCCTTAAAATAACGGAACCGGAGCCGTTTTTATATTTAACCCCTTTACAGTCCCTGGAATCTGCTTTGCTGAGACCCAACCAAGCCCAAAGGGGAATACGATACCAAATGATGCCTTCAGAAAGACTTTTCTATGTATCAGAGCTCCACACACATGCAGCTGCATGCCATGCTGTCCTCAAAAACAAGTGCGCCATACCGGCGCGAAAATGAGGCTCTGACTATGATTAGGGAAAGCCCCTAAAGAATAAGGTGTCTAAAACAGTGCCTGCCGATATAATCATATCAAAATACCCAGAATAAATGATTCCTCAAGGCTAAATATGTGTTAATAATGAATCGATTTAGCCCAGAAAAAGTCTACAGTCTTAATAAGCCCTTGTGAAGCCCTTATTTACTATCTTAATAAACATGGCTTACCGGATCCCATAGGGAAAATGACAGCTTCCAGCATTACATCGTCTTGTTAGAATGTGTCATACCTCAAGCAGTAAGAGACTGCACACTGTTCCCCCAACTGAAGTTAATTGCTCTCAACAGTCCTGTGTGGAACAGCCATGGATTTTAGTTACGGTGCTAAAATCATTTTCCTCATACAAACAGAAATCTTCATCTCTTTTCTGTTTCTGAGTAAATAGTACATACCAGCACTATTTTAAAATAACAAACTCTTGATTGAATAATAAAAACTACAGTTAAACACTAAAAAACTCTAAGCCATCTCCGTGGAGATGTTGCCTGTACAACGGCAAAGAGAATGACTGGGGTAGGCGGAGCCTAGGAGGGATCATGTGACCAGCTTTGCTGGGCTCTTTGCCATTTCCTGTTGGGGAAGAGAATATCCCACAAGTAAGGATGACGCCGTGGACCGGACACACCTATGTTGGAGAAATACCATACTCTTTGTTATTTACAGCAGTTATATATGTACATTAGGTATTCTACATTTACATTATTGTTGTACCTATAGAATGCTGTTTTGTAGGAAGGTATGCATATTTTCTGATGGAGTTGTCATGTCAGCCCCTAAACAATAGATACATATGTATTTGATGCACTTCCTGTTGTTATTTAAAGTTCATTAACTTTTAATTAATCTTTCTTTCATGCAAAAATAAATAAATATATAAATATTTTTTTTTAGAAACATTTATACCACAATGTTACTAAGGGAATATGAAACCCAATCTTTTTCTTTCATGACTTAGGCAGAGCATACAATTTTAAACCAATTTCCAATTTACTTCCACTATCTAATTTGCTTCTTATTATCTTATGTTGAAGAAACAGCAATGTACTACTGGGAGCTAGCTTAACACAAAAGGTGAGCCAATGACAAGAGGTATATGTGTGCAGTCACCAATTAGCAGCTAGCTCCCAGCAATGCATTGCTGTTACTAAGTCTACCTAGGTATGCTCTTCACCCAAGGCTATCAAGAGAACAAAGTAAATTAGATAATAGTAGTACATTGGAAAGTTGTTTAAGATTGCATGCTCTGTTTGAATCATGAAAGCTTAATTTTGACTTTACTGTCCCTTTAAGTATCAGGCATTTTAAGACACAGAAATAGTGTCAGAGTATATAATGTTATTTAACTGGTTAGTCTGAGTAAAACTATGAAGAATGCTAATCTACAAGCGGCTTACATTTAACAATTTTATACGGCTCTAAAAATTTTCAAAATACATTTTATTTACACATTTTAAACATTCCAGATAAGTCTCATGATTTAAAATACCGAACTTACAAAAAATAATAAGAAAAAACTCCTGACATAAGTATGATCAGAACAAATGACTAGTTTTAGATAATGCTGTTCTACAAGAAGAGCATAACTGTTCAAACCAACAGAAGGGTTATTGTATGAAAACATTCAATCTCTATAAAAGTAAAGGTCTCCAAATGTCCTTTGCATCCTAGAAAGCTTAAACAAATTAGTGATGCGATCTATACTCAATAAATCACCTTCTTTCACAATACAAATCTCTGCTACGTTTAGACTTGTAGATGATATATGGTACTGTTTTACCTTTAAAAAAAAGGGCATAATCATCTAAAATCAGGAAGGAGGCTTTGACATTTCCCAATTTCTACTATCAGAAATGTTGATGTTGGTCTCAGGTCTGACTTCTAACTTTTGGGGCAAGTAAAGCAAGATCAAATACTTACAAACCTCAACCTTCCAAAGTTTTACTCATTAAATCTCAATCAACAATGTATGACAAACACCTGGCACATAATCTTATATCTTCTAGATAGGGAATTTTTATTTATTTACAGTGCTCCATTCTACGTAACGTGTACTGAAAATATACCAAAAGTGAACAACCACCAATGGAACACTCTATACATTCTGCTGTTTATTTGTTAAGAAGAGGGTAGCAAAACCATATCATTTTAAACAAGAAAACTGGGAGCATTCTGTGTTGGAGACTCTTTCTATGAACATGAGGAATATTTTTCTTCAGACACCTCTGATTAATCTAGTAGATCTTATATAAAGTGACCCAGAACATGACTCTTTTGACCTCCATCTTCATGATATTGCATGTAAGATGCTCCATATAACTTAACTAATAGTGAGCATGACGGTTAAGAGGTGCACTGTATGCACATACCTCTTTGTCTTAAGACATCTTGGGATTTTTAACAGATGTCTATATGAGATACTGAGGGAGATACAGTCTTCATATCCAACTAAAGGCTGATGGGACTTTTTTTTGTAATATAAGAAACTTTGGCATTTTACCAGATCTTTAAAGCAGGAGTAAATAATTTTTGTACTTTTAATATTATTAATGTACTTTTAGCATTATTTCCCTAAGTGTAATATGTTGATTTTTTTTTAATAGCATACTGCAACTAAAACTCACACCATTCTTTGAAAAATCATGTATGTAGGCAGATCTCAGAGCAACATAGTCTTAGTTGGTTGAAATTCCTTCCTTAAAGGGACATGAAACCCAATTTTTTTCTTTCATGATTTAGAAAGAGCATACAATTATAAACAACCTTCTAATTTACTTCTATTATCTATTTTGCTTCACTCTCTAGATATTATTTGCTGAAAAGCATATCTAGATATGCTTAGTAGCTGCTGATTGGTAGCTGCACATAGATGCCGCCTGTGATTGGTTCACCGTGTACATTGCTATTTCTTCATTAAAGTATATCTAAAGAATGAAGCAAATTAGGTAATAGAAGTAAATTGGAATGTTGTTTAAAATTATATTCTCTACCTTAATCATGAAAGAAAATGTTTGGGTATAGTGTCCCTTTAAATCCAACAATATAAAAGCCTAAAAGTTCATGCATTGAATAACATTGGACAAGCAGCAGATCTCTATGAGGGTAATATAAGAAGAAATTGGCTTCACTGCCCATATGTTATGATTCCAAGTTTCAATTTCAAAACAAAAAATGTAAATAAGGAAAATTGTGATCATAGCAAATACATATAAACGAAAATACAGTAACATTGAATAACCACAAAAATATATATTCAAAGAACACACTGTTTAAACAAAAAACAAACAAACATTGTTATAATAAATCAATCTAGTGTTCCCAAAAACAAAACAATCATAAGCGTATAAAGTTATGTAATGTTATTTGTGTCCTTACAACCAGTCAATTTGTTATTCAAATCCCTTTTCTATTAACGTCTGCTTCATACTATAAGGCTATAGATTACAACTCAGTATCCCCAATAACAGTCGTTACATTTTCTTTAATAACATTTAGCAATAAATACCCCTTTAAAAAAGACTCCAGAGCAATTTCCCTCTATGCACTTGGCAGTAACACACATACTTGCTACTTGGAGGATGGTAATTGACTTTATTGACTATCAAAGTCACGCCATACTAGATATGTTTACTTAGGTCCTCAACACAGACACATAACAATTGCGTATAATTTCACCATCTAAACTGCATCTTGGTCAAGAATACAAAACAATTAATTGGAAACATTGTGACATAAAGAGAAGAATAGAAAAATGAGCACTTGTTACACATGCAGTAATTGCCCTGCCCCCCCAACCCCGTGAAAGCCACCAGCCAATCACAGACTCAGATACGTAAATGCTGTGAGCTCTGCACATGCTCAATACAAGCTGGTGTCTCAAAGTGTGTGCATAAAAAGATGTCACAAATTGATAATGTAAATAAAGTGGAAAGTTTTTTTGTGCTAACAATTATGAATATTTAATTTTGACTTTAGCATCCTTCTAAGGATTATTTGTATACAGACATACCCTCCTGATGTCTCCCAAACCAAACATTGAACAGAACATGTTCTTTATGCAAAAACAGGTTTATAATGTGTTCTTTCTTAGACACATGATATCATTTAAGAACAGGGGATCATTACTTTGTTGTTTAAAATTAAAGGGACATTAAACATACACACACACAGTATATATATATATATATATATATATATATATATATATATACATACATACACACACACAATATATATATATATATATATATATATATATATACACACACACATCAGAAAGTAATCGTCAAATTGCAAAAGGTCTGTATACAGGATACATATTTAAAAAAACATTTAAGTATTGTGTTTCTTGCATACTAGGGACACATCCCTTGAAAAACAAACTTTGTATGTTTATCTTAGCTGTGACATAAATGAGCTCCTGCATATATCAACCAATCACTATTCAATAAGTAACCATGTCAGGGTTATGAATGCCACAACACACACACTAGACTCATTGAAGAAAACGGAACAGTTACACATTTCAGAGAGATATAACAGGAAAGGCAGGCAAATAAGTAATCAAAATGCTCTGTGAAGTTGTTGCACTGTGGATAATTTAACTTTTCATAGGGAATTCAATTTTAAAAGGATATTAAACCAAATTTGTTTTATTTCATGATTCAGATAGAGCATGCAATTTTAAGCAACTTTCTAATTTATTCATATTATCAATTTTCTTTGTCATCTTGGTATCTTTATTTGAAAAAGCAGGAATGTAAGCTTAGGAGCCAGACCATTTTTCGTTCAGAACTTGGGTAGCGCTTGCTGATTGGTGGCTAAATTTAACAACCAATCATCAAGCGCTACCCAGATTCTGAACCAAAAATGGGCTGGCTCCTAAGCTTTTATTCCTGCTTTTCAAAAATACCAAAAGAACAAAGAAAAATAAATTGATAATAGGAGTAAATTAGAAAGTTGCTTAAAATTGCCTGCTCTATCTAAATCATGAAAGAAAAAAAATGGGTTTCATATCACTTTAACTACAAATACAACCTGAAAGCATTTACTGAAAAGATGAATTTCACAGAAACAGAAACATCTTGACATTAATAAAACATATAAGAGCTAGGGGCCAAAATAAAAATTACTGTGACCTACTACAGATTGGAAAGCCGTGCTCGAACATCTGAAAAGAAGATTAGAATTAAGATTTGATTCTAAGTAAACACAGTGATGAATCTGCCAGTAGGAGTTCTTGCTAAGTAACATTAGACAAATATATACCACTGTTTCAGTTTGTGTCTAGTCTCTAGCAAGCACCACTTTATGAACATGTCAGTATATACGGCAGCTGGATATTTATGTAAATAGAAGCAATCTCTTATTTCAAGGGTTGTACAGTTAAGCCGGGCATTAGTCCAAAACTACTGCATGTAAAACTGAAATAGTATCTCTTGCCACTTTGTGTATGTAGCAGATTCTTTGAGAAATAGTATTTACCTCACTGGACCATGAAGAAAAAGAACATTAAAACTAGCACAGAATGCTGCAATATTAAGAAATATATAACTCTTTTCTCACTTAAGACACTGGCAATCAAATGATACAGGGTATACTTAAAGTCTAAGCATAGAGCTTAATAGCCCTCTCTGACAGATAAGGGAGCTAATGAAGAAAAGGTCGTCATTTGTCACTTTGCTGTTAACTCCCGAACCTGAGGTCCAATGGAACTATTAAATGGAACATAAAATTACAAAACTACTTGAGAGAATTTAGAATGTGAGTCTTAACTTTCCACAATGTTCTTCATTTACTGCTTTGTATACAAATGTCTATGAAATACTCAGCAATATGTAAAGGGATACTGTGTAATGTTTTTGTTACAAAAAGGAAAAAGCATCTAAACATGCCGATTTTAGTTTTTCATTAAATGAGTAGTAATATTTTTTTTAAAAATTGGAACTAGTTTAGCTGTATAAGTTGGGTACTTCCTACTAATGCTCATTGTGGGTTAGGCACATGTTGGCTGATTGGTTTCCTTCACATGCTCACTGGTTGACAGGCACTTCCTATTAATGCTCATTGGCTAATTAGTACTCACTGCTAATCATTATTGAACAAAAAAGATCAGGTGATCCCTGTGCATTGCAGGAGTGTCAACACTGGGAAGGTTTGAACACTACAAGCATCTATCAAGGTCTATTGTTATGTACTACTTCTTTGGTAAGGGTGGGGAAATTGCTGCCAGAAACCTTCATTTTCCTTGTGATGGCAGAGACTGCGGGTGCACATTAGTGGTGGTTGTGGAGCAGAAATCCCATTGGACACTGCAAAAAAATTAACCCAGGTTTGCCAAGGAAATTCATCATGTTGAATTTTCAATCCATAAAAGAGAGATGTTATGTGTGGTTTTGGGGGGGGGGGGGGGTAAATGAGGTAAATTTTTATAAACATCAATTTATTACATCTAAATAAAAAGCAATTTTTTTTTTCTTTCATGATTCAAATAAGAGCGTACATTTGTAAACAACTTTTCAATTTACTTTTATCAAATTTGTTTTTAATTCTCTTGATATCCTTTCTTGAAGGAGCAGCAATACACTACCGGGAGCTAGCTAAACACATAATTAAGCCAATCACAAGAGGCATATGTGTGTAGCGACCAATCAGAAACTAGCTCCCAGCTCCTGAGCCTACCAAAGTATAATTTTCAAAAAAGGAAACCAAAAGAACAAAGAAAAATAGATAACATAAGTACATTGGAAAGTTGTTTAAAAGTGTGTGCTCTATCCGATTCACAAAAAGAGAATTTTTGGGTTTCATGTACCTTTAGTAATTCTTACAAGAAGTGTGCCATTGGGGAACCTTCTGTTATGCCTGTTTAGACAATTAATACTATGTCACAAAGAGAAATGTAAACACTTAAAATAACACTTAAATGTTATAAGCTAATGATATATTTCCACAATGCATTACATTTTTTTGTGGTAATGGAAGTACAATGCTGACTTGAAAAGTACCATTTAAAGCAATCAGGTCCCGTGTTTAACCATTGCTGCCAAAAGCCGGTACTGCAGAGTGCTGAAAGGTGTTAAAGGTATTCACAATATACCACCCACTTCATAGATTATAATAGACTGCACAGAAGTAACTCTGAAATATGCAGTGAATTGAACGCACCAACGGTAAATCCCATGGAGACATTAAAGGGACATTAAACACTAAATACATGCTAGATAGAATGATGCATTCAAAGAAAAGATTAGCCCATGACTAACATGTAGATGTATTTTTTTAAAGCTTCATTAGTTGTTTAAAAAGTGACAAAATAAGTGTAAAGTTTTAGTGCCTATAAAACACTGGGAGCTGCCATGTTGTAACTTGTGTTACCTTCTCTGCTGTGGCCAATTAGGGACAGTTATACATAGGTCACTAGAGTGTGCAGCCAATGGTTGTGCTGGATTTAACAGTGTTCTGCACTTCCATTTCTAACAGGAACTGAAAGCTCACAATTTCAGAATGGAATTACAGGCAAAGAGGACAAAATAAATAATGAAAGTATATTGCAGAGTTGTTTTATATATACAATTTATCATTTTATATTACTATCTCAAAGTGTTTAATGTCCCTTTAAGACATATGTAGGGGTTGAAGATGTAATATGTCCTCAAACTCATCTTTTCTAGAAGGGGCTTCAAGCAATAATTTAGTCTTTAATCTTCAAAGTGATTGTACAGAAGCTTTCAAGAATAATTAAATGTATGAATCAGAGCATATAACATACAGCAGTATAATTTAAAGAATTTCTATACAACTGTATCCATGCAGAGAAGGGGTATCAAACTTTTTATAAGCAAAAAAGTTTTAAAAGAAAAAGTGTATCCATCATAGAATCAGAAGTACAACCTTCTTCACCACTCAGACTTTAAAGGGACAATAAAGTCAAAACTAAACTTTTATGATTCAGATAGGGCATGCAATTTTAAACAACTTTCCAATTTACTTTTATCATCAAATTTGCTTTGTTCCCTTGGTGGTATTTTTGAAAAGCTAAACCTAGCTAAGCCCAAACTGATTTCTAAACAGTTGAAAACCGCCTCCTAGCTCAGAGCATTTTGAACGTTTTTCACAGTTAGACTGTGCTAGTTCACATGTGTCATATAGATCAGCGGTCGCCAACCAGTGGTCCGTGGACCACTGGTGGTCCACGAGAAGATGTTGGTGGTCCTTGAAACCATCAAGCAGGAATTAATCTCCTCTGATGGTGTCCCCCCCGTCGCGCCGCAACTCCCTACAGTGCGTGGCTGGATATCAGGGAAAACCGACGGAGGAATTAAATTACAATCTCCCTACGCAGGTTGCGTAGTACTGCAAAACTTGCGTATCTAGATTGTATTTTTAACTCCTCCTGCCTGGCGCGCTGCTCAGAGGAAGATGCTTCCATTCTAAAGCCAGCAGAGGCTGGTATAGTCTTGGCTTAAAATAGTGGAATTAAAGTATATAAAAAAAGAAAATCTTTAAAAAAAAAATTCTCTTATATTTCATTTATTTTCTTCCTGTTACCTCTCTCTTTGTAGTAGTTTTGCATAATTCCTTTAGATGGACTTACATCACTGTATCTTCCTCCCCTCCATCTTCTTTTTTTTAAATTAAATATTAATTATTTTTCATTCTAATAATTTTCCTGTGCACAAAGCCATTCCACCTGAATTCCAGTAATTGCCATCCAGAAGATCAGCCAAATCCCACCAGTATTATAGTAATTACCAGTAACATCAGTCGTGGTTAGCTCACATTCATATTTAGAGCTTTCTTACAAAAACTTAATTTATGACATTAATGTCTGTCCATGATCATAAGTAGTTTTGAATAATTCCTAACTGGGGAGGTAACTTGGAAGTCTTGTGGTCCTTTTAAACATAATTCTTTTTTTCCCACTTTCTGCCTGTTTCCAGCTCAAAAGTTGGCACTCACCCTTCATCTTTCATTTGGAAGTATTCTCTCAGTTCTGCCATTCAGTTAGTTCATTCCAAAAAATAATTCTTATAAATGTGTAAATATATACATAATGTAAACTTAGCTATGGTTATACTAGTTATGTACAAAGTATGTGTGCGTGTCATGCCTATATATATATATATATATATATATATACACACATACATACACACACACACACACATTATAGAGGTTTGTACCTTTTTTAAAAAATTAATGTTAGTGGTCCACGGGATTCAAAATTGTGAGTTTAGTGGTCCCTGAGGTCTGAAAGGTTGGCGACCCCTGATAATAGATAACATTATGCTCACTCCCGTGAAGTTATTTAGGAGTCTTCACTGATTGACTACACTGCATGTCTGTCAAAGGCACTTAGATAAGGAGGCTGTCTGCAGAGGCTTAGATACAAGGTAATCACAGAGGATAAAAGTATATGACTATAACTGTGTTGGTTATGCAAAAACGGGGAATGGGTAATAAAGGGATTATCTATCTTTTTAAATAAGAAAAATGTTGGTGTAGACTGTTCCTTTAAGTCAGAAGATGTACCTAATTATCCAGGTGAAAGAGTGAGTCTTTCATCAGTAAGTCAGGATACAGAGGATGAGTGTCACAGACATTTATATGAGAATGAGGAATCAGGGAAGTATTCATCAATATGGCAGTATTAAAGGTCAGAAGACCAGTAGTGCCACCAGTTTCATAAAGGCTTTATTGAGAGAAAAAAACAAAAAAACAACCAATGTCACAGACCCTTAATCATGTTCAATATGGCAGTATTCTAACTACCTACCTCATGTCTAGCTAAGTCAAAAGGACACTGAGAATTAAATCAGTCTAACAATTCTGTAAACCTAATAGCTTGCAGAATTTAGCATTGCTGCATTAGACTATGAAAAAAAATTCTATGGAAGATAGATCCTCCCAAAACAGTTTATTTGCATGTCCCTGGAAGGTAAACATATGTCAAAGAGATAAACCTCTGTCCATAGCTGAATCTTTCTAGATTCATGATAAGTTGAAGGCTTTGGATACCTACCAGAAAGTCTACACAATACTGAAGCTATATTGTCGGTGAACAGGGATGTCAAATATTGAGAAAGTTGGCACACTTCCTCAATCTGGTCTATTACACCCATCAACATTATTGAGAAATTATACAAGCACAGATTTACAATCTTTTAAAATCGATCTGATGCAGTAAACTAGGTGAAGAAAAGATATTGGTTTCCTTTGGTATCACAAACATGTATAAATGAGTCAAATTCTGCTCCCAAAAGCACGAACATGCAATTAGAACAAATATGTAAACTATAAATTGTGGTTTTCCTTGGAAATAATGTGCAGTTGCTCCTAGGATATCCAGATATGTCTCTTTTAGAGTGACTGTTAACATGATTCTTTCATATGCCTATCTGGTGACTACAGTTAGCAGTGACACCACATTTTTATTTTTAAACACAAAACCATATTTGCTCAATGATTTATCATAGGCAGCCTTTTAGCATCTATTCATGGGAACCAAGAACAGTTGGAAATAAACTGGAATTGTCAGCTTCCACCATATTTTGTAGAAAAAAATGTCACAAGGTCCATCAAGGCTTCAGCTAATAAGGCAAACAAAAGGTCTTCAGCTTGTATTCCCCAACAGGAGACCCACCTCTCTAGGTCAGATGGTAAACACTGAGAATTAAAACATGTATATACTCATCATACAGCTGTAGGCTGAAAAAACCCAAAATGTTTCTTTCATGATTCAGATAGAAAATAAGATTTTAAACAACATTCCAATTTACTTCTATTATCTGTTTTGCTTCATTCGCTTGCTATTCTTTATTGAAGGAGCAGTCATGCACTACTGGGAGCTAGCTGAACATATTGGTAATCCAATGATAAGAGCTATATACGTGCAGCCACCAACCACCAGCTAGCTCCCAGCTGCTGAGCTTATCTAGAAAATATTTTCAACAAAGAATAATAAGAGAACGAGGGAAATTAGATAATAGAAGTAAATTGTAAAGGTGTTTTAAATTGAATTATATGCAGAATCAACATTTTTGTCTCAGTAAACAGATTTTTAAAACAAGTAAATTGCACGAGCAATTGTAAAGGCTGTATCAAATTGTTGGAAACATTTAAGTTTTTAATGCAAAGTTAGTGCATGCAAGCAGAAGTGGCTCATCCCTACCTCTCTGATTGCCACTGTAGATCACAGTTGCCCTGTCAGGAGCATTTAATTACATCATCAGCTGTACTGCTAATGATGTCATAGGAAGTTCCTTGTTTCCCTTGAGCCAGGATCAAGTATTCCACCTTATTGGAGATTCTATCAGCTGGATTGCTGCCAAGTCATCTTTCACATCCGGACGGAGTGGGTGAGATCGCTCATAGAGCGCAACTTTAGGGGACTCCCTGTGTGTTACCACATACATACATAGGAGAGAGTCTTTACCCCTACACCTTGAGTTTACCCGGATTGAGAAGTTAAATACTTAACAGGAACTGTCTAAGCTTTAAATTGAGATTATCCCTGCTTTCCTTTGTTGCTTATTACGCTGTTATGGGCATGAATTATACTGCATAAATTGCTGCATTTTTTCAAAACTGCCACTAACTGTGACACCCGCATGAACTGCTCCTTATCACCGCTTGCATCTCATCTTGCTTTAACCCCTTGTTTTGCTTATAAGCACATATATTCATTATTATCTGGACTGGCTCTGAATTGATTCTAAAACTGGGGATGCCCAGTATGCTTTATGTTTTTTGTTTTATATGTATTTCGTTTTGAGTATGTTTTTTTATTTAGGATTTTATGTATATGCTTTTCACATTTGCTTAATACATTAATCTTTTTTTTTTTACAGCTTTGTGTCATTTGTTTTTTTTTGGATTTAAGTGCGGAGACATTAACCTATATATATATATATATATATATATATATATATATATATATATATATATATATATATATATATATACACACACACACACATCTATACATACATACATACATAATATTGTAGTAAATGCTTGTTGTAAATAAAATATTTACACTCAAATATAAAAGTTGTTCATTATAAGAATGTATACTACTTACATTTTTTTGACCATAATACAATCACAAAAACAAAAGAAAACAATGTTATCATTATGACTCATACGTATTGACATTTACCACGTTTGCTTAAAGGGATATAAAACTGTCTGTTTCATTGCTGTAATAAAAAAGCACTAAGCAGTAGGTTATATTTCATCAAAATTCTTGCAATATGTATTATTCATCATTTTAAAAGGATTTAACTTTTTTTTTTCTTCTTTTTTTAACATCATTTGTGCAGTGTCAATAACTTTCTGTCATAGCCCTACCAGAGTTCTGGGGACTCTTTACGAAAAGGTATATTTAGCTTGATATCATAAATCTCCTAGCGTAACTTGAGCTGGCTTAGTGTTTAGTAAATGCAAGAGAAACAGTCTGTTTTGCTCATACTTAAAGGGACAGTATACACTCATTTTCATATAACTGCATGTAATAGACACTACTATAAAGAATAAGATGCACAGATACTGAAAAATCCAATAAAAAACTGTTAAAAAGGGGGCGGAGCCTGACTGAGCTTGGAGATGGCAGCATAATCTCTAAGCTCTCTGCTGCAACATATAAAAAGTCGGCGAAAAACTAAGAGGAACCGCTATAAAAAAACTATTCAGCACATAAAGAGATGAGGTGACTCAGAAACTAAGGAAAGGAGCTTTCTTTCAACCGGCACAAAGATATAATTTACTTTTACTGGCCGAGACGGATTTTCGCGCCGAAAAGCTGGGATGCACAGACCGGAAAAGAACCACAGCAGGGACACAAACCCTATAACGGAGAAATACACAGAACCCGGACCCGGACTGTAAAATAGAAGTAAGGGGCAATCAACTACAGAGAGGTGGAATCATCCGAAAGTACTCCGGAACACAGTAGGTGACGGTCTCTGTTTTATTCCGATCACATAAGACCCACGAGGTAAGCCGCGGTAGCGGTCACACAAAGCAATAGCTACAGAGCCCGTAAACCAAACACATTAGAAACCCTAAACATACTCAAAAGGGGCACAGCTACACAAGCTAATCTGCAATGGAGTACAGAGGGACAGAACTTTGACCAATATTGTTATACACGCAGTTGCTCAATTACTACTACTGAGGAAAAATAGCACTTATGCACGTTAAAAGATATACCCACTAAGCTGGGGGGGTGAAGTGGGATGTAGAGAGAGGATCTGCCTTAACGCATGGCATTATAACACTCTGAGAGACGTGCAGGAACACTACAGATACCTTAAAAAAGCCCAATGTAAAGAGGGACACACAGTAATATAGAAGGTGCAGGACATTAATCTCTCAAAGGGACAGTATATTTCTACATACTCGGATCTACTGAAAAGTTACATCCCTACAGATTAACAACATCCCCTCCACTCCCTTTTGTTACCCGCATAACAGAGGGATATAGACAGAGAAGAGCTGAAACAAATGCTATACATTGCTATGTAACTACAGGCTATATACAGGTTGTGGCCTTGGTATTCTTAAATTTGCTTGCTTTGTGAACTTTTTGATGCTAAACAGATTCGCACCTTAATTTATCCCCATGTACTATCTGGAAAGCTAATCATTAGACATCTGGTTACTTATTTACAATTTCTACTTGGCTAGTATGTCAGCAAGAAAACCATCCAAGGGAGAAAAACCCTCTAGACACAGTAAAAATCCAGAGCAACAAACAATGGAGGCAGAAGGGAACTCAGATACTGAATCTAACCCTCAAGACCCAGGTGCACACAAAACACCAGTAACTAAAACTGACCTAAAGGACCTGATCTCCAAGCAAGATTTTACAAATAATTTTGAAAAATTATGGAATAAAATTGACTCTATGCACAACGCAGTCACTTCTAGTCTGACTGACATACGCTCAGACATCGCTGAACTAGGCGGGAGACTTGACGCACTTGAGGAAACTAGAGACATGGTCTCAGAAGAACTAGCATCATCCTCTCACATTATCCAAACACAACAACAATCCATTACAGAGCTGCAAGATAAGGTAGACGATCTAGAAAACAGATCTCGTAGAAACAATATCAGACTAAAAGGAGTCCCAGAAACCATATCTAATTCAGAACTGCATATATATCTACAGCAATTATTCCATATTATTACAGGTGACTCTGAAGATTCAGACTATGACATAGAACGAGCTCACAGAGCCTTACGTGCAAAACCGAAAGGTGAAGCACCTCCCAGAGACGTTATTATTAAATTCTCATTCTTTCAGGACAAAGAAAAAATACTCCAGGCATCAAGAAATAAACCTACATATAAGTTCCAAGGTAACGTTATTCAATTTTTTCAGGATCTCAGCCTCCGCACACTTCAGAGAAGAAGCTCTATGCGCCCACTGACCACCCTCCTCAGAAAGCACCAAGTCAAATACAAATGGGGTTTTCCCTTCGCCCTGCACATCCTCAAAGACAACAAAACCTTCACGGTTTGTGACATCGAAGAGATCACTTCAACATGCAAGCTACTGGGACTGGAAGCTCCCCTCATACCCACAGAAGATCAATCACCAAAACAAAATATCCAGATCGGGCACTCCAAATGGACAAAGGTTAACCGGAAGGGTCCCAAGAAATAACACAGATCCGAGAACCTCTCATCTACACTATCCATCTTCCACTTCATACCGCCTACTACTCTGGGCGAGATCCCCCTCAAAACATTGAGGGCCTGACGCTGGACCTTACTGAAACTTTCAGAATCCTGTACACCCTGGTGACAGGATTTATACCAAGACTCCCTTTCCTGAGGGTTCCCAGTAAAGGCCCTCATAAGAACTCCTATAACCGAAGCCAGGATCTGATAGAGATGTCGGATTTGGGGCTTGAATGTTACCACTCAACAAAGTTTAACAAGTTCATCCGCTGCTGACTTTTTAAAATATGTGTATCTTAACATATTAGCAGCTCTAGATTCAGGCTAGGAATGTTTAGTTATGTATTGTATATTGACCCACGGATTGGGTTACAGTTACTGTTATGTTTGTTTTATTGTTTTCTTTTTTATTCTCTGAATTTACTCTTTTCTCCTCTTCTTCTCTCTAAGGGCATCTGGGCTGCTCTCCTCCCCGCATTAGGTAAAAGAATTCCTGTACGGCATTCCGATTATGTGATCACACCAGATATGTATGTATTGCAGAAATTTATATCTGAACATATGTCATCAAAAAAACTTAACACAACACAGAGATGATCCCTCAAATACACCTCATATCACACAATGTAAGAGGGTTAAACACTAATGTAAAAAGATGTACTGCTATGTCCCAATACCTACATCTAGGAGCTAACCTCATATTCCTCCAGGAAACACATTTCACTCAAAATATCATTCCAAAATATTGGGCTAAGCATTTCACCCAACACTATCATGCAACCACAGATTCCAAAAAAAGAGGAGTCTCAATCCTGATCCACTCTGACTTATCATTTGAACACGAATCCACTGTAGCAGACAAAGAAGGGAGGTATATTATAGTTAAAGGGCGTTTACAAGAATCAGATGTCATCCTATGCAATGTTTATGCCCCCAATGATAATCAGCATGTCTTCTTTCAGAGTATATCCAACCTGATCACAAACTGGTCTCAGCACAAAATAATTTTAGCAGGAGACTTTAATATTACTATGACCAAACATATAGATACAGACGTCAAATTATCACCTAAACAGCTCAGACATAACAGACTAGTCAATGTAATACAAGACCACCTGACCTCACATGCATTATTAGACTCCTGGTCCACGTTGTACGGACAAACATCAGATGTAACATTCTACTCCTCAGCGCATAAACAATACACCAGAATAGATTACATCTACACTAGCCAAATTTTACAACCTCTCTACAATAAGTCGACAATCCACCCATGCGTATGGTCCGACCATTCTATACTGATGTTGCACCTTGACGGACTTGTTGATACTGGCAGAACCCGGACATGGACATATGACCCCATACAGTTAAAGGACCCCTTATTTAAAGAAAAACTGAGCAAATCACTAAAAGAATTCTGGGACTTAAATAAAGACTCCACAACTAACCCTACTTCCCCCTGGGCGGCCCACAAGGTATACCTCAGAGGCCTTCTCATTCGAGAAAAGACAATACGAAATAGAAACCATAGAACACTACTCTCGCAACTCCACAACGAGATTAGAGATTTGGAGACCAGACACAGACTCACTCAGAGTAAAGACATTCTGTCCTCCTTAGAAACAAAAAGAACCCACCTAGCTAATCTTCTAAAGGAACATTCAACTAGAGCAATTCAGAAACTTAATACACAATACTATATATATGCCAATAAGCCGGATAAGTTCTTGGCTCACAAATTAAGAGAAAGGTGTAAGGCATCCTCAATCATGTCCATATTGCTCCCATCCGGCAATTCAGTGTCTCACCCCCAACACATAGTAGAGGCCTTTGCGGACTTCTATGGGAAACTTTATGATGGGAACAAAGTATCACACACACAGTCGGTGGCCTCTCAGACCACGAGATTCTTAGAGGAAACAAAATTAACTTCCCTCTCGGAAGAAGATTTCAATAACTTAAATACCCCGGTGACTAGAGAGGAAGTCCTAGACGTCATTAAAGATCTTAAGTCAGGGAAGGCGGCAGGGCCAGACGGCTTCGCCAGTGAATACTACAAAACTTTTAAGGAATTATTGGTACCTCACCTCACTGACTTTTGTAATTATATACTAGACGGCCATACTATCCCGGACGACCTTTTGCGAGCCAGAATAGTGGTAATACCGAAACCTGGGAAAAATCACAAACTCTGTTCTAGTTACAGGCCTATTTCACTGATCAATCAGGATCTAAAGATCTTTACTAAAATCCTGGCTAATCGGTTGAAAGTCATCTTACCAAAATTAATCCATCTAGACCAGGTGGGCTTTGTCAAAGATAGAAAGGCCCCCGACAACGTACGTAGGCTTTTGGACATTATAGATTATGTGGGAGTGAATCGAGTGCCTTCTCTGCTCCTTTCGTTGGATGCGGAGAAGGCATTCGACAGAATAGACTGGGATTACATGAAAGCAGTCTTACTTCGAATGGGCTTTGGAGGTGCATTTGTCAAAGCATTAAATATGATATACTCATCCCCCTCAGCACAGGTATCGATATCAGGTTACAAATCTAACTCATTCCCCATATTAAATGGCACACGACAAGGCTGTCCCCTCTCTCCCCTTATTTTCGCTATTTGTATAGAGCCCTTGGCAGCCAAAATTAGACAGACAATTGACATCTCAGGAGTAAAGATTAGAGACCAAGAATATAAATTGACACTTTTCGCAGACGACATCCTACTTACACTAACTAGACCCCTCATCTCCCTACCCAATTTATATAAAACCCTAGAGGAGTTCTCCCAGATCTCAGGGTATAAAGTTAATCTTGATAAATGTGAAGCGCTTTCGTTGGGTCTCCCACAACACACCAAAAAACTAATAGAATCCAACTTTGACCTGACCTGGACCACTCATGCCCTTAAATATTTAGGGATCCATCTGACTCCCCAGATCAACCAACTATACAAACATAATTATGAAGTCCTATATAAAAATACAAGAAAAGATCTGAATAAATGGAAAACATATAATTTCTCGTGGATGGGCAGACTAGCGACTGTAAAGATGACTGTACTACCCCGCCTTCTATATCTTTTTAGGACACTTCCCATAGAGGGAAGAAATCAGCCAGGATTCCAACTTCATTAATAACAAAACATAGGACACTAGGAGGCATAGGAGCCCCCAACCTATTAGAATATTATAGAGCGTCAAGACTAGCACAAACATTACTCCTAGGAATAAGAGAGAAATTGGTCCTTTGGACCAAACTGGAGGCCGACCTAGGGGGATCCACTCATACAGACGACATATTATGGAACAAAAACCACCCAGGGCACACTCCCAATAGATACCACCCACACATACTGGATCATACTAAACACCTATGGTCTCTACTAACAAAACAACAGAAGATTTTACCTACCCAAACAATTATGCTTCCACTCAGATATCTCCTTTCTAGTGAAGTCAGTACCGTAGCTGATAAATGGGCAAATAAGGGACTGTATAGGGTGGCAGACTGGTTAGTAGGGAGTAAATCTAAAACATTCACACAAATTCAAGAACAACTGGCCCCAATGAGACTTTTATGGTTTCAGTATCTTCAGGTTAATTCAGCTATTCAACATTATATGAAATTACATAGACCCAACATTCTCACGGCCACAGAAATCTTACTAAGATCAACACAAAGACCCAAAAGAATGATCTCCAGACTGTACCTAGAGATTCAAGCACTAAACAACTCCACTAAGCCCACATTAATCAATGCATGGGAAACCGACTTAGTCATAAACAAACATAAAGATGAGTGGGATGAAACATTTCACTCAGCCTGCTCAGGCCTCTTAAGTGCGAATCTACGGGAAAATACTATAAAAACTATGTATAGATGGTACTTAACCCCGATTAGAACTCAACACATGTCTCTCACCAACAATAGACTCTGTTACAGAGGATGTGGGGAAATCGGATCATACCGCCATATGTGGTGGGACTGCAATATAATCCAGCCCACATGGGTCCATCTATCCTCCCTCCTGGGCGTGATCCTAGAGGAGAGGATCCAACTTAGTCCAGCACAAGCCCTCCTCCATGTACCCCTGCCCAGATTCAACAAACACATAAACACTTTTATTAAGATCACCTGTACGGTGACTAGAATGAGTATTGCAAAATACTGGAAAACGAACGCTCCTCCATGGGAGGAAGTTAAGAATAAAATTTCACTAACCCATCGAATATATGAATCTTCATCACATATCCTAGATACACAAGCACAATTTGAGAAAGTCTGGTTTTACTGGTCTTTAAACAGGAACTTAGCTATTTAACTGTTTTACAGAAACAAAGAACATAGTAACTTCATTGGTCGGGGGGGGGGGCCCAGGTGGCCTAATCTAACCTACCCTGTCTTACCCTACCTTGCTCTCTATTCTACACTTTATTCTACGTGTACTTGCCCAATATAATTTTGGAATACCTAATTAGGTTTATAAACAAGGATAATGGATACAAGTACACTCTAAATCTTTCGCTCTTATTCAATATCTATATCTTCATCTATCTTCTTATCCTATTTCTTATTCTTTTTGTTGATACAAGAAAATATAGTTATTTGGTCTCAATGTCATGTCTTCTCAAGAAGGTCTGGTCTTATCAACAAAATGCTATTATTAGGGGCTAAGAGGGGATTTGATTCCCCAGGCGACTCCGACAAGGATGACCGGCTGGGAGGAACAGGCGGAAGGGGCAGGGCAGATGGGAATATATAGACCGTTATGAGTTAGTTCTAAATAAATGCTAAAAGATACATATTGAAGTTTTGAATATCTTAGAACTCTAGATATTGTGGCGAGGTGATGTCATCTGCACTGACCAACCCATTTCTCTTGTTGTTGTCAAATTACCAAGACCTATGTTGTATTCAATTTAATTGATCGATTTCTTGTCTTTTGTTTATAAAATCAATAAAAATAAGTTAAACATAAAACTGTTAAAAAAATTACTTAGAAGCTCTCAGTTTAGCTCTGTTGAAAAGGTAGCTGGAAAGCCCACTGCAAGTGGGAAATAAGACACTCCTCCCTCCCCCTTCTTTTGCATATGAAAAGACCCTTTATACAAACAGGAGCAAGCTGGAGAAGGTAGCCGACGGTATTCTCATAAAACGTTGGGGCTTGGTTAGGAGAAATCAGAGCAATGTTATTTAAAATAAGCAAAACTATAAAAAAAAACTAAAAAAAAACTTTATGGGCTATATAAAAAGATAATCTACAAAACATTTATGCAAAAATAAAATTAGTGTATAATGTCCCTTAAAGACAGACTGCAACTGCGCTCATCTCCTTGAGGGCAGTGGCTAAAATAAGAAATTCTAAGTGCTTGTTTTTGCAACAAAAATAAGTAGCTTGTTTGCTGGTTTTTAACACATGCTGTGTTTACTTTTATTTAACATATTTGTTTTTATCGAAGGAGTACTGTTTCATATCCCTTTACTTAATCACACGATTAGAAAAATCGGCAAAAGTATGTGATACATTTATCTAGATCTAGCAATACCTGTATCTGAGCTTTCTTTATTTGCGGACTGGTAAGCAGAGCCTTCTGTTGCATCATTTTCTCAATACGCTGGTTTACTTGCTGATCTTTCTTTAGTTCATTGTCATAAAATCGTGATCCCTGTAATTTAAAAAATGCATTCGTTAGAGTAGCATATGTACCCATACCTGAATCTTTTGCAACCACTTTGCACAGTAACTTTATATATAACTATGTATTTTTATAGCTTCTATATATTATACTTTAGAAAGCATGAAATGCCTTTGCATCACAGACACAGCCCATATAAATAAAAAACAGAATTTATGCTTACCTGATAAATTACTTTCTCTTGCGATGTATCCAGTCCACGGATTCATCCTTACTTGTGGGATATTCTCATTCCCTACAGGAAGTGGCAAAGAGAGCACACAGCAAAGCTGTCCATATAGCTCCCCCTCTGGCTCCGCCCCCCAGTCATTCAACCGACGGTTAGGAGAAAAAGGAGAAACCATAGGGTGCAGTGGTGACTGTAGTTTAAACAAGAAATTTTAACCTGACTTAATTACCAGGGCGGGCCGTGGACTGGATACACCGCAAGAGAAAATAATTTATCAGGTAAGCATAAATTCTGTTTTCTCTTGCAAGGTGTATCCAGTCCACGGATTCATCCTTACTTGTGGGATACCAATACCAAAGCTTTAGGACACGGATGAAGGGAGGGAACAAGACAGGTAACCTAAACGGAAGGCACCACTGCTTGCAAAACCTTTCTCCCAAAAATAGCCTCTGAAGAAGCAAAAGTATCGAATTTGTAAAATTTGGCAAAAGTATGCAGTGAAGACCAAGTCGCTGCCTTACAAATCTGTTCAACAGAAGCCTCATTCTTGAAGGCCCTAGTGGAAGCCACAGCTCTGGTGGAATGAGCTGTAATTCGTTCAGGAGGCTGCTGCCCAGCAGTCTCATAAGCCAATCAGATGATGCTTTTCAACCAGAAGGAAAGAGAGGTAGCCGTCGCTTTTTGACCTCTCCTCTTACCAGAATAGACAACAAACAAAGATGATGTTTGTCTGAAATCCTTAGTTGCTTGTAAATAGAATTTCAAAGCACGAACCACATCAAGATTGTGTAAAAGCCGTTCCTTCTTAGAAGCTGGATTAGGACACAGAGAAGGAACAATGATTTCCTGGTTAATGTTCTTATTAGAAACAACTTTAGGAAGAAAACCAGGTTTGGTACGCAAAACTACCTTATCTGCATGGAACACCAGATAGGGTGAATTACACTGCAAAGCAGACAATTCAGAAACTCTTCGAGCAGAAGATATAGCTACCAAAAACAAAACTTTCCAAGATAATAACTTAATATCTATGGAATGTAAAGGTTTAAACGGAACCCCTTGAAGAACTGAAAGAACTAAATTTAGACTCCATGGAGGAGCCACAGGTTTATAGACAGGCTTGATTCTGACTAACGCCTGTGCAAACGCTTGAACATCTGGTACTTCCGCCAGACGCTTGTGTAAAAGGATAGACAGAGCGGATATCTGCCCCTTTAAGGAACTAGCTGATAAACCTTTCTCCAATCCTTCTTGGAGAAAAGACAATATCCTTGGAATCCTAATCTTACTCCACGAGTAACCCTTGGATTCACACCAACAAAGATATTTCCGCCATATCTTATGGTAAATTTTCCTGGTGACAGGTTTTCTAGCTTGGACCAGAGTATCTATGACTGATTCAGAGAACCCACGCTTGGATAGAATTAAGCGTTCAATCTCCAAGCAGTCAGCTGCAGAGAAACTAGATTTGGATGCTTGAACGGACCCTGTATTAGAAGATCCTGCCTCATTGGCAGTGTCCATGGTGGAACAGATGACATGTCCACTAGGTCTGCATACCAAGTCCTGCGTGGCCACGCAGGCGCTATCAGAATTACCGAGGCCTTCTCCTGTTTGATTCTGGCTACCAGCCGAGGGAGAAGAGGAAACGGTGGAAAGACATAGGCCAGATTGAAGGACCAAGGCGCTACTAGAGCATCTATCAATGCCGCCTCGGGGTCCCTGGACCTGGATCCGTAAAGAGGAAGTTTGGTGTTCTGACGGGACGCCATCAGATCCAACTCTGGAATGCCCCATAGCTGAGTCAGCTGAGCAAATACCTCCGGGTGGAGTTCCTACTCCCCCGGGTGAAAAGTCTGACGACTTAGGAAATCCGCTTCCCAGTTGTCTACTCCTGGGATGTGAATTGCAGATAGATGGCAAAAAATGATCCTCCGCCCACCTGATTATCTTGGTTACTTCCTTCATCGCTAAGGAACTCTTTGTTCCTCCCTGATGAATTATATATGCTACAGTCGTGATGTTGTCCGACTGAAATCTGATGAATTTGGCCGCCGCAAGCTGAGGCCATACCTGGAGCACATTGAATATCGCTCTCAGCTCCAAAATGTTTATCGGGAGAAGAGACTCTTCCCGAGACCATAGGCCCTGAGCTTTCAGGGAGTCCCAGACCGCACCCCAGCCTAACAGACTGGCGTCGGTCGTTACACTGATCCACTCCGGTCTGCGGAAGCACATTCCCTGCGACAGGTGATCCTGAGACAACCACAAGAGAAGAGAATCTCTGGTTTTCTGGTCTGGTTGGATTTGAGGAGACAAATCTGCATAATCTCCATTCCACTGTTTGAGCATGCACAATTGCAGAGGCCTGAGATGAATTCGAGCAAAAGGGACTACGTCCATTACTGCTACCATTAATCCGATTACCTCCATGCACTGAGCTACAGATGGCCGAGGAATGGAATGAAGAACTCGGCAAGTACTTAGAAGCTTTAACCTTCTGACCTCCGTCAGAAATATTTTCATTTCTACCGAGTCTATTAATGTTCCCAGGAAGGGAACCCTTGTGAGCGGGGACAGAGAACTTTTTTCGGTGTTCACCTTCCACCCGTGAGACCTTAGAAAGGCCAGAACAACATCCGTATGAGCCTTGGCTCTGGGAAAAGACGACGCCTGTATTAAGATGTCGTCCAGATAGGGTGCTACTGCAATGCCCCGCGGTCTCAGTACCGCTAGAAGGGACCCTAGCACCTTTGTGAAAATTCTGGGAGCGGTGGCCAACCCGAAGGGAAGGGCCACAAACTGGTAATGCTTGTCCAGAAAAGCGAACATTAGGAACTGATGGTGATCTTTGTGGATAGGAATATGAAGGTACGCATCCTTTAGATCCAAGGTAGTCATATATTGACCTTCCTGGATCATCTGTAAAATTGTCTGAATGGTTTCCATCTTGAAAGATGGAACTCTGAGGAATTTGTTTAGAATTTATAGATCCAGGATTGGTCTGAAAGTTCCTTCCTTTTTGGGAACCACAAACAGGTTTGAGTAAAAACCCAGTCCTTGTTCTGTAATTGGAACTGGATATATCACTCCCATCTTGAGTAGATCTTCTACACAGCGTAAGAACGCCTCTTTGTTTGTCTGGTCTGTAGACAGACGAGAAATGTGGAACCTTCTCCTTGGAGGAGAGTCCTTGAATTCTAGAAGATATCCCTGAGTAACTATCTCTAATGTCCAGGGATCGGGAACATCTCTTGCCCAAGCCTGAGCAAAGAGAGAGAGTCTGTCCGGTACCGGATCGGGGGCTACCCCTTCATGCTGTCTTAGTAGCAGCTGCAGGCTTCTTGGCCTGTTTACCCTTGTTCCAGCTCTGCAAAGGCTTCCAGGTTGCCTTGGGCTGTGAAGTGTTACCCTCTTGCTTTGCGGTAGCAGAGGCTGAAGCAGGACCGCTCCTGAAGTTACGAAAGGAACGAAAATTAGCCTTGTTTTTAGCCTTAAAAGGCCTATCTTGCGGGAGGGCATGGTCCTTTCCCCCAGTGATATCCGAAATAATCTCTTTCAACTCGGGCCCGAAAAGGGTCTTTCCCTTGAAAGGAATATTCAGTAATTTTGGTTTAGACGACACGTCGGCCGACCATGATTTAAGCCAAAGCACTCTGCGCGCCATAATGGCAAAACCAGAATTTTTCGCCGCTAACTTAGCTAATTGCAAAGCGGCATCTGTGATAAAAGAATTAGCCAGCTTTAGAGCCTTAATTCTATCCATAATTTCGTCATATGAGGTCTCCGTCTGGAGCGACTCCTCCAGTGCCTCAAACCAGAAAGCCTCTGCAGTAGTTACAGGAATAATGCAGGCAATAGGTTGAAGAAGGAAACCTTGTTGAACAAATATTTTCTTTAGTAAACCTTCTAATTTTTTATCCATAGGATCTTTGAAAGCACAACTGTCTTCAATTGGTATGGTTGTGCGCTTGGCTAGTGTTGAAACTGCCCCCTCTACCTTAGGGACCGTCTGCCACGCGTCCCGCCTGGGATCAGTTATGGGGAACATTTTCTTAAAGATAGGTGGGGGAACAAAAGGTATACCTGGTCTTTCCCACTCCCTATCAACAATATCTGCCACCCTCTTAGGGATCGGAAACGCATCAGTGTATACAGGGACTTCTAGATATTTGTCCATTTTACACAATTTCTCTGGGACCACTATAGGGTCACAATCATCCAGAGTTCATAAGACCTCCCTAAGCAGTACGCGGAGGTGTTCCAATTTAAATTTAAATGCTAGTGAATCTGATTCTGCCCGCTGAGAAACTTTTCCTGAATCAGAAATTTCTCCCTCAGACATAACATCCCTCGCCACTATTTCAGAGTGTTGTGAGGGTACATCAGATAAACCTCCCAAAGCTTCCGACTGCTCCTCATCTGTCCTCAAAACAGAGCTATCGCGCTTTTTAGGGAAAACTGGCAGTTTGGATAGAAAGGCCGCAAGGGAATTATCTATGACTGCCGCCAGTTGTTGCAATGTAATAGGTGCTAATGCACTAGAGGTACTAGGTATCGCTTGAGCGGGCGTAACTGGTGATGACACATGGGGAGAGGAAGGCGGACTATCCTCATTACCTTCAGTCAAAGAATCATCTAGGGCTATATTTTTAAGTGACACAATATGATATTTAAAAAGTGTATAGACACATTAGTGCACTTGGGACACATTTTGAGTGGGGGTTCCACCATGGCTTCTGAACACATAGAGCAAAGCTTTTCCTTAGTGTCAGACATGTTTAACAGATTGGTATTATACACAAGCAGGCTTGGAAAAACACTTTATGTAATAAAAAATACAATTTGCAATAAATGGTACTGTGCCTTTAAGATAATAAAAGCGCACACAATTTTACAAAACGGTGAAAAATGAACCAAATCTCTTGAAATTTTTACAGTATGTGCCTAATGCTTCGATATGATTGCACAGCAAGTTTCATCCTGATTAACCCTTTAATGCCCAAACCGGAGTCGCTTAAAGCAAACAACCGGTTAATAAACTACAGCACCTTGCCACAGCAGCCTGCTGTGGCCCTACCTTCCCTTAAGGATTGAATTTGAGAAAATCAAGCCTCCTGAAGTCCTGAAGCAGTCTCTGGACCCATGTGAAGCAGCATGCAGGGAAATCCTGTCAGAATAAACTGCGCAACAGAGGCGCAAAATTAGGCCCCTCCCACTCCACTCCGGAGCTGTGGGGCCTTCAGATCCCAATTTAGGTGACTTAAAATAATGCCATGTGGAATAAAACCCCAATAAACACATCAAAAGTGCTTAAAAGTGTCAATAAAGAGTATTTTTCTAAACAAAATAATCGATTGCCCTGTTAAAGTGATAACCAGTCTATTGAGCCCACTTAAATAAGCCTCTAGTTCTATACTAAGTTTCAGAATATGGCTTACCCTTCCCACATGGGGAATCTTGTCAGTCTTCTAGCATTATCTTGTCTTGACTAGAAAAAATGATGACTGAAACATACCTCAAAGCAGTTAAGCCTGCAAACTGTTCCCCCCAACTGAAGTTTTCTGGTACTCCTCAGTCCTGTGTGGGAACAGCAATTGATTTTAGTTACAACATGCTAAAATCATTTTCCTCTCAGCAGAATTCTTCATCATATTTCTGCCAGAGAGTAAATAGCACAAACCGGTACTATTTAAAAATAACAAACTTTTGATTGAAGATATAAAAACTACAAATCTAACACCACATTCATTTTACCCTCCCGTGGAGATGCTACTTGTTAGAGCGGCAAAGAGAATGACTGGGGGGCGGAGCCAGAGGGGGAGCTATATGGACAGCTTTGCCGTGTGCTCTCTTTGCCACTTCCTGTAGGGAATGAGACTATCCCACAAGTAAGGATGAATCCGTGGACTGGATACACCTTGCAAGAGAAAGAAATATTTTATTCCAGTTAAATCACACGCATAGCCAGGATCTTGCATACAGCCTAACAGGAGTTTATACCTTCTAATGCTATACGGTAGAACTGGATTTTATATATAAGAATTACTTCACTATATAGTTGTAGATAGTTGTAGACTCTATTCTCAACACCTCACCCGAGGTCCGCTGTCTTGAGGTCAAACTTGACTCTGAACTCACATTCACCTCACATATACAAGCCCTTACCAAATCCTGCCGTACACACCTACGCAACATCTCCAGAATATGACGTTTCCTTACTCAAGAAACTACAGAAATAATAATCCATTCCCTCATTTTGTCACACATTGACTAGTGCAATCTACTTCTAAATTGCCTTCCCAAACACTGCCTCTCCTCACTCCACTCAATAATGAATGCTTCAGCTAGACTCATTCACCTAAGTTGCCGATCTACATCAGATGCTCCGCTCTGCCAGTCTCTACACTGGCTCCCCATACACTCCAGAATACAATTTAAAGTATTAAACCTAACTTACAAGGCACTCAACAGCCTCACTCCCAAATATATTTCCTCTCTTATCCCCAAATACTCCCCAGCCTATCCTCTTTGATCAACCTCTGACCTACGTCTCTCCACTCCTATTATCTCTACATCCCTCTCCAGCCTCCAAGACTTCTCACACGCTGCTCCTGTCCTCTAGAGTCCTCTACCCATAAGACTGTCTCCAGCCTTGTTTAGCTTCAGACGCTCCTTGAAATCACAGCTATTTAGAGAGGCTTACCATCTCTCCCCTTTTTTCTATTTTTCATCCTAACCAAAATAAGTATTGAACTGCATTGTCTCGCTGCAACTACAATCCATGTGAAAAGTTACCATAAAACTTCTCTTTATGCACCCTCAATCTTTAGACTGTAAGATATCTGGAAAAGGGCCCTCTTCCTCCTGTACTAGATTTGTTTAGTCTGTTTTTGTATCTGTTATCACAAATCCTTGTCATTGTATACCCCTATATCTGTACCCAGTGCTACGGAACTTTACAGTGCTATACACTGAGAGCAATGGATGTATTGTTGTCCCTTTGCAACTGATGTTCATGTTATGTACTACTACTACATTTTAACAGGCCCAAGGTTTTATTGAAAATCTAATAATGAAAAAATAGTAGGGAAAATATGATGCATGTGTACTTTAAAACAAAATTCCTATTTATTTCAAGACATATTGCATCATTATGGGGACAAAAAACTAACCACACATTTAGTTATGGCCTGTTAATTGAAACCCTAGTATAGTATTCAAGTTTGTTCTACTAAAACCTGAAACAAATAGTGTTTTAAAGTGTCGGCAACCAAATAGACAGTCTAGTCATAATTACATTTTCATGATTCAGATAGGGCATATAAAACAACTTTACAAGTTAATTTTATCATCAAATTTGTTTTGTTCTCTTGGTATTCTTAGTTGAAAGCTAAAGCTAGGCAGGTTCAGATGCAAATTTTTTAAGCCCCTGAAGGCTGTCTTATCTGACTGCATTTGACAGTTTTTCACAGCTAGAGGGCTTTAGTTCATATAGATAACTGCAAGTCTTTTTACCTCTCTGATTACCTTGTATCTAACCTTCTTGCAGACTTACATTTTAGCTAGTCAGTGCTGACTCATTAGTAACTCCACGGGAGTGAGCACAATGTTATCCATATGGCACACATGAACTAGCACTGTCTAACTGAAAACTGTCAAAATGCACTGAGATAAGAGGTGGCCTTCAACAGCTTAGAAATCAGTTTATGAGCCTACCTAGGTTTAACATTCAAAAAAAGAATACCAAGAGAACAAAGCAAATTTGATTATAAAAGTAAATTGGAAAGTTGTTTAAAATGACATGCCCTATCTGAATCATGAAAGTTTAATTTTTACTCGACTTTCCCTTTAACTGCATACATTTTATTTATATGGAGATATGGTCCTTAAAACTTAATCATTCTTACAAAATACAAAAGAACAGTATCCAAAAACATTTTTTTTTGCTTGATAAAGATCAGAAGTACAATCCGTTTTTATTTAAACTTAAATGGATACCACAGTATCAGTTGTGTACTTTCTATTAATGCTCACTGGCTGATTGGTATGTTCCTGTTAAAGCTCATTTGCTTATTGTACTTATCGGCAAAAAACTTAAATTATGCTTACCTGATAATTTTCTTTTCTTCAGATGGAAAGAGTCCACAGCTGCTTTCATTACTTTTGGGAATTCAGAACCTGGCCACCAGGAAGAAACAAAGACACCCCAGCCAAAGGCTTAAATACTCCTCCTACTTCCCTCATCCCCCAGTAATTCTGCCGAGGAACAAGGAACAGTAGAAGAAATATCATGGTGAAAAAGGTGCCAGAAGAACAAAAATAACAGACACCCCACAGTTTTTCTTCATAAATGGAAAAAGTCCACAGCTGCATTCATTACTTTTGGGAAAACAATACCCAAGCTATAGAGAACACTGAATGCAAAAAAATGGGAGGGTACAAGAGGCGGCCATTCTGAGGGCACCAGGCCTGAAAAGCCGAAGCCGAGAAACGTCCGAAGCCGAGAACAACTTTGAAAAAAAGGTAAAGGCCCAAGGACACTGACCCGCAGATAGTCCACAGCGTTGCTAGAGACCGCAGGAACTAGACTCGACTGAGTCAACAGCCTCCAAGAGACACCGTTGCCCAGCAGTAGGTCCCCAAAACACACACCCCTTACTAAAGAAAGGGAATAAACTACCGTATTCTTCCACAAAGAAGAAAAGGCACGGAGAAAACATGATTGTACTTGTAAAGCGTGGCTAATCCCCCTTAAGGGACTCAAGGCGCTGCTCAAAAGGAGGAAAGGCTGAGTAGACCTTGTCGGTGATCGAACTTGCAACCCTCGGTTTGCTACAGTGCAGAGTAGCCACAGTGCATTAGTATGCTGAGCTAGCTGTCCAGCTAGCATAAGGAACTCCAGAAAAAACCCCTAAAAAGGGCACAAACACAGAGCAAAAAAACAGAGAAACCGGGTCAGGCTAACAGAGACCCAACCAGTCTCATAGAAACAAGGGGAGGCAACGTCAAGACCTCAGAAATACAGAAACCACGGGATAAGGCCGGGAGTCTGAAAACAGAGAAAGGATCTTTCCCTAACACAGTGCAAGCACACTCTAGAAAGCAGCTAAAGACAAAGGTCCCCAAGTCGCAAAAAGGTAGCTCAGAATTCAGAAATATTCCGAAAACGAAACCTTGTGAAGAAAGCTCAGATAGGTCTGACGACCAACGCCGGAAGCAAAAACACTGCACGCTGCAGTCATCTAAAAATGACTAACAAATCCTTGCAGGGCAAGTAGAAAGCAGCTGAAAATAGGATCCTTCAGATTGCTAAATATCCAGTAACCAGCTGATAACATTGCAGGCTATCTAAGAGCCACCAGTCCTTCCCATAAATCTAGATGAAGAAAGGAGAAACCTCAAAGAGGCTTAACGTACCTCGAATGCTCCGAGGACGAAATAGCAAAGCAACAGATCTCAGATCCTGCTCCAACACCGGACCAGCCCAAGGGACAAACATGTCCGATAGACAGTGGGGACAGAAAGACCTCAACCACAAGGCCCCAGGGAATGTAAAAAAAAGGGGGGACTCATCCAACCCAACAGAGCTCGGGTGCCAACCCAATCCGCTCCTCCAAAATAAGAAACTCCCAAGAAGAACCCCCTAGGACCTGGAACAGAGAAAAGTGCAATAGATCCGTAGGAAGACCTGTCACAACTCTCCTAGATAGTCTCTATGTAGAGAGATCAATTTCCAACAGGTGGAACAGAGCCCACAGAGCAGCAGATGCTGCTCCTTACAGAAATAAGCCACCTGATCCAACTTTCTACACACAGGGCCGGACAATGACCCATCAGAGAGATGAAAACTCAGCTCATAAGGAAGACAAACTATCCCCTCAAAAGGGAAAGGCAAAGATAAGAACAGTGTACATGTCCACAAGACATGAAGCCATAGTATGATCAAAACACAGACCGAATGAAAAAATCATCCAGACACCACTTTTGACCCAACAGAGAAAAAACTCCCCATGAAAAGGAGCACACTCCATCCGTCAGGCCTTAAAGTTTAAAACCAGTACCCAAAGGTGGATGTGAACTCTGGCCTTCCTGTTTGAAAGCCCAATGAGCTAGCCCCTATGTCTCCAAGCATCCAAAAAGGATCCAAGACAAGAACCCTGGACCCAGAATCGTCCAAGAACAACGAAATCCCCAGGGAACACAAGATACCCCATCTGAAGCAATCAGACCTCACAGGCGATAATAACCGGGGAACTCGGAAAACGGGTACAGGACTCACTCGTAATTCACAGCCAAAAGGGAAGAACACCCTTGGCCAGAGGTCAACACCCCCCCCCCCAACAAGGTGCTAGGCCACGACAAAGTCACACAATTTTCTAGAGCCCAAAGGCCCCAAGGGCAACAAAAGGGAAATGAGAACGAGAACAGAGTCACCCGAAAGAGAGAGTAGAAAGGAAAGGCTAGTCCCCATAATCCTTTCAGATTAACATTCCAGAGGACCACACCCAAGGGAAAAGAATGCAAAGCATCCAAAACCCAGGCAGCCGAAGGAAGACAGAGCCTCACGGCCTTCACTTCCTCACTTCCTAATTATGTGGCCAAAACTGCCAAAAAAAAAAAAAAATCGGACGAAGTCCAGAAAGTCTCAACCCAAAGGAAAAGAACAAGTCCTAAAAGAATACTTCCAAAGAGACCATGAAAGGCAAAACCGTAAGAACAGCGGTATGAAGGACCTAAATCCTCCATGCCTCCAACCCACAACGGGAAGGTACATTTTAGTTCCCTGAAAAATCAGAAACGACTAAGCATGTCGCCACGGATCTCAACGGAGTCCCAGCTCACTAGCTTGAAAGGAAAATGAGGACTGAACCAATCCACCATGCCCCTAAGCAACCACGGACCCTCAAGTCCTCTTAGGATGCTAGTTGAAGCTTGAAAAATAAAACAAGAAACAACACAAATCATATTGTGATCACTAGGCGCCCTCACCGGAACAACCAGACATAAAAAGGCACCATGTGTCTGAACTAGGTCTCAAAGACAGAAGGATTTGTCCCCAGTCAGGACCAGCCTGTGAAGGCCACATAGAGTCTCCCCCGAGATGGAGGGATAAAGAACAGTCAGACAGACTTTTGTAAACAGTGCGACCACAAAATCGCGAGTATCAATTCCAGAAAAGAAAGTTCCCAAGGGAAACATCACACCACAACCTGAGCTTTAGTCCAAATAAAAATCATCCACACCGGATGAAAATAAAAGATAAGGCAACCTGTAGGTTATCATCCAGGAAGAACGGACAGACCCGCAGGACCAGCCCAACAGGGGTCCGAGATTACTTAAATCCCCTTATGTCTATGTATGCAAGCCAGTCGAAGAGTAAGACTGAGAATCCCCAGACCCATTAAGAGTGGGATGCCAAAAACGTGCCTTAGTAGAACATGAAGCCGCGCCAGTCTATAACGAAAGGTGCAACATAGCTCCAGCGGGACAAAAGAAAACACTGACCCCGAAGGTTGACCCCCTGAGGCCTCAGGGGCAGTCACTCCCCCAGAGGGCTGAACTGGACCAGGCGATCCCATGCCTGACGAGCCCTGGTTAACAAAACAAGGGCAATATCGTAAGCACACTCCCGGGAGGTGCAGATGTGCCAGCGCCAAAGATATGGCCATGAGGAAACGTGTCATAACCTCCGGTGGGAACAGTCCACACTCCCTAGAAGGATAAGTAGTGTTTGGGTTACCTGCATGCGTAGTAAGAGTTGGTGGTAGGGAACTCGTCTCGTTAGAAATAAAATCCCCAGAGGCGGATGGCTCAGTGGGCACTCGATTTCCCGATCCCGAGAAACAGAGCACTGTAAAACGGCATTCGGAACATAACTGATGGGCATGTATCACCCGGGCCAATTCATATTCTTTGCAAGAAGTAGAGTCTGAATCAGAGATATCCATCTCCAAAAAAAATCAGAATCCTCCATAACTGGGACACAGCCACCTCCAGAGAACCAGACACAAGCGGACCAGGATTTCTCCATCACCACATGGTCAGGAAAGCAGAAATGGAGGCACAAGGTAAACCGTGAAGTCCATGCAAAAGCGTGCCCGACCGTAAAGGCCTCGTCACTAGACATAGGCCGTTATGTTCCAAAATAGCCATGAGCCGAAGCAACACTACACAGTAGCAGACAGAATCACATAAACATGATTATAAACCCCCCTGTTCAATAATCCCCCTCAGGAGATATTAACCCTTGATTCCTAGATACAAAAAGGAGCCTCATTGAGACCTTATGTTAAAGTTATCCCCGAAAGGTTGTAGCCCCTCTTAGATAGACAGTTGTAATTACAATACATCCATGATGAAAGTAAAATGAAACAATCTTACCAGAATCTACGCTGTGAAACAGGAACACGGCCCTTCAAGTGTGACAGATAGTAGCGTTGCTTCTGCCATGGACTTGAGAGAAAAAAAGCATGCAGCGAAACTCATCAACGCTAATTGCTTGTGGAGCTGTTAATGTGAGTCGGGATGGTTTCGCAGAAAGACTCTCCCTGCATCTCTGGACTCTAACTTTCACCCATGCTCTCACTTAGAGACTGACAGGACTACTTAAAACTCCAGTCCCATGCCGAAGAGTACTACCCTCCATAAGAGACTATCGAAAACTTCTGACTCTTCTCTGCCAACCTCCCGGGACGAAAGGCAAAGAATGACTGGTGGATGAGGGAAGTGGGAGGAGTATTTAAGCCTTTGGGTGGGGTGTGTTTTCCTCCTCCTGGTGGCCAGGTTCTGAATTCCCAAAAGTAATTAATGCAGCTGTGGACTCTTTCCATTTATGAAGAAAGAGAGTATTAAAGGGACAGTCAACCCAAAAAATGTTCTAACTTAATTATATAATGTGCGCAACGATTATTACTGCAAACTGTATCCCAATTTACATGAGATGAGGAAAGAAAGACGCTAAGTCCCAAAGTATATATCCATATATTTATTAGATCCGGTCCTTAAGGTACAATAAGGTGCTCCTCTTGTCTGACATGTTTCGCGCATGCTCATCAGATCCCAATTTAGATTGATAAATTCTGTGGAAGTAAAAGTACTTACTAGTTCCCCCTCGGCCGTTTAGAAATGTAGGAGGGCTCAGGCAGCCATTTCTAAACGGCCGAGGCGGAACTAGTAAGTACTTTTACTTCCACAGAATTTATCAATCTAAATTGGGATACAGTTTGCAGTAATAATTGTTGCACACATTATATAATTAAGTTAGAACATTTTTTTTGGGTTGACTGGCCCATTAAAAGACACATAAAAGTGCAAAAAGCAAACGTTAGAGCATTTTATTTCACTTTAATGATTTAGTGCATGAATTTTTAAGATACTTTTAAGATCACTTTTATTAACAAATGTGTTCTCTTGGTATTCATATGCACATATCAGTAGCAACAATGCTAAATGGTGATTGTAGCTACACACATATGCCTGTTGTCATTGGGCCACCAGATGTGTTCAGTTAGCTCCCAGCAGTGCTCTGCATCTGACTTCAAACTATGTATTTAACTTGTTTGCAGGGATTAAACAAATATGCTCTAACATGTTTTCTTTTTGCACTTTTATGTCCCTTACCCTCCAACTGTCCCGATTTTCGCAGGACAGTCCCGATTTTAGGGGTCTGTCCTGGGTTGCTTGCCATCTGTCCCGCATTGCCCTATGCATTTTAAAAAAAAAATAGTAATTTTTTTTTAAATTCTATTGGTCCCATACTCAGAAGCAGTTGACTTTTCTCTTCCAGGGTTAGATACCTGCTATAGTCCCTGTGGAAAATGAATGTTGTGTGTGGGTTAAGCAGAAGTAAGGCGGCTGTATATCCTCTGACCTCAGATAATGGTGACCTCTAACCTCTGGTAGTAATGACATCTAACCCCTGGTGAGAATACTAGCATTCCATCAGTTTTATACGATGAGCAGTGGTAACACCAGGGTAACGAACAGTGGCAGCCTCAGACTGCCAGCTAATGTGCTTGCCAACCCCAGGACCCCATACAATGAATTACAGATACCCATATATGATGTAGTGTGTGTGGGTGTATTTGTATGTATAAGTGTGTGTGTGTGTGTATCTGCATGTATAAGTTTATGCTATGTAGTTTGTGTATCTGCATGTTTCACCAACACGAAAGCAGTTATCCCTTATACACATATATAGTATGGGGTGAGGCGGAGAAACCATGACAGTCTGTAATAAGTGTTAGTTTTTTACTTTGAAGCTCGATGATGCAAATGATTCCAAACAATCATATGTAATACATGGTAAAACACAGTTTCGGAACATCATATACCGACGATGGTAATCAATTGTACTCTTCCTCAAAGGAGAACTCCAAAAAAGCCCCTGGCGTCTCACCTAATGTGTTCAGCTTGCTGTTCATCAACACAGCCAGACCGCTGATTGCGTGCTCACGCTCCTCAAACACAGCTCCAGGGGACCTATAGGTATCCTTAATGAATGGCACATACAGAAGAAAGAAAAATCACCCAGACCGGCTCCACTGTGACTGTATAAAAGCTGTTTCTTTATTTAAAAAAATAAGTTAAAATAAACAGCAATAGACCACTAGCAAGTAAGTGAACCTGCCACACTAAAATCTGAGGCTACGACCTCGGCCCTAATGACGTCACTGACGCGTTTCAGGTATCTCCCGTAATCATAGTTAACATCACTATGCCACTAGATTCATTTTCAAGGAACAGATACAGGTGCAAGCCTAATTGATATGTATTAATTCCAATACCTAGGTATATTACAAGATATATACAGTGCAAAACTCATATTAAACAGAAAAATGTATAACAAAAACATGTCAATGATGTTAACATTATTTGGTATAACAGTGCAAAATGTTATTATATAACACTCTAGATCTCTCACTAAATATTAATTACAAGTGCATTTATTTATACTCTTCTCCAAGATAAAGCTATAATTTTATACTTTTTATAAAGTTAGTCATCATATTTTGTACATTATACATTTATTGCATTTTGTTATCTTAACGGACTGGATATATTGGAATTAGCACTAACTGTGCTCGATTTGCAAGTTATTTGTATTATTCTATAACATATTGATTTATATTTTATAAATGGCTGATAGTTTCATTGTAAAGATTTCGAAATCTTATATGAGTTTACCCTATCATACCATATAGTGCAATTTTTATAATAGTGTTTTACCTAACTGAGAGAAAGCTGCGTTCAAAAAGCTTAAAGGGACACTGTAACCAAATTTTTTCTTTCGTGATTCAGATTGAGCATGAAATTTTAAGCAACTTTCTAATTTACTCCTATTTTATTTTTTTCTTCGTTCTCTTGCTATCATTATTTGAAAAAGAAGGCATCTAAGCTTTTTTTTGTTTTCAGTACTCTGGACAGCACTTTTTTATTGGTGGATGAATTTATCCACCAATCAGCAAGGACAACCCAGGTTGTTCACCAAAAATGGGCCGGCATCTAAACTTTAATTCTTGCATTTCAAATAAAGATACCAAGAGAATGAAGAAAATTTGATAATAGGAGTAAATTAGAAAGTTGCTTAAAATTTCCTGCTCAATCTGAATCACGAAAGAAAAATTTTGGTTACAGTGTCCCTTTAACAGAACTATGATTTATGAGAATAAATAATGATTGTATTAATACATACTAAAAAACAGAACATGCAGATAAAAAATATACTGATAATGAATATACATCTGCAAATAAGTGAACCTAAAATGAAAGGGGTTACAACATAGGTTCACTATTCCCAGTGATTTATCAGATCGAACACAGAGTTAAAACCATTCGGGATTCTCGTCTGCAGTGTGAAGATCCAGTAGGCCTCCCTACGATCGTTTGCAGTGTGTCTCTTCCTCTTTTTGGGGGTAATACTCTCTCAATGGTCTGCCATCTAAAGGAATCTACAATGCCATTATGATCATTTATAAAATGGGAGGCAAGTGCCGAGTTCTCTCTCTCATTCTCTATTTTATTGAGATGCTCTCTAATCCTCGACCTCACGTCCCTTGTCGTGAGGCCCACATACTGTTTTCTGCAGCGATTACATTCTCCAAGGTAGACCACAAAATTCATAGAACAATTAATACATTGTGATGTTGTGTATTCCTTATTGGCGACATAGGAGACAAACTTATTCGTTACTTGTACAAAGTCACAAGCTTTGCATCGACTTTTGCCACATTTAAAAGTTCCCCAATGCCTAAGCCACAAGCTTCCTGAACCTGTATTAACTTGGGGTAGTTGGGTAGGTGACAAAATGTTACCTAAGGTTCTTGCACGCCTATATGAGAATCTACATCCCTCATTTATAAAGGGTTTTAGTTTTTTATCCGCTAAAAGGATGGGTAAATGTTTCCTAACTATCTTACAGACAGTCGAGTATTGATTGCTGTAGTTTGTTACAAATGTTGTTTTATTATCTTCTAAACCTACTTGTTTTGGTCTATCTTTCAACAATTCCTTACGATCACATTGATCAGCTTGTAATCTTGCCCTTTTTATAACTCTATTTGAGTATCCTCTTTCTTTCAGCTTTTGTGTAAGTAACTCACACTCACTCTTAAAATTCTCATGCTTAGTGCAATTGCGTTTTATCCTTAGAAATTGTCCCTTCGCTATTGAAAAGGGAACATGCACTGGATGATTACTTTTTGCATGTAGCAACGTATTCTTTGAAATAGGTTTCCTATATAGTTAGCTTTCAATTTTCATGTTACTTGTCCCTATTAGGGATACATCCAAATAGTTTATCCTATCTTTGTTGAATTCCATAGTAAATTTCAAATTCAAGATAACAAGCTGATCAATGTGATCGTAAGGAATTGTTGAAAGATAAACCAAAACAAGTAGGTTTAGAAGACGATAAAACAACATTTGTAACAAACTACAGCAATCAGTACTCGACTGTCTGTAAGATAGTTAGGAAACATTTACCCATCCTTTTAGTGGATAAAAAACTAAAACCCTTTATAAATGAGGGATGTAGATTCTCATATAAACGTGCAAGAACCTTAGGTAACATTTTGTCACCTACCCAACTACCCCAAGTTAATACAGGTTCAGGAAGCTTGTGGCTTAGGCATAGGGGAACTTTTAAATGTGGCAAAAGTCGATGCAAAGCTTGTGACTTTGTACAAGTAACGAATAAGTTTGTCTCCTATGTCACCAATAAGGAATACACAACATCACAATGTATTAATTGTTCTATGAATTTTGTGGTCTACCTTGCAGAATGTAATTGCTGCAGAAAACAGTATGTGGGCCTCACGACACGGGACGTGAGGTCGAGGATTAGAGAGCATCTCAATAACAGAGAATGAGAGAGAGAGCTCGGCACTTGCCTCCCATTTTATAAATGATCATAATGGCATTGTAGATTCCTTTAGATGGCAGACCATTGAGAGAGTATTACCCCCAAAAAGAGGAAGAGACACACTACAAACGAGAATCCCGAATGGGTTTAACTCTGTGTTCGATCTGTTAAATCACTGGGAATAGTGAACCTATGTTATAACCACTTTCATTCTAGGTTCACTTATTTGCAGATGTATATTCATTATCAGTATAATTTGTATCTGCATGTTCTGTTTTTTAGTATGTATTAATACAATCATAATTTATTCTCATAAATCATAGTTCTGTTAAGCTTTTTGAACGCAGCTTTCCCTCAGTTAGGTAAAACACTATTAATAAAAATAGCACTATATGGTATGATAGGGTAAACTAATATATGATTTCGAAATCTTTACAATGAAACTATCAGCCATTTATAAAATATAAAGCAATGTGTTATAGAATACAAATAACTTGCAAATCCAGCACAGTTAGTGCTAATTCCAATATATCCAGTCCGTTAAGATGATAACAAAATGCAATAAATGTATAATGTACAAAATATGATGACTAACTTTATAAAAAGTAGACATTTTATAGCTTTATCTTGGAGATGAGTATAAATGAATGCACTTGTAATTAATATTTAGTGAGAGATCTAGAGTGTTATATAATAATTTTTTTTTAAATTTTTCTGTTTAATATGAGTTTTGCACTGTTTTTATCTTGTAATACAGGGAGTGCAGAATTATTAGGCAAGTTGTATTTTTGAGGATTAATTTTATTATTGAACAACAACCATGTTCTCAATGAACCCAAAAAACTCATTAATATCAAAGCTGAATAGTTTTGGAAGTAGTTTTTAGTTTGTTTTTAGTTATAGCTATTTTAGGGGGATATCTGTGTGTGCAGGTGACTATTACTGTGCATAATTATTAGGAAACTTAACAAAAAACAAATATATACCCATTTCAATTATTTATTTTTACCAGTGAAACCAATATAACAGCTCAACATTCACAAATATACATTTCTGACATTCAAAAACAAAACAAAAACAAATCAGTGACCAATATAGCCACCTTTCTTTGCAAGGACACTCAAAAGCCTGCCATCCATGGATTCTGTCAGTGTTTTGATCTGTTCACCATCAACATTGTGTGCAGCAGCAACCACAGCCTCCCAGACACTGTTCAGAGAGGTGTACTGTTTTCCCTCCTTGTAAATCTCACATTTGATGATGGACCACAGGTTCTCAATGGGGTTCAGATCAGGTGAACAAGGAGGCCATGTCATTAGATTTTCTTCTTTTATACCCTTTCTTGCCAGCCACGCTGTGGAGTACTTGGACGCGTGTGATGGAGCATTGTCCTGCATGAAAATCCTGTTTTTCTTGAAGGATGCAGACTTCTTCCTGTACCACTGCTTGAAGAAGGTGTCTTCCAGAAACTGGCAGTAGGACTGGGAGTTGAGCTTGACTCCATCCTCAACCCGAAAAGGCCCCACAAGCTCATCTTTAATGATACCAGCCCAAACCAGTACTCCACCTCCACCTTGCTGGCGTCTGAGTCGGACTGGAGCTCTCTGCCCTTTACCAATCCAGCCACGGGCCCATCCATCTGGCCCATCAAGACTCACTCTCATTTCATCAGTCCATAAAACCTTAGAAAAATCAGTCTTGAGATATTTCTTGGCCCAGTCTTGACGTTTCAGCTTGTGTGTCTTGTTCAGTGGTGGTCGTCTTCCAGCCTTTCTTACCTTGGCCATGTCTCTGAGTATTGCACACCTTGTGCTTTTGGGCACTCCAGTGATGTTGCAGCTCTGAAATATGGCCAAACTGGTGGCAAGTGGCATCTTGGCAGCTGCACGCTTGACTTTTCTCAGTTCATGGGCAGTTATTTTGTGCCTTGGTTTTTCCACACGCTTCTTGCGACCCTGTTGACTATTTTGAATGAAACGCTTGATTGTTCGATGATCACGCTTCAGAAGCTTTGCAATTTTAAGAGTGCTGCATCCCTCTGCAAGATATCTCACTATTTTTGACTTTTCTGAGCCTGTCAAGTCCTTCTTTTGACCCATTTTGCCAAAGGAAAGGAAGTTGCCTAATAATTATGCACACCTGATATAGGGTGTTGATGTCATTAGACCATACCCCTTCTCATTACAGAGATGCACATCACCTAATATGCTTAATTGGTAGTAGGCTTTCGAGCCTATACAGCTTGGAGTAAGACAACATGCATAAAGAGGATGATGTGGTCAAAATACTCATTTGCCTAATAATTCTGCACTCCCTGTATACCTAGGTATTGGAATTAATACATATTAATTAGGCTTGCACCTGTATCTGTTCCTTGAAAAGGTATCTAGTGGCATAGTGATGTTAACTATGATTACGGGAGATACCTGAAACGCGTCAGTGACGTCATTAGGGCCGAGGTCGTAGCCTCAGATTTTAGTGTGGCAGGTTCACTTACTTGCTAGTTGTCTATTGCTGTTTATTTTAACTTATTTTTTTAAACAAATTAACACCTTTTATACAGTCACAGTGGAGCCGGTCTGGGTGATTTTTCTTTCTTCTGTATGTATCTGTATGTATAAGTGTGCGTGTGTGTATATCTGCATGTATAAAGGTATGCTATGTAGTGTGTATCTGCATCTATAAATTTATGCTATGTAGTGTGTGTGTATCTGCATGTATAAGTGTAAGCTATGAAGTGTGTGTGTGTATCAGTATGTATAAGTGTGCGTGTGTGTGTGTATATATGTATCTGCATGTATTAGTGTATGCTATGTAGTGTGTGTATATGCATGTATGAATATAAGCTATGTAGTGTGTGTATATCTGTTTGTCTAAGTGTATGTGTGTAGCTGCATGTATAAGTGTACGCTATGTAGTGTGTATTATAAGTGTATGCTATGAAGTGTGTGTGTGTATCTGCATGTATAAGTGTAAGCTATGTAGTGTGTGTGTATCTGCATGTATAAGTGTATGCTGTGTAGTGTGTGTGTATCTGCATGTATAAGTGTATGCTGTGTAGTGTGTGTGTATCTGCATGTATAAGTGTAAGCTATGTAGTGTGTGTGTGTGTGTATCTGTATGTATAAGTGTAAGCTATGTAGTGTGTGTGTGTATCTGTATGTATAAGTGTAAGCTATGTAGTGTGTGTGTGTATCTGTATGTATAAGTGTAAGCTATGTAGTGTGTGTGTGTATCTGTATGTATAAGTGTGTATGTAAATCTGCATTTATAAGTGTATTATATGTAGTGTGTGTCTGAATGTATAAGTGTAAGCTATGTAGTGTCTGTGTATCTGCATGTATAAATGTAAGCTATGTAGTGTGTGTATCTGTATGTATAAGTGTGTATGTGTATCTGCATGTATAAGTGTATGCTATGTAGTGTGTGTGTGTGTGTGTGTATCTGTATGTATAAGTGTAAGCTATGTGGTGTGTGTGTGTGTATCTACATGTATAAGTGTAAGCTGTGTGTGTGTGTGTGTATTTGCATGTGTAAGTGTATGCTATGTAGTGTGTGTTTCTGTGTATTTGAGTGTATGTACATGTATATTTGTAGATTGTGTTACTCTGCATTTTTGCTGACTTTAAACGCCAGAATCTAGAATATTAATGGGGAATGCAGAGAACAGTTTTAAAGAATCTTTTATTAAATGTCGAAATAAGGTTAAAATATTTAGCACTGTCTCTGCATAGGCTTATTAAATACAGAGCTTACATGGCTATACAAGTGGTTTGAGCTTGTGTTTGATTTGTAGACTGGGCATATCAAAAGGTTAAAGGGACAATGTAGTCAGACACAAAGCTGATAAAAGATGCTGCAGAAACACCTTTTCACCTGGGCTGGGCTCTCTCTTCCTAAATGGGGGTTGTATTCCTCTGTTGCAATTTGTTTACATATCTTTTCTATAGCCAGTATTGTATTACTCATTTTTTTTTTGTAATGATGGTAGTTTCAACAGGAAAAATCAGTTTTTACATTTTGTGCACAAACGTCCTGAAAATCAGTGAGTTATTTCTAGTATAAATAAAAAAATAAAAGTTACTGTCCCTTTAAGAGTCACACAGCCAGATTAGGGTGGTTATACCTGGGGCTACATTTATCATCGTTTGAATACCTGATTGATTGCAATCTTGCTCATTTGAGCCTGCAACTGATATTTATGAAGCAGCAGTTTAAGGCACTACTTCATAAACCCTTCTCTGCCAACTTTGATGTTGGGGGATGAAAATTCAACCAGGGTGATCGACAAACCCTACTCACAAAATTGGTTATGTGAGGGTAGGGGATCGTATTGCATAAGCACAATGGTAAATATGGGGAACAAATGCGCTCCACCATTTAAGATCAAATGCGAACAGGTTCTTATTGATAAAACTAGCCATTAGTAATACTATTCCTGACACTGACTACTTACAACACCTTTCACCAATGCTTGTTACTACCTTGATTTTTATGCACGTGATTCACTAACCTTAGTTGCATCCATTATAATCTTATTGATCTTTTCCTTATCTAAGCCTTCCATCCCAGCCTTGTTGTCGTTGAGAGCCATCCTGAACTGAAACGCTTCATTGCTAGGAACAATTTCTTTTTCTTCTTTTCTGTCCATTTTGCAGGCTTCCCAATCTCTGGCTCATTACCTGTGAGTGATTCAAGAGATAAAAATATGAAATTGGAGAGAGAGACTGACTTTATTATGTAACATTTTGGGGGATAAACTGAGGAAGGGGAAAGTTTATCCCTGAAACGTTACATATTGAAGCATGGTTTGTGGAGTTTGTGCAGATTATATATATATATATATATATATATATATATATATATATATATATATATATATATATATATATATATATATATATATACACACACACACACGTAAGACATTAATTTGTTTGCTTTATTTTGTATTTAGTGGACCATTTCTCTCTTGACAAGGACCAGCTAAATATGTTGTACTGCCTGGGTAAATTAATAAAATGATGCCTTCTCTGAACTCTTCATCTACGACAGTCAAAACCCAACCACAGCACTGCAAAACATGAAATAATATATAGATATAAACACCAGAATTTTGAGGATATGCAAAATGTAGGCAGTAAACAAGCCCACTCAGGGATTACTGTAAACTAATATTGAGAAGACACACTTTAGCTGGTTATGTTGAAAGCTTGCTGTAAATGGTAAAGAGTAGGCTCACTGTAACTGGCACACTCTGGTTACTGTAACATGGTACTGAGAAGGCTCACTGTAACGGCATGTTCTGGGGTTACTGTAACATGGTATTGAGAAGGCTCACTGTAACTGGCACACTCTGGTTACTGTAACATGGTACTGAGAAGGCTCACTGTAACGGCATGCTCTGGGGTTACTGTAACATGGTATTGAGAAGGCTCACTGTACTGGCACACTCGGGTTACTGTAACATGGTATTGAGAAGGCTCACTGTACTGGCACACTCGGGTTACTGTAACATGGTATTGAGAAGGCTCAATGTACTGGCACACTCGGGTTACTGTAATATGGTATTGAGAAGGCACACTGTACTGGCACACTCGGGTTACTGTAACATGGTATTGAGAAGGCTCACTGTACTAGCACACTCGGGTTACTGTAACATGGTATTGAGAAGGCTCACTGTACTGGCACACTCGGGTTACTGTAACATGGTATTGAGAAGGCTCACTGTACTGGCACACTCGGGTTACTGTAACATGGTATTGAGAAGGCTCAATGTACTGGCACACTCGGGTTACTGTAACATGGTATTGAGAAGGCTCACTGTACTGGCACACTCGGGTTACTGTAACATGGTACTGAGAAGGCTCACTGTAACGGCATGCTCTGGGGTTACTGTAACATGGTATTGAGAAGGCTCACTGTACTGGCACACTCGGGTTACTGTAATATGGTATTGAGAAGGCTCACTGTACTGGCACACTCGGGTTACTGTAATATAGTATTGAGAAGGCTCACTGTACTGGCACACTCGGGTTACTGTAACATGGTACTGGGAAGGCACACTGAAACTGGCATGCTCTGGGGTTACTGTAACATGGTATTGAGAAGGCTCACTGTACTGGCACACTCAGGTTACTGTAACATGGTATTGAGAAGGCTCACTGTACTGGCACACTCGGGTTACTGTAATATGGTATTGAGAAGGCTCACTGTATTGGCACACTCGGGTTACTGTAACATGGTATTGAGAAGGCTCACTGTACTGGCACACTCGGGTTACTGTAATATGGTATTGAGAAGGCTCACTGTACTGGCACACTCGGGTTACTGTAACATGGTATTGAGAAGACTCACTGTACTGGCACACTCAGGTTACTGTAACATGGTATTGAGAAGGCTCACTGTACTGGCACACTCGGGTTACTGTAACATGGTATTGAGAAGGCTCACTGTACTGGCACACTCGGGTTACTGTAATATGGTATTGAGAAGGCTCACTATACTGGCACACTCGGGTTACTGTAACATGGTATTGAGAAGACTCACTGTACTGGCACACTCAGGTTACTGTAACATGGTATTGAGAAGGCTCACTGTACTGGCACACTCGGGTTACTGTAACGTGGTACTGAGAAGGCTCACTGTACTGGCACACTCAGGTTACTGTAATATGGTATTGAGAAGGCACACTAACTGGCACACTCGGGTTACTGTAACATGGTACTGAGAAGGCTCAATGTACTGGCACACTCGGGTTACTGTAACATGGTATTAAAAAGGCTCACTGTACTGGCACACTCGGGTTACTGTAACATGGTATTGAGAAGGCTCACTGTACTGGCACACTCAGGTTACTGTAACATGGTATTGAGAAGGCTCAATGTACTGGCACACTCGGGTTACTGTAACATGGTATTGAGGAGGCTCACTGTAACTGGCACACTCGGGTTACTGTAACATGGTACTGAGAAGGCACACTAACTGGCACACTCGGGTTACTGTAACATGGTACCGAGAAGGCACACTAACTGGCATGCTCTGGGGTTATTATGACATGGTATTGAGAAAGTACACTGTAGTTGGCACACTTAAAGGGATACTGAAACCAATTTTTTTCTTTCATGATTCAGATAGAGTATATAATTTTATGCAACTTTCTAATTGACTCCGATTATCAATTTTTCTTTGTTCTCTTGGTATCTATAGTTAAAAAAAAAACCAGGAATGTAAGCTTATGAGCTGGCCCATTTTTGATTCAGAACTCTGGATAGCACTTGCTGATTGGTGGCTGCATTTAGCCACCAATCAGCAAGCGCTACCCAGGTGCTGAACCAAAGATGGGCCGGCTCGTACGCTTACGTTCCTGCTTTTTTCAAATAAAGATACCAAAAGAACAAAGAAACATTTATAATAGGAGTAAATAAGGAAGTTGCTTAAAATTGCAAGCTCTATCTGAATAATTAAATTAATTATTTGGGTTCAGTATCCCTTTAAGGATTACTTAAAAATGTTATTGAGAAAATAGACTGTCGGTATATTCTGTGGTTATTGTAACATGGTGTTGAGAAACCTCATTGTAACTGGCACACTCAGGGGTTATTGTAACATGGTATTGAGAAGGTTCAGTGTAACTGGCACACTAAGGGTTTATTGTAACATGGTATTGAGAAGGCTCAGTGTAACTGCCACATTAAGGGGTTATTGTAACATGGTATTGAGAAGGCTCAGTGTAACTGGCACACTAAGGGTTTATTGTAACATGGTATTGAGAAGGCTCAGTGTAACTGCCACATTAAGGGTTTATTGTAACATTGTATTTAGAAGGCTCAGTGTAACTGCCACATTAAGGGTTTATTGTAACATGGTATTTAGAAGGCTCAGTGTAACTGGCACACTAAGGGTTTACTGTAACATGGTATTGAGAAACCTCATTGTAACTGGCACACTCAGGGGTTATTGTAACATGGTATTGAGAAGGCTCAGTGTAACTGCCACATTAAGGGTTTATTGTAACATGGTATTTAGAAGGCTCAGTGTAACTGCCACATTAAGGGTTTATTGTAACATGGTATTTAGAAGGCTCGGTGTAACTGGCACACTAAGGGTTTACTGTAACATGGTGTTGAGAAACCTCATTGTAACTGGCACACTAAGGGTTTATTGTAACATGGAATTGAGAAGGCTCAGTGTAACTGCCACATTAAGGGTTTATTGTAACATGGTATTTAGAAGGCTCAGTGTAATTGGCACACTAAGGGTTTATTGTAACATGGTGTTGAGAAACCTCATTGTAACTGGCACACTAGGGGTTTATTGTAACATGGAATTGAGAAGGTTCAGTGTAACTGCCACATTAAGGGTTTATTGTAACATGGTATTTAGAAGGCTCAGTGTAACTGGCACACTAAGGGTTTATTGTAACATGGTATTGAGAAGGCAAAATGTAGCTGGCACATTCTGGTTAATTTACTGTGGTATTGAAAAGACACTGTAACATGGTTTTGAGAAAGCTCACTGTAACCGGCACACTCAGGGGTTATTGTAACATGGTTTTGAGAAAGCACACTGTAACTGGCACACTCAGGGGTTATTGAAACATGGTTTTGAGAAAGCTCACTGTAACTGGCTAACTCAGGGGTTATTGTAACATGGTATTGAGAAAGCTCACTGTAACTGGCACACTCAGGGGTTATTGGAACATGGTTTTGAGAAAGCTCACTGTAACTGGCACACTCAGGGGTTATTGTAACATGGTTTTGAGAAAGCTCACTGTAACTGGCACACTCAGGGGTTATTGGAACATGGTTTTGAGAAAGCTCACTGTAACTGGCACACTCAGGGGTTATTGTAACATGGTTTTGAGAAAGCTCACTGTAACTGGCACACTCAGGGGTTATTGTAACATGGTTTTGAGAAAGCTCACTGTAACTGGCTAACTCAGGGGTTATTGTAACATGGTATTGAGAAAGCACACTGTAACTGGCACACTCAGGGGTTATTGAAACATGGTATTGAGAAAGCTCACTGTAACTGGCACACTCAGGGGTTATTGTAACATGGTATTGAGAAGGCTCACTGTAACTGGCACACTCAGGGGTTATTGTAACATGGTATTGAGAAAGCTCACTGTAACTGGCACACTCAGGGGTTATTGTAACATGGTTTTGAGAAAGCTCACTGTAACTGGCACACTCAGGGGTTATTGTAACATGGTATTGAGAAAGCTCACTGTAACTGGCTAACTCAGGGGTTATTGTAACATGGTATTGAGAAAGCTCACTGTAACTGGCACACTCAGGGGTTATTGTAACATGGTTTTGAGAAAGCACACTGTAACTGGCTAACTCAGGGGTTATTGGAACATGGTATTGAGAAGGCACAATGTCGCTGGCACTCTCTGGGATTACTGCAAACTGGTAATGAGAAGGTACACTTAGCTGGCACACGATTACTTTAAGACAAACTGTAACTGGCATTTCTGTGGTTATTGTAACTTTTTTTTATATTTTTATTGAGGTCAATATTCACAGATAACACAAGCTGCAGACAATTAATCAAATATTAATATCATATCTGATCTGAGGTGGACATTAAAGGTTATAGTCCTCATTTCTTCTTCCCCTTATTTCAATATGTAAGGCCACTTTTAAACCTATGTAACAATTTGAGTCCGAGTCCAAGGGGTTGAGGTTAAACAAAAGAAAAGAAACATTCAAAGAAAAATTGCATCAGGCCAAAGCGTTCTGAATTTCAAACAGAGTTTCCCTAAAATATATGCTGCAGTTTGTGATGGTATACAAACTGTTGTCATATCATTATTAACATTAACACAATTAGTTCAGTTGGGAGATAAAAAAAAAACCCATTTACTGCTATTATCTGCTGGCATTGCTTGAACGGACCTGTGGACAGAAAAAAAAAAGGCAACACAAACTGAACATGTTAAGAGGACAAAAACCAACTAAACTGGAACAGCTATATACTAATAAGGTAATTCTTTACAAGATTAAAAGGTTGTAATTTAGCCCTCTCCTGTTTCAGGGATTTGTCCTCTTCTGTTGGGAAAGTGAGTGCTCTGTTCAGTAGTTTTTGAGTGGGGCCGCATGTTGAATTCATATAAGTGAAAAATGGGATTCTAAGTTGTGTTGGCAAGATACTGTG